>NW_022987728.1:821717-1013035 GCF_902827165.1 Trematomus bernacchii
CCTTCTGTCTCTCTCTCTCTCTAGAATAGAGAGAGAGAGAGAATGTAGCGAGAGAGAGATCAAGATAGATAATCTCTCATAGTCTATCTCTATCTGATGGGCAGAGGGAGACCTTCTCTCGTCTACTCTCTCTATCTCTCTCTCTCTCTCTCTCTCTCTCTCTCTCTCTCTCTCTCTCTCTCTCTCTCTCTCTCTCTCTCTCTCTCTCTCTCTCTCTCTCTCTGTCTCTCTCTCTCTTTTTCATTAAACTGTTGCACAAGTCATTTTCTAAATGAGTGTGTTTTTCCATCAACTCGCCTAATGGGAGAAATGCTCAGGAGGAAGTGCCTGGATTATTACCTCATTGCATTTCACTGCTGCACACCACCTCAGATACCTTTTTCTTTTTCCTCTTTGGTTTTTAATGAATCCATTTGTCTCCGTAAGGGAAGCTCATTTCAATCTGTAGCTGGTAAAAAGCTAAGGGCTGCTCCTGACTGCTAATGAAGATACAGCAACACTTTCATTGACTACACTTCAAACCTACAGAAGGGCCTCTGATACACGGGTATATTTCACATTAAGAAGCATCTTGCATTAGTCTGGAATCTGCATCTGACATAAAAAAGTCTTATTGCTGTTGTTTTCTTTCACTCTCATTTGTATCATGCCCTTACTCCATATCTCTTCCTCCTCTGATTTAGTATTCATATTGCCGTGTGTATTAATTTAAATGAAATCCAATCCCTTTTCACTTGAACTGTTCCTATTCACTTTAACGAAAAGTTATGGCACTGTAGATCCAACGTGTTCTCGCTTTGTTTCTCATCCCACCATCCCTCCTCTCATTACCTCTGTTTGTTTCATCTCTAGACAGCTTTTTAAATGCATTAATAGATGATATGCTCAGACCGTAAATGACCTGAATGATATCGGAGTTGACGCTGAAATAAAAGGATTGTTCGTTGTCAAAAATGTACTACAACAAAGTCTCAAGAAGCTTTTGGAAACAGGCACATTAAACCAGAAGAAAATTGACCAATTGATGGCACCTATTCTATTCTCTGTCTTTTTCTATTCAACCTTTCCTCTCCATCAAACCCCACCCATCCCCCCCCCCCCCCCTCTTTGTTTCTGTAATGGTGGTCCATCTGTGCAGTTTATTAGGTTTCCTCATGGCTTAGTGGCTGCGCTGATGAATATGACCCTTTGACAGAGGGGGGGTCTTTTTAGTGCTCCACCTGCCTCTCATGGTGTCACAGTGACTCTCCAGGACACTTCCTGTTCACCAGATCACCTCCTGGACAACACTTGCTCTCAAATCCCTCATGAAAGTGTGTTTGCACAGTATGTTCTGATAGGGAAACATATCGAAGGTGTGTGAGAGGAATTTGTAAACCACTGTGCCGGTTTACTGCCGTCAGTCATGTGACCTGTTGATGCGCTTTCATTTGATTTAGGGAAGTATGTACAAAATGATGGTATGTTCTTCAAAAAGATATTAAATGAAAGAACAGGCTCCATCAGATTTAGTTAAAAGTGTTATCGTAGTTGATTGGTATTTAAATATTCCTATTTTGGATTTGTCCTCCCCGAATCATTTTCAGAAAACCAAGCAATTTAGTAATGATTGAAGGGAAAAGAGGGATGATTTCACACTTGATTAACTCAACTCAATCCAATTAATCCCAATGAATTGCTGGCATGAACCTTGAAATCTGAGCCTGGTTAATATGGAGATATCTGTGGTTTAGTTTGATACTATAGACAACATCATGTTTTAGCTCCTTTCTCAGAAGTACATGAGAAGAGCAGCTGATTTATTGTGATTTATTTAGTGTTTATAGTGCAGCAGAAAAACTTATGTTGCATGAAAGCGTAGGCAGGTCATTTGAATTTAAAGCATTCATTGTCATCCTCCACCAACAATGATAAAAATAGAATAAATCTGCATACATAAATGGTTGAAAATCTGCAAAATCTCCCTTTAATTCAGAGAATAATGGTTCAACACTTTGCCACTTAACATACTGTATATGAGAAAAAGAGTTCCAATCATGCAAGGCAAGGCAATTCCCTTAATTACAACATGTTACTGGAAACTTCTCGGAAATGACTCACTTCATGTGGATTTCCACACTTTAACCATTCAACATTTGTACAATATTTCCAGTTTCATATTCCAAACAACACAAGCTCGATTCGTCCTCTTTATAGTTCTCTAATTGAGTCAGTTTGTCTTGCTGTGTCCTTGTTTTTCTTGCTGCTACAAACACAGATCATTTATCTAATCTCACTGCGGTGTTTATTCAACGTCTGTGTGCTCATGTTGGAGAGAAATGGCACATTCTGTGCGTGCGAGAGTGCGTGCGTGCGTTTTAGGGAAGTATGCGTGCGTGCGTGCGTGCGTGCGTGCGATAGTGCGTGCGTGCGTGTGTGTGTGCGTGCGAGAGTGCGTGTGTGTGTGAGTGCGTGCGATAGTGCGTGCGTGCGTGTGTGTGTGCGTGCGTGTGTGTGTGTGTGCATGCGTGTGTGCGTGCGAGAGTGCGTGCGTGCGTGAGTGCGTGCGATAGTGCGTGCGTGTGTGTGTGCGTGCGTGTGTGCGTGCGAGAGTGCGTGCGTGCGATAGTGCGTGCGTGTGCGTGCGTGCGAGAGTGCGTGCGTGCGTGCGAGAGTGCGTGCGTGTGCGTGTGTGTGTGTGTGTGTGTGCGTGCGAGTGTGCGTGAGTGCGAGCGTGACGTGGCGTGGCATGCGTGTGTGTGTGTGTGCGTGCGTGCGAGTGTGCGAGAGTGCGTGCGTGTGCATGCGTGTGTGTGTGCGTGCGTGCGAGAGTGCGTGCGTGTGCGTGTGTGTGTGTGTGTGTGTGTGCGTGCGAGTGTGCGTGCGTGCGAGAGTGCGTGCGTGTGCATGCGTGTGTGTGTGTGTGCGTGCGTGCGAGTGTGCGAGAGTGCGTGCGTGTGCATGCGTGTGTGTGTGCGTGCGTGCGAGCGTGCGTGTGCATGCGTGTGTGTGTGCGTGCGTGCGTGCGTGCGTGAGTGCGTGGGAGGGGTGCGTGTGTGTGTGTGCGTGCGTGTGTGTGTGAGTGCGTGCGAGAGTGCGTGCGAGAGTGCGTGCAAGAGTGCGTGCGAGAGTGTGAGAGAGTGTGAGAGAGTGTGAGAGAGTGAGAGAGTGAGAGAGAGTGTGAGAGTGTGAGAGAGTGTGAGAGAGTGTGAGAGAGTGAGTGAGAGAGAGTGTGAGAGAGAGTGTGAGAGAGTGTGAGAGAGTGTGAGAGAGTGTGAGAGAGTGAGAGAGAGTGTGAGAGAGTGTGAGAGAGTGTGAGAGTGTGAGAGAGTGTGAGAGTGTGAGAGTGTGAGAGAGTGTGAGAGAGTGAGAGAGTGAGAGAGAGTGTGAGAGAGTGAGAGAGTGAGAGAGAGTGTGAGAGAGTGTGAGAGTGTGTGAGAGTGTGAGAGTGTGAGAGTGTGAGAGTGTGAGAGTGTGAGAGTGTGAGAGAGTGTGAGAGTGTGAGAGAGTGAGAGAGAGTGAGAGAGAGTGTGAGAGAGTGAGAGAGAGTGAGAGAGAGTGTGAGAGAGTGAGAGAGAGTGAGAGAGAGTGAGAGAGCCACTGGTTCCGCTCTTTTAACCCTGTAAAACCCAACATATAGAAAAACATTAGCACATTTATTTTTGACCTTTCAGATGTTGTTGTAAAATGTGATGACTGTATTCCACAATAACTCAATATGTACATGTTCTGGACATTGTAATAGTCACATTGAGGCATTTGACTTGAGTCTGACAAACAAAGAGATGTTGCTTGTTTGAAGATTTGGAAGTTGTGTGAGTTTATGGCCAGAGTACCTATAAACACATTTACTACCCAATAGTGTTGTAATTGTGAGGCTGAACTAAAGGAACATTTGACTATGTAAATGTAGTCTTTGGATAGCTTAAAGTGATGTTTTAAAATAACAACCGGGGCTTACAGGATTAACCTCAGTTTTGATTTGAAATGTTTCACAAAAGTGTCTCTCTCTCTCTGTTTCTACAGGCAGATGGACGGTGCTGATCCCTCGCTCTGGAGGTGTGGATTGACGGATGACAGAGGGAGTGATACGGCGGGAGAGAGATAGAAAGAGGGAGGCGACATGGAAAACATCTGCAAAGGTCAGGAGCATCGATCGGGAGGCGAGGAGACGTAAGTCAATCAATCAATCAATCAATCAATGTTTATTTATATAGCCCAATATCACAAATGTTACATTTGTCTCAGTGGACTTCACAGTTTGTACAGAATATCAGTATGACAATACGACACCCTCTGTCCTTAGACCCTCACATCGTACAAGGAAACACTTCCAGAGAAACCCCCACAGTTTAAAGGGGAAAATGGGAGAAACCTCAGGGAGAGCAACAGAGGAGGGATCCCCCTCCCAGGACGGACAGACGTGCAATAGATGCCGTGTGTAAATTGAAGAGATAATACATTTTACAGCGTAGGTAGACCAAATGTTTAGAAAAGCATGTGTCTATAATAAAAAGATGAATCCACGAGGATGTCAACAATCCTGTGGGAGTCATCAGGGAAGTAGTATGATGAGAGTCAGGCAGGACCGCAGAGACAGGTTCAGCCACGACTCGAAATCCAGGACTCAGGATCCAGGACTCAGGATCCAAGACTCAGGATCCAGGACTCAGGATCCAGGACTCAGGATCCAGGACTCAGGATCTAGGACTCAGGATCCAGGACACAGGATCCAGGACTCAGGACCGCAGCAACAGGATCAGCCACGACTCAGGATCCCGGCGTAGATAGACACCAAAAATAAATTGGGGGAAGCTGGGTTATTCGGAACATGAGAGTACACAGGTACAGACAGAGACATGGAAGAAGTAAGGTCCCCCCCGACAGTCTAAGCCTATAGCAGCTAAACTAGGGGCTGACTCTAATCAGCCCTAACTATAAGCTTTATCAAAAAGGAAGGTCTTAAGCGCACTCTTAAAAACGGATAGGGTGTCTGCCGCCCGAACACAAACTGGAAGCTGATTCCACAAAAGTGGAGCTTGATAAGAAAAGGCTCTGGCTCCCATTGTACTTTTAGAGACTCTAGGAACAACCAACAACCCTGCATTCTTGGAACGCAATGCCCTAGTAGGACAGTAGGGTATAATGAGTTCTTTAAAGGGGACCTATCATGCAAAATGCATTTTTGTACGTCTTTTATACATGAATATCCCCGGTGTTCCAGGGAACTCACCAAGTGTCAGAAAACACAACCCTCTCTATTTTCCTCCATACCCAAATCTCTAAAAAAGGGGCTGCAACGGATCTGATAAAAACTGATCCAGATTTGAACACTGTCCTGACGTCAGGACGGTGGCGCTACGGCTATTGGGCCAACTCCACCAATCAGGAGGAGACAGCCACGGCCATTGCCGTTCGAAAGCGCTGGAGACGCTGTAGTACATATGCCAGGCCAGTAGATGGTGCTGTTCTCACTGAATCAGCCCTTGCTAAAACAGATCTAGAAATTGTCAAATTGAGCGAAATGAGGCATGGCTAAAATGCATGATCTGTTTGGTATTTTGAAAACAAAAAAGTATAAATATGCCTTATATAGGTATGGTCCTACACTATATTATTCAAATATAGCATGATAGGTTCACTTTAAGGTAAGATGGCGCCTTCCCATTAAGGGCTTTGTAAGCGAGAAGAAGAATTTTAAATTCTATCCTGTGTTCTATAGGGAGCCAGTGTAAGGCAGCCAGAACAGGAGTAATGTGGTCCCTTTTCCGAACTCTGGTTAGTACACGTGCTAGTGACCACATTTACCAACACTCTCTCTACAATTTCTTTCCTCTTAAAGGTCACCTATTATGCAAAATCCACTCTTTCATGTCTCTTCTACATCACCATGTGTCCCCTCTTCCTCATGTCTCTTCTACATCAACATGTGTCCCCTCTTCTTCATGTCTCTTCTACATCAACATGTGTCCCCTCTTCTTCATGTCTCTTCTACATCAACATGTGTCCCCTCTTCTTCATGTCTCTTCTACATCAACATGTGTCCCCTCTTCTCCATGTCTCTTCTACATCAACATGTGTCCCCTCTTCTTCATGTCTCTTCTACATCAACATGTGTCCCCTCTTCTCCATGTCTCTTCTACATCAACATGTGTCCCCTCTTCTCCATGTCTCTTCTACATCAACATGTGTCCCCTCTTCTTCATGTCTCTTCTACATCAACATGTGTCCCCTCTTCTTCATGTCTCTTCTACATCAACATGTGTCCCCTCTTCTTCATGTCTCTTCTTCATCAACATGTGTCCCCTCTGTGGAAAGAGACTCTGAAAGTTTCAGGAACAAAGATTCTCTCTCTTTTTGTCCTGATCCATTTCTATAAAAACCTGTCTGAAAATGAGCTGATCAGATTTTGGCCACTTTATGATGTCATAACGATGTTTTGTCTTGTGTAACCATTAGCCAATCACCAACCAAGGTACCACCCACCCCCCCCCCCCCCCCCCCCCCCTCCCTTATCACCTGAATCTCCTCCTAGAGCACCATTGAGTTCTTTGTAACCAAATCTCTCTCAGAGGGGCGTGGGGAGGGGCTCCTTATTTTCATCTAAAGTAACAGACAGAGAATCAGCACTTTGGAAACAGGGCTGAAACAGAGGGGATTATGGGTAATGCTGCAATGATCTGTTTGGGGTTTCAGCCAATCAGAGACATGTTTCTGTATGTATCTGAGACCTGTGATATATTGAGGAAAAACAGTATGATAGGGGACCTTTAAGTTCAATTTTGAGGTACTTTACTTGAGTATTTCCATGTTATGCTACTTTAAACTCATTCTCCATTACATTATGGAAGCTAACAGTGTACTTTTTACTCATTGTATTTTACAAGATTAGTTATGTGTCCCCTAAATATAATTATAGTATTCATTATTTTCTCTGGATGGGAGAAATTTTCAAGTGATTAATTGCATCAATACAATATGTATTAATAACAAAATGGCCATTGTGCATAATGAGTAGTTTTTGTGCTTTATTTACTTGAGTAACATTTAAAATCACTTCGAGTATTTATACACTGAGATATTTCAAATACATTATCAAGTACTTTTTCCACCTCTGATTTTACTGAATACACGGTTTTAATTATCTTTCTATAATTGTTTCATTTTTGTGCCATTTCTTACAGTATTGTTAGCTCTAAATCATGTGGCTGTAAACAATAAATCGGAAGGAAGTATTATAAGGCATACATGGGCATCGTCTAATGTATAATACATTCTACAAAATAATATAAACTCACTAATCTTAACACTGCGAGAGTCCAGAGTAAGAGCTGATCCATTCCACCTTAAAAATACAATGCACCACAGGTTATTACAGCCAAATGATAGAACAACATGTATAATACAAACATATAGGCAAACCAAGAAAGTAACACAATAAATAATTAAAGTTGCAAGACAAAGAAATGTTGTTTGAGATAATCTCTAGCCTCAATACAAAGTCATATTTTCACAGATGTTGTTGGTGTTGTTTCCCAACATTCATAGCTGGTGGGGTGTATGAATATGCAACATAAACCCTTGAATGTTAAGCTTCTAAAGCCACTCACAAACAGAATTGCCTAAGAAGTTTAGTAAGAAGAAAATCCCTTTCCCCCGCCGCCCCTGGCACTCTTTTATCTCGCCAAACAGAAATGGCTTCTACACATGCGGCAATTTGTCCAAAGCAATGCGGCATCTGGGCCTTCACTCGCTTTCTGCTGCGAGTCTCCAGCCATTTCACTCTGTAAGAAGTGTTTCACAGCAGCAGTTACTATCTGCAGATGATATATACAGTATAGAAATGTATTTATTAGGATAAACCCCTTGAGATGCACCATCCCGACAAAAGCAACGTCTTACACGAACAAAATAACAGAAAGCAAAGCATGACGAACAAGGACAAACCACGTACAGTCTGTTAAAGGGGACCTATCATGCAAAATGCACTTTGGTACGTCTTTTATACATGAATATGTGTCCCCGGTGTTCCAGGGAACTCACCAAGTGTCAGAAAACACAACCCTCTCTATTTTCCTCCATACCCAAATCTCTAAAAAAGGGGCTGCAACGGATCTGATAAAAACTGATCCAGATTTGAACACTGTCCTGACGTCAGGACGGCTATTGGGCCAACTCCACCAATCAGGAGGAGACAGCCACGGCCATTGCCGTTCGAAAGCGCTGGAGACGCTGTAGTACATATGCCAGGCCTGTAGATGGTGCTGTTCTCACAGAATCTGCCCAGAGCTAGAAATTGTCAAATTGAGCAAAATTATTCAAATATAGCATGATAGGTTCACTTTAAGTAAAATGCATGAAATAATACATACAATCATTACAATTTGATAGACAGTAGTGTCTAATAGATCAGTTTCATCAATAACAAGAGCAACTTCCAATTCTGACTTTTTCTCAAAATTCTGACTTTTTGTCAAAATCTAAAAAATCTGACTTTTTTTCAAAATCTCAAAATTCTGACGATTTATATAGAAATGTATTTATTAGGATAAACCCCTTGAGGTACACCATCTCGTTTTCAAGGGGGTCCCGACAAAAGCAACGTCTTACATGAACAAAATAACAGAAAGCAAAGCAAACCAGGACAAACCACGTACAGTCATGAAGTAATGCATACAATCATTACAATTTGATTGACAGTGGTGTCTAATAGATCAGTTTCATCAATAACAAGAGATGATAATGCTTAAACATACCCAATGATGCAAGAGACCTAATAGTAGCAGGTAAAGTATTGATGAGATGTTTATTTGAGAAACATTCACTTGTCTGAATCAGAGGTGCCAGGGTTACAGCGATATAATTAAGGAACTGTCCTCTGGAGTCATGCAGCTCAAAGTGCTTTACAAAATGACACATCACAAGTTAAACACAAACAACAAGAAATTCCCCTCAGATTATTTGTTAAGAACTTTTAAAAAGGTACATGCAGCAAAATATAACATTGTATCAGGTTAAGAGACACAAGGAGGTGAAAGGTATGATAATACAAATACAATGAAATAATAATATCTCTCCGACAGATAACAAGACAACTGAGTCGATGCAACAATATAAAACCCCATGAAACAAAGTGAACATATCGGTACAACAGAAATACAAATAAAAAGATAATAGTCATAAAAATGCCATAATTCTAATAAACGTTTAACGATTAAGACATTTTTTAGATTATTAAAATAAGATACAATCCTTTAAGACCTATACAATAAATAAATCAGTCATTAATAAAGACTAAAAGCACATTTAAAGTGGGGGGTTGCTAATAAAAAGCTAATCTAAAAAGATGTGTTATTGATGGGTTATATTTCTTCATCCATTCATTTGTCTTTCTCCTCGATCACATCTTCTGTCTCTTCTCTCTGTCTGAGGTAAAGCTGTGTTTCAGAGTTAAACGACTCGCCTGCAGTGTTGTTTAGTTTCCGATGAACTATGCTGATAGTCTCTCTGAAAGGAAGCAGCCTGACACACACACACACACACACACACACACACACACACACACACACACACACACACACACACACACACACACACATACATCCTCATATCTCTTCTTAGTGGAAACTGTTTACACAGCTTTCTTATGTGTTAACACAGACCTAATTCAAGTGTTGTTGACCATTATTCAGAATCAAGAGTACAACAACCCCTTATTGGCTTTTCCTTTTAGAACAACCACTGAACGCCACTGTGTTATTGACTTTACATTGCACAAAGTCTTGTTTTCTTCCCAGCTTATAGACAAAGCCAAGACAAATAATAACATAAAGTGTGGAGCAGCCTTTTAATTGGCTAAAGATTAGTCTGGGGCTTCCCTTTTTTCACAAGAACCTTTATCCTGACCCTAGTGAGAAGCTGTGGAAAAGTGTATGCCCTTCAATTCCATTCTTCATACTGGTTATTAATATTAATAAGGGAATAGCATGAAAAAGATGACCTGCAGATGGCCGGTATATTCGGTTACTACTTTTTGACAAACAACAGCTGTGCACACTGACATCCCAAAGCCTGTCGTCGCTGTCGGGTTGTAAATAGTTCCTTAAAGGTCATTGTTTGTTTTTTTCAGATCCGAAAACAGTCATACGAATCATTCTTGCAAAGGTCATATTGGTCGTTTTTTCGAAAAGGTTGCAAAACAAGGTTGTTTATGTATGAGCACTGACAACGTATCTGCCTACACACACATGAATATTTAAATGTGTGTGTATCAGACAATACATGTATTCAGTTATCTACTCAAACAAACGAGACAGAGAGAAAATAATACAGTCAAGGAGACGATTAAAAACAACAGACTTACACTCATATATTAAGGTTAAAGGAAAATATGCAAATCAGGGTTTTTTGTTATCGTGCTTATGGCGATTAGTGAAATATGTACACACACTCCTACTGTGCTCTGCTAGCTACTATCATAGACTCACCGCCCACTTAACTATCTCAGCTGGAAAGCCCGGGTCCGTCTGGAGATGTGCTGCCTTGTTATCTCAAACACACACACACACACACACACACACACACACACACACACACACACACACACTCTCAAACACTCAAACATATGGACACAACAAGGAAGCGCATTCATCTTCCATTCTTAAACGTACCACACATTCTCTTTTCAAGCACTCTCTTCTTCTGTTACGAGCATACACACACACACTTTTCCTCTCCCACACACACTTGCAGTACACTCTGATTCCTCCACATATCCTTGAAGACATTTACGAGGTGCTAAATCACGAAGCAGTCTGAGAGGTAAGGGTAAACAGAGAAGGACAGTATTTCTGCACACACTGAAATGTTGCTATGTGAGGGTGATAGCATCAAAGCCTCCTTCCTCTCCAGTTTGTTTTAAATAACTGTAGTGTTTGACAGTAGCACTCATTCTCCCTCCCAGACTTTTATTAGAAGTGCAGATAATATCTTTAAATGGTAAAAGAGGGATCGATGTCAGAAACAAATGAGACAAAGGAAGTGTCTGCTTTAATGGCTGGCCAAACGGGGGAGAAGAACTGCAAGAGATGTGAAGGCAAGAAGAAACGTGAGGGAGTAGGTGTGTGCTCAAGCAATGGAGAATGCTCAAGAAGATGCAAGAGAGGATCAATCAATGATTTCATTTGTATTTGTTCCGTTCATGGTATTCATAACTTAAAGGAAACCTATCATGCTATATTTAAATGATATATTGTAGGACCATACCTATATAAGGTATATTTATACGTTTCTGTTTCCAAAATACCAAACAGATCATGCATTTTAGCCATGCCTCATTTCTCTCCATGTGCTGTTTGCTGTCTACGGGTCTGATTCTGCTGACCACGCCCCCCTGCAGGAGAGGGGAGACGTGCTCTGATCAGCTGCTGGGCTGTCAGAAGAGGGGGAGAAAAAGAGATCTCCGTCCTCCGTGTTTTATTATATAGAGTCGTTATTCATTTGTTTTAAAGCTCAATAAATAACAAAGAAGACCTTTGACCGGCACTTTTCTAATTTTGTCCGGAAGATTTAAACTTTAACGGACATCTTGACGGGCGAAACAAACTGAAACTGAAACTCTGCCGCACGGTCCCCTCGTTCCTTGGAAGAGGCGGAGAGGTGGGTGTTTGTCATCTGCTGGTGGACTAACCGGAGAGAATTACAGTGCTTGTCTCGACGGGGAGGGATTGCATTGAATTAAAGCAGCGGGAGCAAACGCTTGCCTCGGGGAGGGAGAAAATAAGCCACAGCGGAGAATAAACAGAAGGGTAACCATGGTAACCAAGTCTTCTTCACTGCTTTTGTGGCAGACTACAGCACCACCTACAGGCCTGGCATATGTACTACAGCGTCTCCAGCGCTTTCCAACGGCAATGGCCGTGGCTGTCTCCTCCTGATTGGTGGAGTTGGCCCAATAGCCGTAGCGCCACCGTCCTGACGTCAGGACAGTGTTCAAATCTGGATCAGTTTTTATCAGATCCGTTGCAGCCCCTTTTTTAGAGATTTGGGTATGGAGGAAAATAGAGAGGGTTGTGTTTTCTGACACTTGGTGAGTTCCCTGGAACACCGGGGACACATGTTCATGTATAAAAGACGTACACAAGTGCATTTTGCATGATAGGTCCCCTTTAATGTATAATAATTGTTTAAAAAATATGTCTCTATAAACACACCATTGACCGAAAAGGAGCAGGGCGAAGAAAATAATCTTATATGACCTGCCCCTTTCTAAAAAAAAAAACGTAGTTCCCACTTGACAGTTAACGGAAAGAAACTAAGCAAAAAACAACAACACCGAAACATCACATGTACAAAGAAAAAAATGACTAGTGGAATACACATTTTGCAAACAGGAAGTTGGGAAGAAATGATCTGACTTTTCTTTGTTGGTTCCTTCCACAGATCAACCTCATCATCAAGTCGGACCTGAAGGAAGAACATTGGATACAACCAACCCTGGCAGCAAAGCTCAAAGCTGAATGCAGATGCTAGAACTGATTAATACTCATCTCTGAATTTCTGGTTAAGATCTTGAACGGATCTCCAACGGCCATGGATGTGAGTAAACCGACTTTCAGATCTCAATTAGAAACTCTTAGACTCTTAGTTCCATCAAGAGGTGGATGTGACTGAACCACCACCAAGAAAACACGGGACATTTTGGCCCAGCGTACACTTTGAGAACTCATCGCCAATGACTTGTTGGCCAGAACTGGGAGATTCAGATCTCCAGGAACAGTTTGAAGTTGTTTTCAGCTGGCAATACCTATAATCACTTGTTGCTAGATCCTCAAAATCCCCTCTTTCCTGTCATTTCCCATCGTTAAAACCTCTTCTTCCCGTTTCTGTCCCTTCCCCAAGAACCTTATGAAAGGTGGTTTTAGGAATCCATTCAGGTAGACACACTTCAAAACTCTTTAAGAACGTCTTCATCAATGGTGAACAAATCCAAATGTCCACCTTGTTCTTCCCTCTGCTGGTGAAGAAGGTGAGTTAAACCTCAAACCTCCAATAGAGTAAGGGTCCGTCGTTGGGATGGGCGGCCCAGCGAGGGCTCTTCTCGGCGGGTTCAGCACTACAACTTCTTCCCTGGCGGTTGGCGCTCGTATGGCTTGGCCCAGCAACAAGCCCCTGGACCTCAACCAAACCCTGTCGTTGGGTTTAGGTGGAGGTGCGGCTGCCATGAGTGCAGGTCTGGACAATTTCACCCAGGAGTCTGTGACCAGGTCGGCGATCAAAGACAAGAACTGGCCGGCGCTGCTCATCCTCGTCATCATCGCGCTGACGATCGGAGGCAACATCCTGGTGATCCTGGCGGTGTCGCTGGAGAAGAAGCTCCAAAACGCAACCAACTTCTTCCTGAGGTCTCTGGCCGTGGCGGACATGCTCGTCGGCATCCTGGTCATGCCGGTCTCCCTCATCAACATCCTCTATGGTGAGTGCTCACTTCCTAAAATCTGCTTATATAGACATGTAGAATGAAATACTTGAGTCAAAACTATATGTTTCGAAACCTGCAAGTACGCAAAGGTCCAGGTAATGTACATATTGTCATTTTGTATTGTTTATTACTCAGATGGAACTACTACGCGTCCCTTGTTTCTAGAGCTGTCCATGTTCTCGTCTGTTTGGGAGTATTTTTTAGGCTTATGTAGACATGTAAAGTGGAATACTTGAGTCAAAACTATATTTTCCGTCCTTGCAAGTACGCAAGGGTTCATGTGATGTAGATATCGTCATTGAAGGGTGTATGCTTTGGCACTTTGTTGACTTTCATGTACAATTTGTTGTGACCGCAGAGACTTGTCTAAACTTCTGCGCACAACGCTATAGGTGGTTTTATAGTGACACAGATAGAACGAAGAAAGTACCACAAACACTCCTACTACACGTCCCTTGTTTCTATAGTTTTCCATGTTCTCCTCCATTTGGGAGTATTTGTTAGGCTTTATTAACTTGCAGAAAGCAACACACATTGAAAGCTTTATTACAGATAACATTGTAACCTTTAACTTGATGTATATTGCTCACAATCACACGTACATATCTTTTGATAATGCACATACATTGCTGGGTTGCTGGAAAGTCAAACAAAGGTTGCAAAAGAACTACATTCGATGTCAAACATTAGAACAATTTGCGTTCTGTCCTTCAGATTTCACTGTGAAAACAAGCCGTACATAAATAGCTGCATTCAGGAACACACTTACTTACAGTACAGGGTCACCTCCAGATGTTCCAACTTGCACTAAGTAAGTTATAGTTCTTTCATCTTGACGGATACATCCCACCCAATATTTAAACAATCCTCGCTGCAGATTCCTAATCTCAGAAACCTTCCCACTCAACAGCTGCTGAAGGCACACTGTGAAATGCGTCCTGTCATTATTTCAAAACCCTCTTTCAATGCAAATGTTGAAATTATGATTACTTCTCTGAGACATTGCTCACTGTTATGTAGCAAGTGATTCAAGAGCCAGCCTGATAATTGCAATATCATACCCGCTATCAACTGCTGTGCTTGCTTACAATATTCCTGCCAGGATTCAGCATGAACGCCCACATTAGCTAAATAGGATGTCGGGTTGTTATGTGCAAGGCTGCCTTTTGCATCTCATTGCCAATGATGAGTGAAAACATAACGTAAAAAAAAAAGGCTCGAGAATCTCAGCCAGTTCTTTGCAGGAACACCACGAAATAGAGGCATGTTTTTTTACCGTGTACCTGTAAATGTCACCATCACAGAGGAGCTGATGGTAGGCGAGGAAATCTTTCCCAGAGCTGAGTATCATCACAAAATGACCTTTGCAGTTTTCTGTGACAGCAATCCCTGTCAATGCCCACATTTCAGCAGGTCAAAACTACATTTACTGTTTTGCTTTCCAATTTCTAGTTTAGTCTAGTCTCAAATACGTCAAATATCACAGCAATCAACAGTTTATTTGTGTCACTTAGCTGTATTGTAATCCCTTAAACAAACAGACCTTTGCTTACATGCTGTTGTTATTATTTCATGCTCCAGTTTGGTCCCCACCAGCTCCTAAAGGAAATATCTTAAAGGGGACCTATCATGCAAAATGCACTTTTGTACGTCTTTTCTACATGAATATGTGTCCCCGGTGTTCCAGGGAACTCACCAAGTGTCAGAAAACACAACCCTCTCTATTTTCCTCCATACCCAAATCTCTAAAAAAGGGGCTGCAACGGATCTGATAAAAACTGATCCAGATTTGAACACTGTCCTGACGTCAGGACGGTGGCGCTACGGCTATTGGGCCAACTCCACCAATCAGGAGGAGACAGCCACGGCCATTGCCGTTCGAAAGCGCTGGAGACGCTGTAGTACATATGCCAGGCCTGTAGATGGTGCTGTTCTCACAGAATCTGCCCTTGCTGATTCCCAGGGGTAAAAAAGTGGAATTTGAGCGAAATGAGGCATGGCTAAAATGCATGATCTGTTTGGTATTTTGAAAAAAAAAAAGTATAAATATGCCTTATATAGGTATGGTCCTACACTATATTATTATAATATAGCATGATAGGTCCACTTTAACCAAACAGACCTTTGCTTACATGCTGTTGTTATTATTTCATGCTCCAGTTTGGTCCCCACCAGCTCCGAAAGGAAATATCTTTAGCTGCATCTGCGACTCTGCTGTGTTCATTAGCTGCTTGTTAACTTTGTCTCTCGGCCAATCAGTTCTCGGCATCAATAAATACTGTTTTTTTTTTAGCTTCATGCAGGAGCTGAAAGTAACATTGATCAGAGCCATGAGAGTGATTCAACACGGACATTTTGCAAGCCAGAAAACCACATTTTATTTATCGAAACTGTAGTGTCAGGGGATATTCCTTCATGGGTTCTTCACAGCTCTCACATTGCTTTTATCATTAATGTTTACATACTGAAAGTGATTTAATTCTCATGTTGCACCCTTATTGTTTTGGATAACAATATTTTACCAACAAAGATGTATCCAGTCTTTTACATTACACATACTGCAGTAATTTGATTCACTGTTATTATAAGAAATATTGATTATAGGCATTTTAACTCACTTCAAAATATCCACATCCATTGGAAACCGGGTCAAATGCTTACAGTCCATGTCAATGTTGTGACAAATATCATTTATTATGTGATTGGATTCATTTGTGGGCGAAATTCTCTGCACAGATGATGACAGAGCATATCATATTCTGGTCACATGACAGCAGAGACGGACAAATCTGAATATGTTGACGTAGCTATTATCACGACAGCCCAAGACTTTTGGAAAGTAGATGGTTCAGCTAAATGTTTTGGGGCTAAACTTCCTGACAGTGACGTTGATGTGAGAAGGCTCCTCGGATCTCGGCCAATGTCATGTGTCATTTTGTGTTTGTCTGAGAACACTCGGTTTAATTGACTGAGTTTGTGTGCAAACACTGATGGCATTAAAGCCAAACAGAATTACCCTGGGGCAAAAATGATCAGCCATTTTACAAATGAGACAGCAGGGAAAGACACATATTGACAAATCTACATAAATATTATCTTGACGGCACAGAAATGTTTTCCATTTTGTAAGTTGTTTGCACTTCAAATTAAATTCACACCAGTCAGGATTTTTAGATTTTGGACTTTTTAAAAGTTTTTCAACACTGATGTATTTTACATTTGCTAAGGGGCATAATATACGATTACTTCATCCATTAAAGGTAGGGTAGGTAAGTTTGAGAAACCGGCTCGAGATCGCTAGAATTTGAAAATACACAACCGGAGAAAATCTGCCACTTCCTTACAGAGCCCCTCCTCCAACACACACGAACGCGCACATGACCAATGAGGGCACGAGATAAGTTTGTGCACAGATGGAAGGCTGACAGGCAGGTAGGCCATCCAGTTATTTTAGCCGGGCCGGCTCAGATGATTGGTCGTGCTTTTTACAGTACTACGGCTTCCACAGATGACATTTATTTATGGATGTTTTGTCAAAGCACTTCAGATATTCATTGCTATCAGGATGTTAAGAGCATTCCATGGAATATAACAAAAAGTGTATCTCGAGCCGGTTTCTCAAACTTACCTACCCCACCTTTAACAGAATTTAAACATTTTTATAAACACATATTTTATCTTGCGGCTGCTTTTTCACTAACATGCATTGACTATATGCAAAGAATGGAATTATAAAACAGGATTTAAAGATTAGAATATGAAGAAATTATGGAAAGACTGTATTGTGTTGCATCATGGGAAATTGAGTCCTTACGAGTTTGGGAGCTGGACCCCCAAAATGTATCTAAGTGTCGAACCACTTTAAATTAAAAATATTATAAACGGACAAATTCATCTATACATAAACGCAAGGATATATAGAAAAAGTACTTAATATAATAACATAAAACACCTTCATGTGTCCGTATGTCTTCTTCCCTTTCCCCTTTTGTATGCTCTGCACAACTTGGCCAAACGAACTTCCGTCATGTCTGGCTTTGCAGCTGGAATCCTTCAGGAATACTAAACAGGACAGTGACGCTTGATTGGTGCTAAATGGGCCTTGCATGGTCGATGGACACACACACACACACACACTCACACTGTCTGTCTGTGTGTGTGAGTTGAAGCGGCTGCAGCTGATTGCTCAGTGTGGTAATCAATGTCTCAAACAAACAAACAAGTCCGTATTGTTCACAAACACATACACACCAAAGCAAATAGACAGTGTGTCATTTATATACACACTTGCAAAAGCACACACACACACACACACACCAACACACGCAGAGCATGGATCTATAGCTGCAGTGTTATCCATCAGACTGGTACTTGACTGCATTGATCTCCACGGCTGGCTGACACACACACACACACACACACACACACACACACACACACACACACACCTACGCTCGAGAACAAGCACAATGTTCTCACACCATTTAACTTGACAATGATTATAATAATGATAACAATCATGATAAAAGATGATGTGGATGGTAATTTAGCAACTTTTTATCTCTGTGGATACTTGCACACACACACACACACACACACACACACACACACACACACACACACACACACACACACACACACACACACACACACACACACACACACACAGTCTGACTTTTCAGGCCCACAATAAGACAGCGATGAGGTAAATGTTCTTTGGACGTGAACAATGATTGTTATCACTCTAATAAAATCACGTTGTCCAATAAATCTCAGCAATTGTTACAATTCTTGTCGACATCACCCTGGTTCACACACCATTACTGTGCTGTACGCCATTATACACACACACGACCTCATTCACATGGCCTGATTATGTCTTGTTAAGCATGTTCGTGGTGGAAAACGTCTGCAAGAGATGGAGGAAGACCTGTAGAAGACAAACATGCCTGCAACCTCCTCCCTTAGTGGAGCTTGCAATTTGATATCCTGTTAGTTCTGTCTTTAATCACAAAGTTTCCATGACTTTCCATATCCGATCCAATTATTCAACACTAATCTGACGTCTTGTATTTATCTAAAATGTGGGGATGGATGAGGTAACAAGTCACATTTTTGTAATTTAGATTAATTTGGCTTGTATTGTGTCTTGGCTCTTTGTCTGCATTGGTGATTAAAACAAGTGGTAATTAAACACTGATAATATATGAAGCGAGAGAATGTCATATTTGCAGGTGTGTGACATAAACAAAAATGGCACAGCACAATATATCAGGCAACCAAACGTATAACAAACAAATGTATAAGAATGGTTTAATATCCATGGATAAAATGGAACGATAAGTAAGAAAATGACATGGAAGATGAGATAATACGGACTCAATCAGGACACACAAACACACACACACACACTCACACACACTGTCGAGAGAATATGACATTCAAGGCCAACTCAATCAAAGTTACCGCCTGAGGCTATCTCTTTGCAAAATTGGAAACACACACACTCGCTGATAAAAGCACACATGTACGGTAACATACACACACATTGATGCCAGACATCTTCCCACAGACAGTTTAATATGAGCTGTGTCATCTCGGCCTTCATGAATTGGAAAAAGGGATTGACGGTGATCATTTAGTTGGAATAAATAAGAGAAGTAAATTGAACATTTCTTAGGTCGATCTGCTCTGCCCTCAGATATATGAGACCAGCATGGACTCATTTAGCTGAAGACACCTTTTGAATCGTAAAACCTTCTATTTCAAAACATGTATCAGCTTCTACTGATGCGATATGCATTCATTGTAAAGCTCAAAAATACTTAATCAATCCCAGGGGCAATTTTGGTTTCTTGGTGCAGCCGACAACACCATTAGCTTGTCATTTATTAGCAAGTTAGCATGTTGCCCGTGATTAGGGGGGGGGAGACACATCTCATATCTGCTTTTTCTCCATAAACCTGAACCCAGCTCTCCACTTGTGCCTCTTTTGGTTTACACTGCATCCTCTGTGTCCTTCTACAGATTTATGTGAGGATAGCAGTTCACTATGCTAGCTAGCCGGCTTTAGCGAGATTAGCTTCTCTCTGGTGTAAACGTAGCTTTGGTGTGAATGCAAGAGCTGCAACTCAACGCGAAAAAAATGAAAGATATCTCTCTCTAGAAGGAAGGTTAAGAGAAGGCACAGCCAGTAATAAGTTACTAATATAAGTTATTAACAGAAAAGTAACAAGTAAGGTCAAATAGGAAAGCTAATATTTTAAAATAGTACAAATCTAGCAGGAGCAACTGCAACAGGCTGCACTAGAAGTAATAATAATCCTCAGTAATCCATGAAAAGCTCACTTTCTGTCTAGTTTGCATTATGAAAATGAGTGTATCAGCTGTTTGTATGCACCACATCAAACTGGATTAAGTGAAAATACATGTTATTAAAAGAACAACATGACCTCACCATGCTTTCATAAACAGTGTTAGCTGTGGACTCGAGTCTCTCAGCGTATATACCAGAGAATCCAACACAGCCGCGAGCCAGCTGAGTAACACCACCTGTGTGTGTGTGTGTGTGTGTGTGTGTGTGTGTGTGTGTGTGTGTGTGTGTGTGTGTGTGTGTGTGTGTGTGTGTGTGTGTGTGTGTGTGTGTGTGTGTGTGTGTGTGTGTGTGTGTGTGTGTGTGTGTGTGTGTGTGGGTGGGTGGGTGGGTGGGTGGGGGTGTGTGTGGTGTGTGTGTGTGGGTGTGGGTGTGTGTGTCATGCAATAAGTGTTTGACCTCTGAAAAGTTATGCAAGCTACCTCCCACTCAACACACACACCAACCAGCGAGTGATTCACGAGTCCACATGCATCACATACGTGCAGCTCATCCTGCGAATTAGACATGAAATTAAGGTGTGTGTCTGTGTCTGTGTGTGTGTGTGTGTGTGTGTGTGTGTGTGTGTGTGTGTGTGTGTGTGTGTGTGTGTGTGTGTGTGTGTGTGTGTGTGTGTGTGTGTGTGTGTGTGTGTGTGTGTGTGTGTGTGTGTGTGTGTGGCTGCAGGGTTTGTCCTCTGTGAAGAAAGGACTGTTCTTATAAATAGCCACAGACGTAGTAAGACACAGAGAGACGGACTTTGCAGTATCTTAAGAAAGCTGACACAGCTGGAAATGAAACCACACCGATGTTCCTCTGTTGCATATTGCATTTCAATTTGCTATTCATCTGGACAGACTAACCTTTAGGGAGGATGCATCTCCTAGAAACAGGAGAAAAGAGCTGCTGCAGAAGACTTTTTAAACTTGTTTTCTGACACTAAAGCCCCTTTTTCATTTGGAGACATGCAATTGTAATATTGAGAGGAAACTTTATGAACAATATTGATTATTAACAAAAGGTTTATGAACTTAATTCCATCTGCAACTATGAATACAGATGGTGGGTGATTTTATTTGACATGTTGGCCTTTTTTTTTTTTACGCATGATTAAATATCTTCTTTTCCCAAGTGTACATTTCCTGCTGGTGTGTAAAATGTTGCCAAGACAAGATTATAGTCCAAAAATCTGCTAATTAGGCGTATTCATTCACACCAGATTAAGCAAAGGTTAAGCCACTCATTTAATTCTCTGGCAAATTGCTCCCTGCGGTATTTCTGTAAGTTACATCAGCACGCCGGACAGTTAAAGGGGACCTATCATGCAAAATGCACTTTTGTACGTCTTGTATACATGAATATGTGTCCCCGGTGTTCCAGGGAACTCACCAAGTGTCAGAAAACACAACCCTCTCTATTTTCCTCCATACCCAAATCTCTAAAAAAGGGGCTGCAACGGATCTGATAAAAACTGATCCAGATTTGAACACTGTCCTGACGTCAGGACGGTGGCGCTACGGCTATTGGGCCAACTCCACCAATCAGGAGGAGAGAGCCACGGCCATTGCTGTTCGAAAGCGCTGGAGATGCTGTAGTACATATGCCAGGCCTGTAGGTGGTGCTGTTCTCACAGAATCTGCCCTTGCAAAAACAGGGGTAAAAAAGTGCAATTTGAGCGAAATGAGGCATGGCTAAAATGCATGATCTGTTTGGTATTTTGAAAAAAAAAAAGTATAAATATGCCTTATATAGGTATGGTCCTACACTATATTATTCAAATATAGCATGATAGGTCCACTTTAAGTTAAGAGATAAGTCAGGAGGATTTTATTCCCCGTGACCCAAACTGTTCCAAGCAGTGAGCCAAAAACACTCAACAGCAGCTTCACACTGTGTCACACTGAGACTGACTGTGACCTTTGACCTCTCTGTGGAGGGAGAGAAACAGAAGAAGGGTTTCAACAAAGAGAGCATCACCGAAAACATGTCTCATCGTTGTTAGCTTTACACATAGTGAGGTTATCTGTTTTCTGCAAGATCAGCATTTTACTTACACATGATGAGATTTAGTAGTTTTCGTAGTAGTTTTTTTTAAGCTTTATTTCACACTGACTAGAAGATGGTGTTAAGAGCTGGGATTGAACCAGCAACCTTCTGTTCAAGAGCCCACTTCTTTTACCGTTTGGTTAAAAAGTTAGTAAGATGCAATAATACATATTGCTAGTAATAAAACATTTGACTGAGAAGCTGTGTGACTTCATACAACACAAAAGACACAGCAATTAGTTAGTACCTTGTCTTTCATACACACATCTTAAGCCCTTATTGTCCACTGAAGCTGATGACGTTCAGCCGTTCATGCTCTATCATTAAAAGTGGTGCATCATCAGTATAACTTGAACCTCTTCTTTCCCTCGGTCTCCAGACTACGCCTGGCCCCTCCCCAGCGCCCTGTGTCCCATCTGGATCTACCTGGACGTGCTGTTCTCCACCGCCTCCATCATGCACCTGTGCGCCATCTCTCTGGACCGATACGTGGCCATCAGAAACCCCATCGAGCACAGCCGCTTCAACTCCAGAACCAAAGCCATGATGAAGATCGCCGCCGTGTGGACCATCTCTATAGGTCAGAACCCATCATATTTCATAGTTTAACCAGTTGAGCCCTGAGCCTGTTTTTCAGGCCTCAGGCTCGAAAATGATATTCCCAGAACAATTGACTATATCTTAATTTCTAAAAGGGTTAAATTAATAATCTTTTTTCTCAAAGTAATGATAAACCTGTGAGTTGGATGTAGAAAAGTCAGAATCAATATAGAATTTTTTTATTTTAAAGTAAATTCAGATTGAACATAGTAAAAAAATGTAAATTATAGTGTCCGTCCAAAAAAACAACATTACTTATAGTGAAAACCACCCTTGAATGATGGGATAGTAGACTAAAAGCTTTAGGAATCCAAACTATAACATATAATAAGTACCCTGTATCAAGGTTGATGCAAAAAAAGTGACATTTGACCTTTTTAGAGAGGTTTAGCACAAAGAAACCACTTCTGGGGTCATTTGGGTGGATTTTCCATATCTCTGGCCCCCCTCGGTCGATTTTGATGGTTGACACCTCTTTTTAACCGTTAGAGCCAATAGAATCGAGGGGAAGTCCCTAAAATCCATCTAAACATTACCCATTGGTGAATAGAGTGATGCGTAGCCTGAATGCCCAAAACCGGAAGTTATCATAGCAGCTAATATGAAATCTCCGTTATTGACATAAATATGAAGATGGATTATCAGTAATCATTTTAAAGGGAACAGACACATTGGATTAACCTATGGATTAACCTTCAGCAGCGTGTTTATCATTTGAATGCCATTGAACACAACTTTTGATCAGAACAACAGCAACGGTAAGACTTATTTTCCGATTTGGTCCCGTAAATTTTGTTGTTGTTTGTTGTCGTTTCGCCGCGAATCTGTGGAATCTCAGTTTGCTAATCGATATTTTGTTTGTGCAGATCCGATAAGTAATAAGGGTATTTTATCATGAGTTCTGTGCTAAGTGCGTTAGCATTCTTTCGCTCAGGGCTAATTCAGAGCCTTACCGGGGGCATGGGGCTTAACTGGTTAAGATGCATTTTCTGATTCCTAAGATATACAATTCTAGTAATCAATAATAATAAGAATCAATTTTATTTATAAGCGCACTTTTCATTGTGCTTTCAAGTGCTACAGAGTAAAATGGTTGAAACAAAACAACAAAAACAAATAAAACAACAAAATAAAAGCAGCAACGTTTACGCCGGCATGTAAGTAAGTCAGTAAGTAAGTAAGTAAGTAAGTAAGTAAGTAAGTAAGTAAGTAGGTAAGTAGTAGGTAAGTAGTAGGTAAGTAGTAGGTAAGTAAGTAAGTAGGTAAGTAGTAGGTAAGTAAGTAAGTAGGTAAGTAAGTAGGTATGTAAGTAAGTAGGTAAGTAGTAGATAAGTAGTAGGTAAGTAGTAGGTAAGTAAGTAAGTAGGTAAGTAAGTAGGTAAGTAGTAGGTAAGTAGTAGGTAAGTAGTAGGTAAGTAGTAGGTAAGTAAGTAAGTAGGTAAGTAGTAGGTAAGTAGTAGGTAAGTAAGTAAGTAGGTAAGTAGTAGGTAAGTAGTAGATAAGTAGTAGGTAAGTAGTAGGTAAGTAAGTAAGTAGGTAAGTAAGTAGGTAAGTAGTAGGTAAGTAGTAGGTAAGTAAGTAAGTAGGTAAGTAGTAGGTAAGTAGTAGATAAGTAGTAGGTAAGTAGTAGGTAAGTAAGTAAGTAGGTAAGTAGTAGGTAAGTAGTAGGTAAGTAAATAAGTAGGTAAGTAGTAGGTAAGTAGTAGGTAAGTAAGTAGGTAAGTAGTAGGTAAGTAGTAGGTAAGTAGTAGGTAAGTAGTAGGTAAGTAGTAGGTAAGTAAGTAAGTAGGTAAGTAGTAGGTAAGTAGTAGGTAAGTAAGTAAGTAGGTAAGTAGTAGGTAAGTAGTAGGTAAGTAGTAGGTAAGTAGTAGGTAAGTAAGTAAGTAGGTAAGTAGTAGGTAAGTAAGTAAGTAGGTAAGTAAGTAGGTAAGTAGTAGGTAAGTAAGTAAGTAGGTAAGTAAGTAGGTAAGTAGTAGATAAGTAGTAGGTAAGTAGTAGGTAAGTAAGTAAGTAGGTAAGTAAGTAGGTAAGTAGTAGGTAAGTAGTAGGTAAGTAAGTAAGTAGGTAAGTAGTAGGTAAGTAGTAGATAAGTAGTAGGTAAGTAGTAGGTAAGTAGTAGGTAAGTAAGTAAGTAGGTAAGTAGTAGGTAAGTAGTAGGTAAGTAAGTAAGTAGGTAAGTAAGTAGGTAAGTAGTAGGTAAGTAGTAGGTAAGTAAGTAAGTAGGTAAGTAGTAGGTAAGTAGTAGGTAAGTAGTAGGTAAGAGTAGTAAGTAGAGGTAAGTAGGTAAGTAGTAGGTAAGTAGTAGGTAAGTAGTAGGTAAGTAGTAGGTAAGTAGTAGGTATGTAAGTAAGTAAGTAAGTAGGTAAGTAGTAGGTAAGTAGTAGGTATGTAAGTAAGTAATTAAGTAGGTAAGTAAGTAGGTAAGTAAGTAAGTAGGTAAGTAAGTAAGTACAATTTATTTCTAAAGCACTTCTCCCAGACATAGTCACAATACACAATATAAACATAGAATAAAATAGAATAAAAGCACACAAGTTACCCAAACGCCTGCCGAAACAGAAACGTCTTTAGATGACATTTAAAAGAGTCTACAGCAGTCACAAGCATACCTAAGTAGTTCACACTTAATCCATAATGGCTGGATTTGCATGAAGGCTTTCAAGAGGAAGAAGCCGATTGATATCTGGGGATTTTCATGACCTGTTTTGCCCTAAAAAAAGAATAAAGCTGAGCTCAACTAATTAAAAGAGACAAACTATTGATTTGTAGTCAATGTGAACACTGTGGAGGCTCAAAAGGTGGATTTGGGTGAAATGTCCTTTTACTATTTTTGGGGAAACTCCTTTTACAACTCCCCGACAAGATGTGGTTCAAATCCAATCTGTGTTAGGGAGTTGGTGATTCAGGGTTATGATCAGAGTTGGGTGTAACGCGTTACTGTAATAATATTACTTTTGTCGGTAACGGAGTAGTGTAACGCGTTACTTTTATAATTCAGTAATCACACTAAAGTTACTAACATTGCCCCGACACGCGTTACTTTGTTACTTTTATAAAATCAGTCATAATCACACTGACAGACAAGAGGGGTTTCCGCCGCAGGTTTATATGTACGTAATCTGCGCGACTTGCACGTCCACATATCCACGTGCAGTGCTGCATAAACATGGCAGAGTCAGCGATAACTTTCGAGGGGTGGAGGTATGCCCATTATTTTGAGTTCGTCCGAAGAATAGTCAGGAATGTGACGGTGAGGTGCAAACTGTGTCCAGGCCAGAAGCTGTTATCCACTGCTGCAAACACCACGTCAAACCTCAACAAACACCTGCAAAGAACACATGCTAAGGTGAAGCTAATAGCTAAGGACCCCCGAACCCAGAGTGAGGATGTTGTGAGTGCGCCGCCGCAAGAATTTGGAGGACCGGTAACCAAAGCAGAGATGGACAGGCTTGTAGCATCCTTCATAGTAGAGGTAATGTTGCCCATTTGCACAGTGGAATCACCATCGCATCGTTCAGAGATATACTGCGCAAAATACAGATAGCAGGAGACAGAGGACAGCCATAGTCAGAGCTATCTGGATCAGTCTTATGCGACAATGGAAACTGAACTAAAGAGAACATTTGAAACTTTAGCAGTCTGCGTGATCTGCCTGTAGGGAGGGGCTGGCCGGCCCTGCGAGTAAAGTAACGAGTAAAGTAACGAGTTACTTTATGTAGAGAGTAACGAAGTAGTGTAATATATTACTTTTTTTTAAAGTAATATGTAATATATTACTTTTTTTTAGTAACGACCCCATCTCTGGTTATGATCATTTCTGAGGCGGGATTTCTCTGGTTTTATTGGATTTCTTTTTATGGTCCTGTTAATTTGTCCACACAGAAAGTTATTAGCTGTTATTACATTTCATGACTTTTTTGGTCTCTGCAAAGGTCCAAGAAGCATCTACAGACTTTCTGAAACTGTCTGTTGACGCTCAAAGCGAGAAGTGATTTGCATCAAATACTTCTATAATCTCTAGAGGGGATCGCAGCACTTTTCATATTCATCTTTATCAGCCGAATAGACAATGATATGGAATTAATTATTCACACATCTGGAAATGAATGGCTATTAGCATTAAACAGGAGATAAAACACTGCTTGCATACAGAGATGTATAAGGATATACATATTCATTCCGATTTTTGGATGATGTAACCAACACTGTGAATCAGACAGGAAACGGAGATTAATGAAGCAAAATATTGAGTCTGAAACAAGTTTAATCTCATTGGAAATAGTGTAGAACGTCCACTAGCATTCCCCTGCAGCTCTTCAATTCAATTATATATATACTATAAGTTTATTTATATATAATTTGTTTTCTTCTCAAGGCTTTCTGATAGTTAAAATCAGCCTTAAACTAATTTGAAGACTCATTGAAGAGGCCTTATTATGCTTTTTGGGGTTGTCCCTTTCCTGTGTGTGTGTGAGGGCATTATAGAGCCCCTTGTCCTTGTTGTAACTTTTCTCGATCTTTAAATCATATTGCATGATCTTCATCAACACAACATTTGAGTTGTTATTTAATTTATATGTATGCCGCACTTTAACAACATCTCGTCCATGTTTCCTTGATCTACAAAGTTTGTTTCTAACCTTGTTAACAACAGCCTCACATTCGATCCCATCACAAGCTCTGATAAACAGTAGGGGAAAAAAAGTAATCACTATAATTTCCTCTTTGTCCTGTCTCCAATGTCCCTCATCACTGGGTGTCCCTTCCCTGCCCCCCTGCCCCCCCCCCCCCCCCCAATTGTTAGAGCAATCTATTCTGCTATATATAATAGCCTTGGGAAATCAGTGAGTCGTGTGTGTGTGTGTGTGTGTGTGTGTGCGTGCGTGCATGTGTGCGTGCGTGCGTGCGTGCGTGTGTATGAGTCTCTCTGAGGAAAAGTGTTGAGGGATCAGATGACTTTTAAAACTTCTCCAACTCTCTGTCTGACCTCCGGCTCCTGTTGGGCCGTTTTGTGCCCCTTTAAGGCCCAGGAGGGCTTCCATGTCTTAACACGTGCTGCCACACACACACACACACACACACACACACACACACACACACACACACACACACACACACACACACACACACACACACACACACACACACACACACACACATACACATACACATACACACACACACACATATACACACACATACACACACACACACACACACATACACACACACACACACACACACACACACACACACACACACACACACACACACACACACACACTCATATATACCCGGTCATATCATTAGTCGGACTTCCTCTTACCCTACAGAGTCTGCCCTATGCTAAGTCATTAGCATAAACCCCCCCTGGCATACCGTAGATTCTCCCTGATGTTCTCCGGAAGAAGTCCTATATTTAGGATATTTACTTAATCTGATCCTTATGTGGGATTTAATACGAGTGACCGCACTAACCTGATAGTTGCATTATATACATTGTCTAGTTTGTTGGTTAAAGCATGTCATCTTAAGAAAACACAGAATAAAGTTGACAATTTTCGGTCTCGATAGCGGCATTGAAGATGGAGATGATTGACACCTTAAGATATAAAGGCACACACTCGCTGCTGTCTGCTTTTAAATCCTAAGCAATCCCTATTTTCATTTCTTTGACCCCTCAAAACCGCAACATTTGGCAATGATTGAGGTCTGAGAGGGCTTACAGCGATCAATGCTAAAGGATTAGCGTGGAAACATCCAACAGAAGACGTATTAATTCTCCATGAGGAGATTTTCCACCATCTAGTCCTTCCTCTTCAGACCACTTCAAACTCATGCATCTGCTCGAGCTGAAGTACCAATCTAGATATAACAGTTTCCTCTTGAGTGGCACATTTTGAAATGCAGAGCGAGCGGCGAGCTCAAAGTACCTCGGTCTGTTTTGGCCGCTCTTTTAAAGCCATATTGTAATAATGGACTGTTTTTAAGACGTTGGCATGAGACCAAATCATGTTTTTTCTCACATCAATGAGAACAACTAGTGGAGAAAACTGATTACCTTGCCTTAAGACGCGTGTACTTCTTCTAATTTCAACACTTTATGGAGTCATTCTCGTGTTTTGCAGCAAGTCGAGTACATTTTTCATGCGTGTGATTTGTTTCAGTTCTACATTTCTGCTTAATAGTGGCTGAATTTACCAGTCGACAGGCTCGGCGTACCTCTCATTTTTCCTATTTCCACTAATGTATTCACCAATCCCTCTCACAACACACTGGTTTTAAGTGGATGAAGTCAGCGAGGTGGATCGTGTTTCCTGTGCATTCACACGGCTGCTCGAAAATCAGAAAACAGCAGATGGTTGTAATTATTTGATCTCTTTGTGTTGTGCATTTAAAAACTGAGAATCACTCTCTGCTATCTTCAACGTATCATCACTTCCTGCAGACATCTTCACGAGTGAGAGAACATCTGGTAACAAATCTTGTAAAACTACCTGAAAGTGGAAAGACTTCACTTTTGAAAGAAGAGGTATCACAGACTTTCTAGTAGATATAAGAAGCTGAATTCAGAAGGTTTAATACTTGGAATTGATTGGCTAACGATAGCTAACGTTTGCACACTTTGGCAGCAAAAAGCGCGTTGTTCCGTCCATGAATTCAATGAATTAACTTCAATTGAAAGAAATTATATAAGAAGTATTGTTTTCATGTGAAAATGCTGTTTAAAAACGGTAGGATCCCTTATTATTAATTGAGGTGGGGAGGGGGATTAAAAGTTATTTAAAATTCTTCCTCCCATCCTGGATATTCTTTTGATGGTTACCTTGATTTTAAAAACATGACTTGGATCCCCCCTGGCAATATTAATATTTAATTTGGTTTCTAACCTTTATTTAAAAAAGCTGTCTGAATCCCGTCAGAGAAGAGAACATATTTATTACCTCTGCATTTTCTCACCCCTTCCCTTCCGCTGTAATAATTCATTTTCAGTCCCCTTACAAGCAAATCCCACAAAACAAACATCCACAGCGACGATCTCTCCTCAAGATCACATTTACTCTGTTGACAAACGTGTAATGTGTGTACAGGAAAGCATCGAGGTGTTATCAGTGTCGAAACAGACGTACAGTGTGAGCAGGGAATCAAGAACAACAGATACATATCTCTGATGAAAAGACATTTACATTGTTTTTTCGTTTAAACCAAAACAACAGAGTACAGAGTTGTTTCGCTGGGACAGAACAACATGATTGACACTTCAAGGTTCAGTTTTACATCCTCTCCAGAGAGGGCAAACGTACACACATCCTTTACTCAAGTAGAAGTACAGATGTTTAAAAGTACTCTGGTAAAAGTAGAAGTACTGACTAAACTTCAGAAGAAGAAGTATGGGCTTTGAAATGTACTTCAGTAAAAAGTACCCATAACTAGCAGCTGTTTGAAAGAGTACCTGACCTCCCTTTATATTAATAGAACAATAATGTCATTGTTAGCTAATGAATGTTTCCATGCTGAACAACGGCAACATGACAACGTTTTCATTGGTCCCTCTTCTTTAGAGAAGACCAGGAAATGATGGATACACGGATCGTGTTCAAATCAATAGGCACGCAATGACTCTAAATAATAATGATCACGCCACCAAACACACATTCAAACTAAAGGAACCAGCCTGTTTGGAAAATGTGAGAAGTAGAAAGTATAGGTATTTGTGTTCAACATGTAAGAAGTAGAAAGTACAGGTATTTGAGTTCAACATGTGAGAAGTAGAAAGTACAGGTATTTGGGTTCAACATGTAAGAAGTAGAAAGTACAGGTATTTGTGTTCAACATGTAAGAAGTAGAAAGTACAGGTATTTGTGTTCAACATGTAAGAAGTAGAAAGTACAGGTATTTGGGTTCAACATGTAAGAAGTAGAAAGTACAGGTATTTGTGTTCAACATGTAAGAAGTAGAAAGTACAGGTATTTGAGTTCAAAATGTGAGAAGTAGAAAGTACAGGTATTTGTGTTCAACATGTAAGAAGTAGAAAGTACAGGTATTTGTGTTCAACATGTAAGAAGTAGAAAGTACAGGTATTTGTGTTCAACATGTAAGAAGTAGAAAGTACAGGTATTTGGGTTCAACATGTAAGAAGTAGAAAGTACAGGTATTTGTGTTCAACATGTAAGAAGTAGAAAGTACAGGTATTTGGGTTAAAAATGTAAGAAGTAGAAAGTACAGGTATTTGGGTTAAACATGTAAGAAGTAGAAATTACAGGTATTTGTGTTCAACATGTAAGAAGTAGAAAGTACAGGTATTTGTGTTCAACATGTAAGAAGTAGAAAGTACAGGTATTTGGGTTAAAAATGTAAGAAGTAGAAAGTACAGGTATTTGGGTTAAACATGTAAGAAGTAGAAATTACAGGTATTTGTGTTCAACATGTAAGAAGTAGAAAGTACAGGTATTTGGGTTCAACATGTAAGAAGTAGAAAGTACAGGTATTTGGGTTAAACATGTAAGAAGTAGAAAGTACAGGTATTTGTGTTCAACATGTAAGAAGTAGAAAGTACAGGTATTTGGGTTCAACATGTAAGAAGTAGAAAGTACAGGTATTTGGGTTAAACATGTAAGAAGTAGAAAGTACAGGTATTTGGGTTAAAAATGTAAGAAGTAGAAAGTACAGGTATTTGGGTTAAACATGTAAGAAGTAGAAAGTACAGGTATTTGGGTTAAACATGTAAGAAGTAGAAAGTACAGGTATTTGGGTTAAAAATGTAAGAAGTAGAAAGTACAGGTATTTGGGTTAAACATGTAAGAAGTAGAAATTACAGGTATTTGTGTTCAACATGTAAGAAGTAGAAAGTACAGGTATTTGGGTTCAACATGTAAGAAGTAGAAAGTACAGGTATTTGGGTTAAACATGTAAGAAGTAGAAAGTACAGGTATTTGTGTTCAACATGTAAGAAGTAGAAAGTACAGGTATTTGGGTTCAACATGTAAGAAGTAGAAAGTACAGGTATTTGTGTTCAACATGTAAGAAGTAGAAAGTACAGGTATTTGGGTTAAAAATGTAAGAAGTAAAAAGTACAGGTATTTGGGTTAAACATGTAAGAAGTAGAAAGTACAGGTATTTGGGTTAAAAATGTAAGAAGTAGAAAGTACAGGTATTTGGGTTAAACATGTAAGAAGTAGAAAGTACAGGTATTTGGGTTAAAAATGTAAGAAGTAGAAAGTACAAGTATTTGGGTTAAACATGTAAGAAGTAGAAAGTACAGGTATTTGGGTTAAAAATGTAAGAAGTAGAAAGTACAGGTATTTGGGTTCAACATGTAAGAAGTCAAACTAAAAAGTCGTCAGAAAAATAAGTAGTGGAGTAAAGTACTGATACCAGAAGAATGTACTTAAGTACAGTAACTAAGTATTTGTACTGCACTACTTCCCACCCCTGCTCTTCCCACCTCTTCCCCCGCAGTCCTTCACATCCGGCTGCTTCTGAGTTATAGACATCCTCTGTTTTCCAGCTGCCGGTTCCTTGACCCCTCGATAGGTTCTGCTCCGCTACATGCTGCCATGATTGAGGTCTGAGAGGGCTTACTGCGATCGATGCTGACGGATTAGCAAGGAAACATCCGACAGAGGATCCTTGCCTCGTTCCCTCTGGTGTAATAACACTTTGACTCAGAGGTGGTTTCAATCCATCTTCACTTTAGGTCCACTACGACCGCAGCTTACAAAACAGGACATGATATCACTGTCTATGCCTTATAAACACTCTTTAGTCTTTGATTGTGTTCACTCAAATCTATTTACCCTTCTCACTGTTTTATTAAATACAGTATAGCTTTGAAATGCTCTGGAATAACTTGACTCTATACACTTATATTAAACATGAAACAACCTCCTTGTTTCCTTCTTTCCTCATCGGTTTACTTTAGAAGATAGAAACAAGTATGCAGGAGGTGAAACAAGGAGGGAGCGAAAGCAACAAGGAGGAAAGAAGTTACCAAGAAGGTAGCTGAGGAAACAAGGATTGAGTGATGGAAACAAGGAGGGAAAGAAGTATCCAAGAAGGTAGCTGAGGAAACAAGGATTGATTGAAGGAAACAAGGATTGAGTGAGGGAAACGAGGAGGGAAAGAAGTATCCAAGAAGGTAGCTGAGGAAACAAGGATTGAGTGAAGGAAACAAGGAGGGAGGGAAAGAAACAAGGAGGGAAGAAGTATCCAAGAAGGTAGCTAAGGAAACAAGGATTGAGGGGGGGAAACAAGGAGGGATTGAAAGAAACAAGGAGGGAAGAAGTATCCAAGAAGGTAGCTGAGGAAACAAGGATTGAGGGAAGGAAACAAGGAGGGATTGAAAGAAACAAGGAGGGAAGAAGTATCCAAGAAGGTAGCTGAGGAAACAAGGATTGAGGGAAGGAAACAAGGAGGGAGGGAAAGAAACAAGGAGGGAAGAAGTATCCAAGAAGGTAGCTGAGGAAACAAAGATTGAGTGAAGGAAACAAGGAGGGAGCGAAAGAAACAAGGAGGAAAGAAGTATCCAAGAAGGTAGCTAAGGAAACAAGGATTGAGGGAAGGAAACAAGGAGGGAAAGAAGTATCCAAGAAGGTAGCTGAGGAAACAAGGATTGAGTGAAGGAAACAAGGAGGGAAAGAAGTATCCAAGAAGGTAGCTGAGGAAACAAGGATTGAGTGAAGGAAACAAGGAGGGAGGGAAAGAAACAAGGAGGAAAGAAGTATCCAAGAAGGTAGCTGAGGAAACAAGGATTGAGTGAAGGAAACAATGAGGGAAGGAGGGAAAGTAACAAAGAGGAAAGGAAAGATTAAATGTTTGTATTTCCGAGGAATCACATTTTCATAAATATATTGATTAATTTGAGTTAGGAGTTCTCTATTTTGTGTGAAGTGCGTGCGTGCGTGCGTGCGTGCGTGCGTGCGTGTGTGCGTGTTGAGCGCTCTCTGGATTCACAGAGTGAGCGAGAGCCGCTTTGGATTCAGTAAATACCTATTATCACCTGAGGGAGGGAAATGAGCTTCATTTTAAAGTTTCAACAGCACTGAGTGAAGTACTGCTACCTGTGTGTGGCTGCCAAAGGGTACATTGTAAATTATGTCACATAACGTTACCCATCATGCACTGCTGCACCTTCAAGGGTCCATCTTAATTAAAAAAAATACTTACTTACTTAGTGGCTTCCGGCTATGCAGGTGGCTCTGGGATGAGATGTGTGCCTCTTTTCTTATATATTTAGTATTCATAGACTTAAATACATCACAGCATCATCTCTACAAAGTCCTCGAGTATTCTGGGTAATTTCCACACTCTACATTGAGATGAGTTTTCATTATACTGCATTATACATAATAAAAAGTCCCAAAGGCAAGGTCTGTTCATTATCCACAGACACTTTCTCCGGAAAAAAGATATTGCTGTTGAATTTTTTTAATGTAATTCCTCACTTGAAAACAAAGCTATAACTCACAAATCTGACAAGTAAAGCCAGTACAGAAGTAGGGTTGCAAAATTCCGGGAATGTTCAAAGATGGAAACTTTCCATGGGAATAAACTGGGAATGTTCTAAATGTAAGGTTGGCTCTTCATAGGGAACTTAAATATATTTGGGGAACTTATATTTGAGCATAATCTTGACTAAAACAAACAGATGCCATTCAAGTACACTTGAATATCCATGCCATAGCACACTGCTTACTATTGAGACCACACCCCCTACAGGCACTGTGCATTCCTCCATCACATGCACACATGATTTTGAGAAGACTGGATCACACTTTTGAGCCCAAAGCACGACAAATGAAGCCACATCTTTTCATTTAACATTTTGAATGGGACTTTGTGGGGATTTTTGGATGGGGGGGTGCATTTTTGTTCATTTTTTAATGAGTGGGGTTGGGGGGATGAGTAATATTTAACTCAACATTCCTGTTTTCGTTCTTCAATTAAACAAATAATTGTTCAATAAAATAATTAAAACTTGTTCTGTTCTACTTAAAACATTTTTTTAATTTTGCATCGAATATTTCCAAAATTCCCCAGCTTAACTTCCCATGGAAACTTTCCGGAAACTTTCCGGAAATTTATCGGAAAGTTTCCGCCCCTTTGCAACCCTATACAGAAGTGCCTTACACTCAAGAAAGATGTTGGATTGTGTAGAAGACTATGAGATTACTTGGTAATCATCTTCTTAATGAGTTGTTGCTTGTTTCAAGTCTTTTTTAATACTGAGAAGTAAAGCCAACATGTATAAGTGCCTCAAACTTAATAAAAGGATAAGTCACATTGTTTAGAAGTCTATGAGCAAATAATCCTACTTCTCACTTGTTTATAACTCAGTGAACATGTTCCTAATGAGTTGAGCATGGAGTCTATGTTCTGCTCACAAACCTAAAAAAAGGTCTTTCTTCACGACTAGATGCTACTTTTTTAGCCGACCCAGACCACTGGAAAGTCTCATTAGTCAGCACATTTTACACTTCACCGTTTCTTTAAACATCCACAGAGGTCAAATGTTTACAATCTATACTACCAGATGGATCCTCCTGGGTAGCGTTTGGGCGTTCGATTGCAACGATCTCATTAGGAGAGCTGCTCCGCTCCAAATTGCGTTTTAACGTTGGCTTGGTCACCCGCTGAGTAACAAATGTACAACCCAGAGAACAAACAAACAAAGTCAAATTTAAAGATTTAATAGAATTGCAGACGGCTTTAAGCAAAAAACTGAAATTTAAAGACAAGAAATAAACAAGAAAGTAGAAAATATACATGTTGAATTTACAAATTAACAATAACAAGATATTAAAGCAAGGTATTATATTTACATAAGTATGTGACAGATGGAATATTAAATATTAGACTGAATACATCAATGTCAAATGTACAGTGGAGAGAACAACTATGGAGCAGAGAGTTCTCTTCCAGCCAGAGGTGACTTGTTGGACAGAGTTATTGCAGTAGGCAGGAATAAACAAATAAATAAATAATAATAATAAATGAATCACGACACGTCTCTGACACGGATCAGAGACGTCCCGACTTGTCTCGGAAACACTCCCGTTGCTAAGGGCTCGCAATGTGTGACCTGGAGTAGCTTTTCTCCTCAGTCTGCTCCGCTGAAACAGATCCCAGGTGAGCAGCGAAAAACACTCTGACCGGAAAAAGCTCTTTGAAATCAGAAGCGGCACATTAGGCTCGCTCTCAGCTCAGTCTTTTGTTGGCTCGATGCTATGGAATCAGTTTTGTGCCATTAAAGGTCCCACGTCAAGGCCATTTCTACTGATCATAATTCCATTGTTGAGGTCTACTAGAATACATTTACATTGTTCAATGTTCCAAAATCACATTGGTTTCTCATACAGCATCTCTCCTACCCCCCCCCCCCCCCCCCCCCCCCCCCCTCTCTATGAGCCCACTGTGCTCTGATTGGTCAGCTCGCCCACTCTGTTCTGATGAGTCCACCACCGTTACAGCGGAGCATCAGTGATTATGTGTTTCAATGGCGTCTGTTAGCAACCAGGAAATGACCCCAGTAATGACAAACAGATGAGAATGCTGCGTGGGGTCTGGGTGCCGTGTTGGCGGGACGTTGCGCCCTTTGAGGCTCGAGAAGCGGACAGTGTGTTAGAGTTTTACTCGCTACACGGTGTACTTTGAGGGTTTGTGACTCTGCTCACCGTTTACATGCAGAGAAAGCTACATAACACACAAGGGGACGGGTAATAACCAGAAAAGCATATGACGGGACCTTTAAGAGAAAGCAACACTTTCTCAGAATCAAGCAAAACTAGGAGTTTAAAAAAAACTGAGTCAAGCTAAATAAATGCAATTTCAAAAGTAAAACTATAAGTTGCAAACACATCATTTGTGTAATCATGTAAACTATTCTTTTTGTTTGCAGTTCTCTTTGCTTCTTTCTCAATGATCAGACTTTTGCGCCAAACAACAGCACCAGAGCAACATGAACATCCATTACTCTCTGGTTCAGATTCATCAGCTGTGTCTCTATATCCCCCTCTAATATGTTGTATTGCTCTCATTATGACGTGCTCTCATGATATCTTCAATTAAAACAGATTGAGTTTTAACACTTAATGCTAATTTGTGATGAAAACGATGTGTTTGTTACAGGTGTTCGGGACCGATCACGAGGAAGTGATTAAGCATTTTACAGCCATGATTTTTCTGTTTCCAAGAGGTTTATTTGTTTACAATATAACCTTGAGATGTTTTGGATGGTGGAGAAACAATTTAAAGCATCATTTTCTTTTAGATATTGATAGTTTGCTTCATAAATAATAAAGCTATTAAACTGGAAATATGCCTGGAATATTGGAAAACTAGGACAATAAGATTTCCAACATTTGATCATTTTTGTCACATTTCGTTATTCACTGACTAGATGATGCATATTTGTTACAATTTTCTGCTATTCTACAGAGAATTGGTCACCACTGTAGAACAAGGACCTGTGAAGAATTGTGTACATTTTAATATATATATCTTACAATGTGGTTCTGACATTTAATAAATGGGAAATGTGAAAATAAGTTCTCTATTTATTCTTAAAGTGGACCTATCATGCTATATTATAATAATATAGTGTAGTACCATACCTATATAAGGCATATTTATACTTTTTTTTTTTCAAAATACCAAACAGATCATGCATTTTAGCCATGCCTCATTTCGCTCAATTTGACAATTTCTAGCTCTGTTTTAGCAAGGGCAGATTCAGTGAGAACAGCACCACCTACAGGCCTGGCATATGTACTACAGCGTCTCCAGCGCTTTCGAACGGCAATGGCCGTGGCTGTCTCCTCCTGATTGGTGGAGTTGGCCCAATAGCCGTAGCGCCACCGTCCTGACGTCAGGACAGTGTTCAAATCTGGATCAGTTTTTATCAGATCCGTTGCAGCCCCTTTTTTAGAGATTTGGGTATGGAGGAAAATAGAGAGGGTTGTGTTTTCTGACACTTGGTGAGTTCCCTGGAACACCGGGGACACATATTCATGTGTAAAAGACGTACAAAAGTGCATTTTGCATGATAGGTCCCCTTTAAGAGACTCCTTTTTTGAGCTGATTACGCTATAATCACCCCATGGTTACAGTATGTATATGTTTGACGTCATATACATTTAGATATTCTACCCTATGATTATCTTTGTGTTTTTGCCCAATTGTTATCATGTTTTTTTTCAGGATATTTTCTCTGTTAAGCAATATACTATACAACAAGATTCGTTTTGGTTTTAAACGATAGACTTTAATTCCTTTCCCCCACTCTTCCTCTCCAGGCGTGTCGATGCCCATCCCGGTGATCGGCCTCCACAACGAGGACAAGGTCTTTGTGAACGGCAGCTGTGTCCTCAACGAAGAGCGCTTCATGCTGATTGGCTCTTTCGTGGCCTTCTTCATCCCGCTGGTCATCATGGTGGTGTCGTACTGCCTCACCATACAGGTATCTTAGTCTCTGTTTGCCCTCTGAACACTTCACAACCCCCTGTGTTTCTTCCTCTTAAAGGTCACCTATTATGCAAAATCCACTTCTTCATGTCTCTTCTACATCAACATGTGTCCCCTCTTCTTCATGTCTCTTCTTCATCAACATGTGTCCCCTCTTCTTCATGTCTCTTCTACATCAACATGTGTCCCCTCTTCTTCATGTCTCTTCTACATCAACATGTGTCCCCTCTTGTTCATGTCTCTTCTACATCAACATGTGTCCCCTCTTCTTCATGTCTCTTCTACATCAACATGTGTCCCCTCTTCTTCATGTCTCTTCTACATCAACATGTGTCCCCTCTTCTTCATGTCTCTTCTACATCAACATGTGTCCCCTCTTCTTCATGTCTCTTCTACATCAACATGTGTCCCCTCTTCTTCATGTCTCTTCTACATCAACATGTGTCCCCTCTTCTTCATGTCTCTTCTACATCAACATGTGTCCCCTCTTCTTCATGTCTCTTCTACATCAACATGTGTCCCCTCTTCTCCATGTCTCTTCTTCATCAACATGTGTCCCCTCTTCTTCATGTCTCTTCTTCATCAACATGTGTCCCCTCTGTGGAAAGAGACTCTGAAAGTTTCAGGAACAAAGATTCTCTCTCTTTTTGTCCTGATCCATTTCTATAAAAACCTGTCTGAAAATGAGCTGATCAGATTTTGGCCACTTTATGATGTCATAACGATGTGTTGGCTTGTGTAACCATTAGCCAATCAGCAACCAAGGTAACCCCCCCCACCTTATCACCTGAATCTCCTCCTAGAGCACCATTGAGTTCTTTGTAACCAAATCTCTCTCAGAGGGGCGTGGGGAGGGGCTCCTTATTTTCATCTAAAGTAACAGACAGAGAATCAGCACTTTGGAAACAGGGCTGAAACAGAGGGGATTATGGGTAATGCTGCAATGATCTGTTTGGTGTTTGGAGCCAAACACTTCAGAGACATGTTTTGTATATATCTGAGACCTACAATATATTGATGAAAAACAGTATAATAGGGGACCTTTAACCCCTCTCCCTCCCTCTCCTCTCCAGGTGCTCCAGAGGCAGGCCATTGTCTTCCTGTGTGAGTCAAAGACTTCCTCCCAGCAGCCTTTGCACCCACCAGCGATCACATTGCAGCCTCCAGCCAGCACCTTCTCCCTTCCTCAGATCAACACCATCTCTCCGTCAGACTCGCAAGGTGAACCCTGTTTATTTTAACCCTATATGTTTTATAATTGTTAAACTGTGAGTGCCACAAGTTTTTAGTAGTGGAGTTGTATGACCCTTATGATGTGCCGTATGAAGAAGTACTCAGATACTTAAAGAGGCCGTTATATGTTTTTCGGACCCCTCTCTCACAGAGTTGAAGCCCCCTCCTCGTCAGAGCAGACGCAACACGTTGAGCTGTCTGAAGGCAGCAGAGCCCGGCCTGCTGCTCCGCGCCCCCCAGCCCGACTCCATCAGCATCGCGGGCGGCTCCGAGGTGGCGTCGCAGCTCAGCTCTCCGGCAGCGGGACACGGGCGCAGCGACACCTCGGGTTGCCACGGGCGACGAGGGATGATGCAGGCCATAAAGAACGAGAGACGGGCCTCAAAGGTGAGAATGGGTTGTAGTTTTAGGTGTTTAAGGTGCAGAAAACAGGTGGTTTCATCAGAGATGGCAAAAGTACACACATCCTTTACTTAAGTAGAAGTACAGATACTCGTGTTTGAAAATACTCTGGTAAAAGTAGAAGTACTGACGTCTTTACTCAAGTAAAAGTAAAGAGGGCTTTGAAATGTACTTAAGTAAAAAGTACCCATAACTAGCAGCTGTTTTAAAGAGTACCTGACCTCCCTTTATATTAATAGAACAATAATGTCATTGTTAGCTAATGAATGTTTCCATGCTGAACAACGGCAACATGACAACGTTTTCATTGGTCCCTCTTCTTTAGAGAAGACCAGGAAATGATGGATACACGGATCGTGTTCAAATCAATAGGCACGCAATGACTCTAAATAATAATGATCACGCCACCAAACACACATTCAAACTAAAGGAACCAGCCTGTTTGGGAAATGTAAGAAGTAGAAAGTACAGGTATTTGGGTTCAACATGTAAGAAGTAGAGAGTACAGGTATTTGGGTTCAACATGTAAGAAGTAGAGAGTACAGGTATTTGAGTTCAACATGTAAGAAGTAGAGAGTACAGGTATTTGGGTTCAACATGTAAGAAGTAGAAAGTACAGGTATTTGGGTTCAACATGTAAGAAGTAGAAAGTACAGGTATTTGAGTTCAACATGTAAGAAGTAGAGAGTACAGGTATTTGGGTTCAACATGTAAGAAGTAGAAAGTACAGGTATTTGGGTTCAACATGTAAGAAGTAGAAAGTACAGCTATTTGTGTTCAACATGTAAGAAGTAGAAAGTACAGGTATTTGAGTTCAACATGTAAGAAGTAGAAAGTACAGCTATTTGGGTTCAACATGTAAGAAGTAGAAAGTACAGGTATTTGTGTTCAACATGTAAGAAGTAGAAAGTACAGGTATTTGGGTTCAACATGTAAGAAGTAGAAAGTACAGGTATTTGTGTTCAACATGTAAGAAGTAGAAAGTACAGGTATTTGTGTTCAACATGTGAGAAGTAGAAAGTACAGGTATTTGTGTTCAACATGTAAGAAGTAGAAAGTACAGGTATTTGAGTTCAACATGTAAGAAGTAGAAAGTACAGCTATTTGGGTTCAACATGTAAGAAGTAGAAAGTACAGGTATTTGAGTTCAACATGTAAGAAGTAGAAAGTACAGCTATTTGTGTTCAACATGTAAGAAGTAGAAAGTACAGGTATTTGAGTTCAACATGTAAGAAGTAGAAAGTACAGCTATTTGGGTTCAACATGTAAGAAGTAGAAAGTACAGGTATTTGTGTTCAACATGTGAGAAGTAGAAAGTACAGGTATTTGGGTTCAACATGTAAGAAGTAGAAAGTACAGGTATTTGGGTTCAACATGTAAGAAGTAGAAAGTACAGGTATTTGTGTTCAACATGTGAGAAGTAGAAAGTACAGGTATTTGGGTTCAACATGTGAGAAGTAGAAAGTACAGGTATTTGTGTTCAACATGTGAGAAGTAGAAAGTACAGGTATTTGGGTTCAACATGTAAGAAGTAGAAAGTACAGGTATTTGAGTTCAACATGTAAGAAGTAGAAAGTACAGGTATTTGGGTTCAACATGTAAGAAGTAGAAAGTACAGGTATTTGTGTTCAACATGTGAGAAGTAGAAAGTACAGGTATTTGGGTTCAACATGTAAGAAGTAGAAAGTACAGGTATTTGTGTTCAACATGTGAGAAGTAGAAAGTACAGGTATTTGGGTTCAACATGTAAGAAGTAGAAAGTACAGGTATTTGAGTTCAACATGTAAGAAGTAGAAAGTACAGGTATTTGGGTTCAACATGTAAGAAGTAGAAAGTACAGGTATTTGTGTTCAACATGTAAGAAGTAGAAAGTACAGGTATTTGTGTTCAACATGTAAGAAGTAGAAAGTACAGGTATTTGTGTTCAACATGTGAGAAGTAGAAAGTACAGGTATTTGGGTTCAACATGTAAGAAGTAGAAAGTACAGGTATTTGTGTTCAACATGTGAGAAGTAGAAAGTACAGGTATTTGGGTTCAACATGTAAGAAGTAGAAAGTACAGGTATTTGAGTTCAACATGTAAGAAGTAGAAAGTACAGGTATTTGGGTTCAACATGTAAGAAGTAGAAAGTACAGGTATTTGGGTTCAACATGTAAGAAGTAGAAAGTACAGGTATTTGGGTTCAACATGTGAGAAGTAGAAAGTACAGGTATTTGGGTTCAACATGTAAGAAGTAGAAAGTACAGGTATTTGGGTTCAACATGTAAGAAGTAGAAAGTACAGGTATTTGTGTTCAACATGTAAGAAGTAGAAAGTACAGGTATTTGGGTTCAACATGTAAGAAGTAGAAAGTACAGGTATTTGTGTTCAACATGTGAGAAGTAGAAAGTACAGGTATTTGGGTTCAACATGTAAGAAGTAGAAAGTACAGGTATTTGTGTTCAACATGTGAGAAGTAGAAAGTACAGGTATTTGGGTTCAACATGTAAGAAGTAGAAAGTACAGGTATTTGAGTTCAACATGTAAGAAGTAGAAAGTACAGGTATTTGGGTTCAACATGTAAGAAGTAGAAAGTACAGGTATTTGGGTTCAACATGTGAGAAGTAGAAAGTACAGGTATTTGAGTTCAACATGTAAGAAGTAGAAAGTACAGGTGTTTGGGTTCAACATGTAAAAAGTAGAAAGTACAGAAAAATGTACTTAAGTACGGTAACAAAGTATTTGTACTCCACTACTTCCCACCTCTGCTCATGAGGTGTTTCTTTATATCACTCAGAATGACCCTCTGTGTTCCCAGGAACTAAATCATGTGATTAAATAGAAACAGGTTGTTCTCGCCTCCCTGATTCAAGGTTATTACCTCCGTGGTTCACGGTCAAATCTGTTTCTTAGAAATAACACCATTTGGAAAAGGTTGTTGTTACGACATGACCTTGGAAGTGAATAAATAAAGCTTTGTTTTCTTGCAATCCTAAAGGTGGAATACTGTGAAACCATGTCTATAATATCACCTTATTATTATTAGCATTTTGCCCTTTAATGAAGCCACTGTTCTTTGTTGTAGTGCCCTTAGCTTGAGCATCAAATTACTCAAAGTTGGCACTGAGCGCTCAAAATTGTAAGCCTCTTAAATTATTAGTTTATGAAATACTTTTTCTTATATAAAGCATTTTCAAGTTACGACTGTATTTGTTTGATTAGACACGAGTGGATGCTTGTGTTTAAACAAAATAAATGTCACAATTTACAACTTTCCACTTTGTTTTCTTGATGGAGTTTTCTTGCGATCTTAAAGGTGTTGCCCTGGAAACCATGTCCATATTATTACGTTATTATAATGAGCATTTTGCCCTTTAATTAAGCCGTTAAGTGTCTTTAGCTTGAGTATCAGATGACCCAAAGCTGGCATTGAACGCTCAAATGTGCAAGTCTCTTTAATCTTGCTTTTATGAAATACTAATCTGCTTCTTATATAAATAATTAGCAAGTTTAAACTGTATTTTAGTTGGGACATGATTGTTTGCTTGTGCTTAGATGTAAGAAACGTAACAATATAACAGGGTCTAACTTGCCGTAGCGATATAAAAGAGGACGGTAGTGCAGGACTCAGTAAGACAAATGGATCATAACTTTCAAACTGATGTTGCTTGGAGACCAAAGCACTCGCCTGTATCGAAAACTAAAATCTGGCATGAATGACTGAGTCTTGCATTTCAATTAGAGAAATTCAAGAAGCGTGTAGTGAATGGAAAAGGTCATTTTTTTATACTCGTTTTCCCTTTTACTTTACAAATACTGCTACCCACGGAAATAAATTAGTTTTTATGTTGTTGTTTTTTCTTCCCTCATTTCCTCTTATCTGACTTTGCACTTTTCTTGATTCGGCTTTAATGTATTTCATTAATTTCATTGTGATTTATTTTAAATTGCTGCCTTTCTCCTCTCATTTTCAACTTTTTCTAAACTTTGTTTTCTCCTATTTCCAGAGGTGGGAAGTAGTGGAGTACAAATACTTCGTTACTGTACTTAAGTACATGTTTCTGGTATCAGTACTTTACTCCACTACTTATTTTACTGACAACTTTTTACTTTGACTTCTCACATGTTGAACACAAATACCTGTACTTTCTACTTCTTACATGTTGAACACAAATACCTGTACTTTCTACTTCTTACATGTTGAACACAAATACCTGTACTTTCTACTTCTTACATGTTGAACCCAAATACCTGTACTTTCTACTTCTTACATGTTGAACCCAAATACCTGTACTTTCTACTTCTTACATGTTGAACACAAATACCTGAACTTTCTACTTCTTACATGTTGAACACAAATACCTGTACTTTCTACTTCTTACATGTTGAACACAAATACCTGTACTTTCTACTTCTTACATTTTGAACCCAAATACCTGTACTTTCTACTTCTTACATGTTGAACCCAAATACCTGTACTTTCTACTTCTTACATTTTGAACTCAAATACCTGTACTTTCTACTTCTTACATTTTGAACACAAATACCTGTACTTTCTACTTCTTACATGTTGAACCCAAATACCTGTACTTTCTACTTCTTACATGTTGAACACAAATACCTGTACTTTCTACTTCTTACATGTTGAACCCAAATACCTGTACTTTCTACTTCTTACATGTTGAACACAAATACCTGTACTTTCTACTTCTTACATGTTGAACACTAATACCTGTACTTTCTACTTCTTACATGTTGAACCCAAATACCTGTACTTTCTACTTCTTACATGTTGAACACAAATACCTGTACTTTCTACTTCTTACATGTTGAACACAAATACCTGTACTTTCTACTTCTTACATGTTGAATACAAATACCTGTACTTTCTACTTCTTACATGTTGAACACAAATACCTGTACTTTCTACTTCTTACATGTTGAACCCAAATACCTGTACTTTCTACTTCTTACATGTTGAACACAAATACCTGTACTTTCTACTTCTTACATGTTGAATACAAATACCTGTACTTTCTACTTCTTACATGTTGAACACAAATACCTGTACTTTCTACTTCTTACATGTTGAATACAAATACCTGTACTTTCTACTTCTTACATGTTGAACACAAATACCTGTACTTTCTACTTCTTACATGTTGAACACAAATACCTGTACTTTCTACTTCTTACATTTTGAACCCAAATACCTGTACTTTCTACTTCTTACATTTTGAACCCAAATACCTGTACTTTCTACTTCTTACATGTTGAACCCAAATACCTGTACTTTCTACTTCTTACATGTTGAACCCAAATACCTGTACTTGCTACTTCTCTCATTTCCCAAACAGGCTGGTTCCTTTAGTTTGAATGTGTGTTTGGTGGCGTGATCATTATTATTTAGAGTCATTGCGTGCCTATTGATTTGAACACGATCCGTGTATCCATCATTTCCTGGTCTTCTCTAAAGAAGAGGGACCAATGAAAACGTTGTCATGTTGCCGTTGTTCAGCATGGAAACATTCATTAGCTAACAATGACATTATTGTTCTATTAATATAAAGGGAGGTCAGGTACTCTTTAAAACAGCTGCTAGCTATGGGTACTTTTTACTTAAAGGGGCCCTATCATGCAAAATGCACTTTTTGATGTCTTTTATACATCAATATGTGTCCCCGGTGTGTCAGGGAACTCACGCAGCGTCAGAAAATAAAACCCTCTCTCTTTTCCTCCGTACCCAAATCTCTAAAAACGGGGGAACAACGGAGCTGATCCAGATTTGTGTCCGATATGACGTAATATCTGAAATGTGGACCCACGGCCCTATCAGAAACGTTGCTATCAGAAACAATGCCCGACTGTTTTGGACGTAATATGGTCGGTGTTTACATTAGCATCGCTAACACTCAGAGCTAACCTGTACTGGAGAGCATGTGTGTGAAGAAGCAGGAAATAAAAAGGAACTCACCTTGTGGTATAACCGGCAAGAGAGAAAGCCTTTGAGCTCCATACTGTTTCAGAAACAATCCTTGATGTGGTTTGGACGTTTCATCACCGCAGTATCTGCCGGTAGAAATCTCCCGCATGAGCTCAGCCCCCTCCTTTTTTCTTTTTTTTTCAATTCTTTTTTTTTAAAGCTTTATACCCAAATCAGCACTTTTGAAACAGGAAGTGAAACAGAGGGATATGAGGCATGGCTAGAATGGGTGATCTGTTTGGTATTTTGAGCAAAACACTTCATAGACATGTTTTTTATATATTTGTATATATCTGAGACCTATGCTATTGCCTAGAAATAGCATGACAGGTGACCTTTAAGTACATTTCGAAGCACATACTTCTTTACTTCTACTTGAGTAAATAAGTTTAGTCAGTACTTCTACTTTAACCAAAGTATTTTCAAACATCTGTACTTCTGCTTGAGTAAAGGATGTGTGTACTTTTGCCATCTCTGAGGTGCAGAAACAGGTGGTTTGAGGCCGATCATGAGGTGTTTATTTAAGCATTTTGCAGTCATTTTTTTTTATATTGCTACACTCAGATTGACCCTCTGTGTTCCCAGGAACTAAATCATGTGATTAAATAGAAACAGGTTGTTCTCGTATTTTTAAACACGAGTATCTGTACTTCTGCTTGAGTAAAGGATGTGTGTACTTTTGCCTATTTCCATCTTTAGGTCCTGGGAATCGTCTTCTTCCTCTTCCTCATCATGTGGTGTCCCTTCTTCATCACCAACGTCACCTTCGTGCTGTGCCGGGGGTCCTGCAACGAGTCGCTGCTCAACGACCTCCTCAACGTCTTCGTGTGGGTGGGCTACATCTCCTCGGGGGTGAACCCTCTGGTCTACACCCTCTTCAACAAGACCTACAGGAGGGCCTTCTCCAGCTACATCAGGTGTCGCTACAAAGCGGGGGCCAACGCAGCGGGACAGAGCTGTAAAACCTTCCTGGTTGCCCCTCAGTGCCCCTCGCACTCTGTGACCCCCCTCCTGATGGGGAGGGACGGGAAAACGGGCATAGACCGCAATAGTAACTGTCGAAACGGGCGGGGGGACAACGGGAGGCTGACGGTGGACCCGGAGGACTTTACAGACGACGAGACACAAATCGGAATAGTTTCGCAGAGCCTCTCCGAATGCCAGAACACCGGGATGCTCTCGGAAACTGAGGTGGAGCCGGAAACCGAAACAGAGGTGGAAACAGAGGTGGAGCAGGAGCTGTCACTCATCAGCTATAGTCCCGCCTCCAGAGAAGAAACCAGCAGCGTGTGATTACGTAGTTTTTTTTGTCGTTTTTTAAAGTATTCTTTTGTAAACCTGCCGAGCAACGTTTCAGACAAAGCAGACATCGTTGTGATTGGCTGTAAACCTGAGGACTTTTATTGTGAAAGGACTAGATTGATAGAGCCTTATCCTCAAACTGAAGTGCAATACATTCAACAAAGTCAGATTACGAGAGAAACTTTAAGATGAAAGCCAACATTTTCGACGTGTTTCTTTTTCTATCAGGTGACAAAATGTTGGTTGTCATGGCATAAAGGGGAGGATTGAAGCAGTCACAGTGTTCTTGGTGGAGACTAAGGTAGCCATTGGAGAGAAGTTTGACAAGAAAAGCAGTCGGTGAAGAGCTTTTTCTCACAGTTAACCTGGCATGAAGTCAAGAGGCCCTCGATGGAGTCCCACTGACGGAGGTTACAGAGTCAAACCACGACCCGAAGCCTTCACACAGTCCTGATGCAGTCCAAGCAAACTAAACCAAAATCTATTTTTGTGCCGGTCAAGCTTTGACTACAACAGTCATACAATAAAAGATATCTGAATGAACCTTTCCAGCATGTATAGTCAAACTGTTCAGCCGACAGAAACGGTGATTTCTCTCCGAAGAAGGAACCTTTCTCCAGGCTGCCGGTCGGAGTCAGTGAGAGAGGACGGAGAAGAAGGAATGTAGTGGAGTCACAGCGCCATCTGGTGGTCAAACCTTGGATTGAACAAGGGTCTTAAAGAGCTAAAAAAAAAAAACATGGCGTAGGCCTTCGGTCCAACACAGCTGTCGGGCTCTTTGCTTCTGTTGACCACGGAGAATAAATTAGAGTCCCAACATCTAAAGGTTTTTGCTGACAACAATCTATAAAATAAAAGGGAGCAATCTAAAAAGGGAAAATGTGATCGTTTGTAATGTAAGGGTGCACAAACGCTCCTCAGATGTCATTCTTAAAAGGAATAAAATATATATAGATTTAGATTTTCAGCCACTGTCATTGCTTTCATCCATTTGCAACCATCATCACTCACTTTCCAAGATCTTCCTTACTTTCATTTCCCCCAAAACCATGACATTTAATGATGCAAATTCAGCATATTGAGATTATCCTGCACTTCTATCCAACAATTGGCCACTTATACATGTCCTATTATCAGATCACATAGCCAAAGAACAAGAACAAGCAGTTACGGGCTATTTACTTTTTTAGAAAATTAGGGTTTTCTATTGAAGGTCAAGCATTAGACTTGTACTTTTCTCACCAATAAAAACAGGCAGACAGAATTGTCTTGAAGTCAAAGAGGACAAACAGAAGCTTTGGGCATTGAGCTCTGGTGTTTATAGGAGCATATATGCCTCGATGATGGGTTTTAAGGATAAAAAGCTTGCCAATATCTCCAAGAATTGCAGCTTTGACCAGGGACTAAAAATCAGCCCGGGACTCTCGACCGGCCACTTCGGTACCGCAAGTCAATACCGCTAGTAAATTGTCAACGGGGGTGCTAGTGACTTATCCGACCGGCCCACCTCGGTACCGCAAGTAGATACCGCTAGTAAATTGTCACCGGGGGGGGGGGTTTGCTAGTGACTGATCCGACCGGCCCACATCGTCCGACCGGCCCACTTCAGTACCGGCCCATCGGCACAGTCCGTTCAGGGTGACTCAAAGAGCAAATAGCTTTAGATTTCATCTGTAGCATGAATCGGACAGAAAGTCAATACGCTGAGAGACAGACCCTGACTCCATAAATACGCTCTTCAATTGATTTTCTCGCCCTCCCTCCTCTCCCATGTTTTATTGGCATCTGACACGCTGAGTGATTCCTCCGCATCTCCGTCGGCTGAAATATCTGCGAATACACTGCCTTTAGAAGAGGATTTCATATCGTGTGGATTTAGCACCAAACAGATAATAAAGAAGATATAACTCGTATAAAGTGATTGGCTTTGTAGGTTTAGTTTTATAGAGCTAACTGGTTCGTGTTGTAAAGGACATCCATTCAGAAAAGTAACGTCTTAAAGGGCCACTCCACCAATTTGACACTACATTTTAATGTAAAGCGTTTTGAGATACAAATAAATAAATGACCCAGATTATGTCATAGTGATGTCATCTAGGTTACCACGGGTTACAATAATTTATCATTTCAATTTAGAAGATGTTGGGAGCAGCAGAGAGGTTCAATTCAAGATTCTGATGAGTTGCATTGTGGGAATTGTAGTGTTTTTACAGATTGACACTAACGATCTTGATTTCTCCGCCTCTGCTGCTTCGATTTTGTCCAATTTTTTCCTAATTTGTTTCTTTTTAGTCTCTTAACATTATGAAAGTGAAGTGCTACATTGCTGGAGTTCTCCTTTTAAATTAAAAAACGAATTAAAAAAGTGAATTGCTGAGTTTTTCCTTCAAGTCTACGTAGCTGTTATCTTACCAAAGTAGATTTCTCACAGTGATCAATATTTCATTTTGGTCAATCTCCCTTCAGCCATAGGACAGCCAAAAGTACAAACATCTGAATGTAAACCCCCCCTTTTTTTACTCTTTCAAGGTCAAAAAGCAAAGCCGGCAGTGGACCAATCACATCCAGCGCCTGAGGTCTGCATACAGTCAGAATGAGTCTCAATTCATTCTGATTCTGTGCATCTCTGAATCATTCCTCCACCATCTGTATTACTCAGTGGTCCTTGGCACCACTTTTCTCTCCACAGGGGGAGGTCTACATGAGCTAAAGTTGGCAAGCCGCCATGGTTTGCCTACAAATATTCTGCATGTTTGAAGTAATGTTCAAAAGGTCCTCTCTGCCTCATTAGTTTTTATATTTTTGGTTCTCTTTTTTAATACTTGTACGGAAGGAAACTTAGCAAAAAGAACAAACAAAGAGCAATCAACAAAATGCACATTGCAAAGCAGGCATCTTTGTCAAAATACCAACAACAAGAAGAGAAGAAGAGCGGACTATCTGAACTACGGGTCGTCTTTGTTACATCCAGGTGTGAGCAAACAGAACTAAAGTCAGTATGTCTCATTGTAATAACTGTGTGTTTCCCGTGTACCTGTGTGTGTACCAGGCCTGGCTCAGATTGCTACCTGAAAATCATCCAGTAAATGTGTTTATCGATTGTGTCCGGCACGATGGATTGGATCAGTTTGTCCCTGCAGACGCCAACCTGTCCGGCTCACGTCCAACAGATGAAAGCAATCACTGGGACAAAGTGTCTGGAGGGATTTCAACGTGTGATTTGATCCAGGACTGGTGTGTATGGAGGCGATTATTGACAGAGTTCCACTTTGATACATTTCAGGAGGGCTGATTTTGGGTCTTGTTCCCTCTCTCTGACTATTTCTTGTTTTTCAGGCAGCAATGTGTTGTGCAAGAACTGCTTCAGAAAATGTCAGTATGATGTTTACCGCTCAAACAAGCAGAGCATACAGTATGCACACGCTTGAGAGAAAGAAAATCCACAGAGAAAAGCTTTTTTATCACAATATTGAAAAAGGTTGGGGAACGTTAGCCTAGCTTAGCATAATCACTGGTAGCAGAGGGGAAAGCTAGCATGGTTCTGTCCAAAGTTAAACTAAAAGATACAATAAAATATATGAGATAATCAATATAACATGTTGTTTCCTATTTGACTAGTCCGCATTCAAGTTATGGTTGTATTGAGAGTCTTTCACTGGAACCATTTGTATGTTCTATAAAACTGCATTTTGTTAGTTTTTTTACAAATGAAATACGATTTAAGATGTTTATTAGTGGGCTGTGGGGGAGCTTTGGGGAATATCAATTTTTTGTTGGACAGAACCAAGCTAACTGATTACCCTTGTTACCTTGCTTAATGCTAAGCTAGGCTAATTAACTGCTCTTGTTTACTGTACAGACATGAGAGTGGTATCAATCTGTTCATCAAACTCAGTCAATTTGGAAGGTAATACATTTGGAAGTAGCAGCAAATTGCAAAAACTCAACCACAACATATGCCTCCTGGCAATGTCAAAGAATGTAAGAGAATCAAAGGAGGAACTTTTGATAAGGCCAACTTTTTCTACCAATTGTGAGAAATCTTCAGATACTACAGACCATCTGTTATCCCAGCAGCTGTCTCTCCAATCCTCCCAAACATGAAACTCTGTCAGTAACCGTCTCCGAGAAAAGCCAGAGCTGCAGGTTGTTCAAGAGTTTGGCAAACCCAACACGTCTAAAGCACCTTTCACACACACACACACACACACACACACACACACACACACATACACACACACACACACACACACACATACACATACACACACACACACCCCGGTTCTCTGGTTTGTCTCGCTCTTGTTTGATCCGCCGCTGTGGGTTAGTGTTGAACCTTCTTCTGTTATGCAGTGGCTGTTTTTTTTATACCATTTTAATTGTGAATGTTTGTCTACGACACGTTTTGAGTTTATACAATGCCATCATACACACAATGTATATTTCCTTTTTTCTGTGTGATGCTGCTATTTATTTATTAAAATATTATTCTAATGTGTGGACAATTGTCTTATTTGTACACTAACCACATGGCTAATGTTTTAAACGTTGCTTTAAGCCGCGTCTTGAAGTCTCCAGTCGACTAGACTCTCCTTAATATATCTAAAATAAATTAATAATATAAGTTTGGAGCTTAGATTTTTTTAAAAGCCAGCACAGAGAACAGAGAGAGTGTATGATCTGCGGATCGTTGCTAGGATACCATTCGCTTTGTTGGCTGCCCGATGGATATGGTCACTAAATGTCAGGGTATTATCAACATTCACACCACGGTCCTTTTCATTCTGAGTCTCAGATTTGATGACAAAGCTCTGAAACTAGCTGTGAAATGTGAGGGATTTAATAATAATAGTATGTTGGTGCTGTCACTCCTCTCTATTAATATGTATTATATTCTGCCAATCAGTGAGAGCTTTTACAAAGTGCTTCACAATGCAGCCGACAGAGATTATTAAACCCTCAGCCTTGGCTGTGTTTCAGAGCTCTCCTGAGCAGAAACCCTCCTGATATATTCGCTCTCCACACGCTGGAAGAATTAGGCATCGTTTCCTGTTTCCTACCTATGAGACGCTCAGTTGGATGCAGGTCGCTGTTGTTTAATTGCACAAAATGACCATAAAATCGATCGGTGCCGAGCTGTAAATGAGCAGTGATTACTTCAGCAGAAGAAGAAATTACACCTCCTTTATTGCATTTTAAAGAGGCTACAAACCCACATGCATTTCCATCTGTTCAACACTGACTGATGGTGCTGTAAACAAGGTAAGAAGCTACATTTGTGAAACTTGTCTGCAGCTCAAAGCCTATACCATGCACACTCTAGTTTGTTTGGAATACTTGATTCCTCAACAGGACTGTGGCACAATTCTTCTGTGTTGCTGCTGTTCCAACAGGTTTCAAATGGAGGTTGATAAAGGTCATAAATCACTATTTGCACATTTCACAAACAGAGATCTTGTGCTGTGAAACTCACACATCTTAACCAGGTGTGCTAACAACATAGAGTGATTGTGCCACATGTTAGAAACTCACTTCGACTGTTTCTTTGATATTAAAGGGTTTTTTAGCAGCCTATATTTCAATATCAGGGCGTTTTCTTTCCATACGTCAGCTTGCAGTGGTGTCTAAATGGATTCAGCACCAGGGACAGCGACCGAGGAGCCAAACACCTGCAGGAGATTCTGTCTCAAACTCAAGGCAACAGCGACACTCAGTGGTGGAGATGGGGAATAGCAGGTTACGTCTTAAGTCTGCAACGCACTTTATACTGGTTTTAATCACTAAATGAATGCAGTTATATCTTTTCACAAACTGTTATTAGACCAACAAGGTGTCTGTTATCTAACTGGTCAGGGTTGGGTTATTAGGCGTTAAGAGGAGCCTAGATCCAAGTCCACAACAATTAATTTACTGTAAATAATAGTATAGACTAGACTAATAATTTAAAAATGCAACCTTAAGATGCTGTTTAAATTACGTGTCAAAGAGATTAATATGACATTGGAGAAATCGGTCTGTTATCTCCATCCATGTCAACAACTACTTAATACTGTACATTTTAGTAACAGTAGTCTAGACTTAAAATGTGCCTTAGATGTTGGTAATTTATAGGATTATACATCTGCAATAGTGACAGGTGAGAATACAAGTGAGTATTGCATACTGTATGTCGACCAATTGCTTTTCAACCAAGAGTGCAATATAATGTTTTTAATAATGTTCCATTACAGTTCCACACATCGTAAAATGCATACTTTTTAAAATGGATGTGTTTAATTGAAAGATTATACATCCACAGTTAAGAAAATAATGTTGTTGTTCCTGTATCTTTGTCTATTTAGCATGTGCGCATACAGGTGGAATGACGCCAGTGAATAAGCTGGTGTATCTGTGTTTGGCATTACGTCATTTTTTAAAGAGAAACGACGCTATGGCCCCCACGTGTTTACATGGAGAGTGGTGTGTGTATTCTGTAGTCTCGCAGCAGCCTCCACAAAGTGGGCGGTGTCCTCGTGAATCTCCGGAAACACTCGCGAGGCTTCGGATACGCACGCGCCTACACACCGATTTGCTGCATCTCCCAAATCCGTTAGAGCTGCGTCAAGCTAGCGCGAGGAACCACTTGAAATACGAGCAGTTAAACCTTTAAATATTCAACATAAAGTCACTCTTGAGTATTGTTGCACTAATGTACAAGTCTGCCTATGTATTAATGTACAGAATGACTGTTCTTTGCAGAGACGCGACTTGTAGTCTTAGCATTGGTTTTAGCTACCATGTGGTGGTCAGGCTAATTAGCTTCACCTGTTCACCTTCAAATTAACAACACTAGTACCAACATACAAACATGTGCAAGCTGTAAATGACTCTTGACAAAAGCATTAATCTGTGACGTTCATAGGTTAGAAATGGCCTCAAAAGACAAGAACGTTTTGTCATAGTGTGCTTTTGCATATGTCAACGTTTATCCACTGCTATCAAATGTTTTCTTATTTTTTTTTGCATTAGGCATCGTGGAAAAACTCAGTAATTGTATTGAATACATAATTAAAGACCACCTAAACTGTATAGCTTAGGCATTCATATTTGTGCAACATTTAGCAGCTAGATCTTTCTTTAAAAATGTTTAATTTAATTTGAATACCCATGCTACTGTATAGGCTATGCACAAAAGGTGCTGTGAAGAAATTGAGACATGCACGTCTTTTGCATTAACCTCTGTTAACAATATTGATATTGTTCTATAGTCTTGTGTTATCTTTTATTACATGTGTTAATGAACCAATACAATACAGATAAGCATTTCACGTGTAATGTATATTGGCATCCAGCTGAATATAATTAACTTATTAACTCAAGCATTTTAAATTCAAGTTAAAATGATTAAATAGCTGATTTCTAAAAAGATTCAGGAATAAATTACAGGTTCCTCTTTCTTAGTATATTTTCCCCTTGTTTGGTAACTTTAATTGCGACTTTTAGTTTGAAATGTGAAACCGGAAGTGGTCTGTTCTCCACTACAGGCTGCAGCTTGACGCTCGTCAGGTCGACGGACGCTGCCTTGGAAACGACATAAATCCTGTCCACGCAGCTGGGTCGCCAACAGGGACCCACATTTCCTCACTTCACAGGCTCCTCTTCCTCCTCCTCCTCCTCCTCCATCCATCGAGCTGCAAACATGGGCGAACCGAAATGAGATGCAGAGCAGCAGAGAAGCATCGGATTGAACCATTTAAATAGACAAGAAGAAGAAGAAGAGACTGCAGCCAGGTAAGACTGATTGGATTTTAAAAATCCGCGTTGCATGTGACAGCTATGGTGTGGCCACATGCCTTCTTTCATGGAGGGACGTTTGTTATTGTTGTTGCGTCGCGCACACACATGCAGAATTGTCCAATGCATCCTCACTAATGGAGAGCTTCATGATTACTAATTAGCGCCCATGTCTCTGCAGCTCCAATGCTCCTTCTCCATTTTTATCGTGACCGTGCTTTTCCAACGCACTGGTCAGGTGTGTCTCTCTCTCTGGTAACAAAATGTCACCAGCTGGTTGTATGTGTCATCGGGAACGAGCTTTTTTGGATGCATGTCGACTAGAAAAGAGAGCAGTGGGGCTTATAAGGGAGGTGTGTGGAGGATTAGTGTGTGATCCATTCTGTCTGCCTGTGCACTGCTCAAATAGCATGGGTTTGGTTTAGATATATGAGATGTGTGATTACGTGCACCTTATTCTATGTTAACAACACTATTGGTATATCTATATGTATCAAAATGCATCAAATCTTATGAAATCTATGTATTCTTTTTGATCTTGGATAAGTGATAGTAGGCCCTTGCCCATCTTTCTATCATGGCTAATTCTGCTGTTGCTGCTCTCGATGCAGCTCCTGTTGCTCACCTCTGCTAGTTGAATCTCTGTCCTCTGCTCTAATCTGAATTCAGTTAGTGTTTGGTTTATGCTCCAATCATTATACCTACATATAGTTGATGTTTTATGATTAAAAAATCCAAGTTCAACTGGTACAGAGGCCTAAAATGTAGGGGGGGAAATCGAGATATCAAGCACTGAATTTCTAATCCAATATTTCAAGACATCCTGGTATTTAATGCAGCTGTGTATTAGCAATGTAATCATTATCATTGTGGGAATTTGTCATATTTAATCAGTCAATGTTGAAGTCTTTTCAAGCTCAATAAGCCTTATTTAGTTATTTCATTTGTGAGCATTTGCCTACATTCTCTGTTTTAATAGTAATGTTAACTCAATATCTTCAGGGTTTGGATCACTGATCAGACAAAACAGGCACGTTTAAATTTGCCTAAGACTATGGGAGATTGTGGAAACCAAATAATCCATCAATTACCCCAAATGATCAGCAAAAGGGGGGTTAAAATCAAAGCTGTTGTTGCACAATGTATGTTTCGCACTAATGATTTCCTACACATTTCTCAGTTTCCAGACAAACTATTTAAAGAACCGTTCCATTATTTTTGTATGTTTAAGAAATATTATATTGTCACAAGTAGGACTGCTTTGAGGTTTGAAGAGTTTAGTGACACTTGCGTTCTTTCTAGATGGCTAAAATAGATTCCACAGGGTAGTCATTGTATGTATAACTTCTCAAATGTTACCACTCCACTAAGTAAATCTAACTCAACACTAATATTATAACTGAGAATGACCTTTCTGCCAATAACAATAAGTACTCTTTCCATTTCTGCAAACAGTCCTTTCAAGTCTAGACTCAAGCTTTGGTTAGCAGTGATTAGAGGTGTGTGTGTGTGTGTGTGTGTGTGTGTGTGTGTGTGTGTGTGTGTGTGTGTGTGTGTGTGTGTGTGTGTGTGTGTGTGTGTGTGTGTGTGTGTGTGTGTGTGTGTGTGTGTGTGTGTGTGTGTGTGTGTGTGTGTGTGTGTGTGTGTGTGTGTGTGTGTGTGTGTGTGTGTGTGTGTGTGTGTGTGTGTGTGTGTGTGTGTGTGTGTGTGTGTGTGTGTGTGTGTGTGTGTGTGTTGTAGTGTGTGTGTGTGTGTGTGTGTGTGTTGTGTGTGTGTGTGTGTGTGTGTGTGTGTGTGTGTGTGTGTACAGTGCTGCTCAGACAAGCTTGCGCTGATATCTTACATAAGCAACTCATAGAGGAAGGGGGGGCAAAGGAGGCTGAAATAAATATGCATAAACGTTCAAACAGAAGCAGCTCAACACACACTCCTATTTACACACACAGTAACTTAATGTCAGCAGGAGAAGTGAAGGCGAAGGCGGTACACAAAAGCATATCCTCTGCTGAGGGCACAAAGTGGTATTTTCTGTTTTTTTTAAGCGACTCTAAATGCACACTTCTCATTTATTCCCAAAGGAGTTTCTTTTCTACCCTGCACAGAAACTTCTACGGCTTAGTATTGATGCATTTTTAATGGGTTAAAGACACAAGGACGTTTTGTTGAGAAAGTTGGGTACCACTTTACAATAAGACTACCCTTATAAAGGATTCATAGAGGGTTTATAATTAGGTTATGAATTAGGTTGTAAACACTTTATAAATCATTAAGAGCCATTTATAAACCAGTTCTAACGTAGTTTTCATACATCATCACAGGCTCACTATTTGGCAAGAACACGAACAAATGCCAAACTTCATTGCATCTCATCAAAAGGTGTTAGTCTGTGGAATAACTGTACTGATGCACTGACATATTGTCTATCTAAACTGAAAGTATTATTTAGGAGCCAAATCATTAATGGTTATGAACAGGACCTGTGAAATCCCATTTGTTATTTCTTGTAAAAGTAATTTCTTTCTGATTGTTTTGTCAAAAAAAAAAAAAAAGACAAAGACAAACAAGACAAACATGTCGCTGATGACGATCACCTAATATTTTATTTATAAGGAAAATGTATGCTTGAGGGGGTAGGACCAGAAAAGTTTTTTTTAAGCTTCTTCTTGCCCCTGTTGAACATGACAGAGACCATTTGAGAATTATTATTATTATTTTTATTTTTATTTTTTTTGTATTTTGGCATAATTATTATGAGTGAGAAAGGGAGAAAAAAAGAGAATATGTGTATATATGTGTATATATGTATATGTATATATATATATATATATATATATATATATATATATATATATATATATATATATATATATATATATATATATATATATATATATATATATATATATATATATATATGTATATATATATATATATATATATTGACTAAAAAAGATGACTAAGCCTTATATTGGCTACTTAGCGAGAATGAACTCAGTGAGCAACAGATACCAAGGATGCTGGCTGATGAAGAAGACGAAGTAAACTAGGTAGCCAATATAAGACTTAGCAGTACAGATAAATGTGGGCTCACTATTTGGCAAGCAACCGGTCGCCCTGTTTATCTCATGTCTTTATAAAAGCTTATTAATGATTTATAAAGTGTTCACAACCTAATTAACAAATAAATTACAAACTATTCGTAAACCCTTTATAAGGGTAGTCTTATTGTAAAGTGGTACCGAAAGTTGTAACAAAATGGGGTTCAAGGTAACTAATGTTGCATACATCCCACTGTAGACAATTCATTCGGGAAACTTTTCGAATGAGAAGAACGTTCATCGTGAATCTACAGCTATCAGGTGGCTAGCTTGGCCAAACTCTTTCCTGCCGAAAACACAGCGGATGATTAGGATTCCAGAGGTTTACGCTGTGTTTTCACAGTGATCTGTATTTCAGGAGTCATCCGCACTCTGGGTAGAAGGCACATTATGCGTATGGGTTTTCCAGATGCATGGACGCTATTCCCATTCACCCCCCCCCCCCCCCCCCCCCAGGAACTTGTGCTGTTACTGAGCCTCTGGTTTGTTCCTCTTTGAACCAGATCTGCTGCATTCATAATGGGTTCCAGGTGAAAGGAAGTGGGATCTGATTGGAGTATTCAGACAGATCTCTGCCTCGGACACATGTTCAGCACGTCTCATGGTGGGCTAATGGTTTGAATTAACTCTGAAGACACACGGCAGCCTCTTCACAGTGATGTGTGCACTTTAAGATCCACTCCGGGGCTGCTTTGAATAACCATCCGACAAATTGAATAGGATGTCCTCATGAGTCTTTCATACAATATACTCCTCTCTGTTCCCATTAAAAGTAAGTATAGCTATATATAGAAGATGGTTACAATGAAAGCTGCTAAATATAGAAAATGGCCTATACTCTGCTGTGATGAATGGGCTGAAAACACACTTCCTTAGCTTCATCATGCTAGCCAGGATCCTCTATAATCCATGTAATGCGGCAGCAAAGGATTATTTTCACTATGAATTAATCCACCAATGCTTGCCTCGATTAATCAATGAATTGCTTGAATCATAAAAGGTCAGAAAATTACAAATGTTTTTGAAAGTGATAAAAGCAAAGTCTTGTTTTGCCTCCTTTGTTTACTTCTGTTACATAAGGACATCACTATGTAACACTCACGCTGCTATTGGCTAGCGCTCCAACACATTGTATGTGATAGACTAAGGGGCGGGACATCTCTAAGCGGTTGACCAATCACAACAGAGCCGGCCAGCTAACCAATCAGAGCAGACTGGGCTCTGGTTTCAGACAGAGGGTGAAAAAAGGTGCTGCAGCACAGGCAGTATGAGAAAAATAAAGAGCTTTTTGAACATTAAAGCATGGAGACACGTAGAGACACTACATACTGATATACACCTGAACATCAGCAGGAGAGGACTCTTTAAAGTAGAGACACTACATACTAATATACACGTGAACATCAGCAGGAGAGGACTCTTTAAAGTAGAGACACTACATACTAATATACACGTGAACATCAGCAGGAGAGGACTCTTTAAAGTAGAGACACTACATACTGATATACACCTGAACATCAGCAGGAGAGGACTCTTTAAAGTAGAGACACTACATACTGATATACACCTGAACATCAGCAGGAGAGGACTCTTTAAAGTAGAGACACTACATACTGATATACACCTGGACATCAGCAGGAGAGGACTCTTTAAAGTAGAGACACTACATACTGATATACACCTGAACATCAGCAGGAGAGGACTCTTTAAAGTAGAGACACTACATACTGATATACACCTGAACATCAGCAGGAGAGGACTCTTTAAAGTAGAGAGACTACATACTGATATTCACCTGAACATCAGCAGGAGAGGACTCTTTAAAGTAGAGACACTTCATACTGATATACACCTGAACATCAGCAGGAGAGGACTCTTTAAAGTAGAGACACTACATACTGATATACACCTGAACATCAGCAGGAGAGGACTCTTTAAAGTAGAGACACTACATACTGATATACACCTGAACATTAGCAGGAGAGGACTCTTTAAAGTAGAGACACTACATACTGATATACACCTGAACATCAGCAGGAGAGGACTCTTTAAAGTAGAGACACTACATACTGATATACACCTGAACATCAGCAATGTAAGAGGAAGCATTCAATGGGCCTCCTAAACTTAGCTAAATACTGTATAATAATAATAATAATAATAATAATAATGTAATAATGTAGAAACCATCTCCAAAGCATATTGGATTGCATGCTTTTAACCGTTAAAGACACGGCTTTAAACGAAGCTTTCTGTGATGTGCTTCCTTATCTTTCTGTATATTCCAAGTGTTTGAACTCGATCACCATTTCCTATTCCTTCCTTTTACATCTGCGTCTGCTCGAGTCCATTTATCATAAAGTGACTTCCGCCTCACAGACCTTCAGGTGCAGACAGGAAGGGGAAACGGTTCTGCGTTACTGCTGTCAGGAAATGTATATTTTCTGAAGCCCCGCTGGGAACGCAGCCCGGCTGAGTTCAGTATCAACGTCTTTCCACCTGGCCGTGTGACCCGGCTGCTCTATCTGGATTTTGTTGTTTTATTCTCGCTGTGGGATGAAGTGCAAACCAGGCCAGTCTATTGACGACACGTCTGTGGGGGGGGGGGGGTCACATCGTACAATGACACTGATCAGCTGGTACCTCAATCTGCTGCTGTGTGTGTGCCCTTTTGTGTCTGTCTGTGTGTTGTGTACCAAAAGGTATTATTTATTGCTGCTGTGTGGGAGTTGTTTTTTTCTAAAAGACACTTACATACTAAATCCTGTCGCTCAACATCCTTCCTTCTTCTGTTATATAACCGAGGACGACGGCCTCAAGCTCCAAACGATTGGTGGAGTGATGAAGTATTTTTTAAAGGGGACCTATCATGCAAAATGCACTTTTGTACGTCTTTTCTACATGAATATGTGTCCCCGGTGTTCCAGGGAACTCACCAAGTGTCAGAAAACACAACCCTTTCTATTTTCCTCCATACCCAAATCTCTAAAAAAGGGGCTGCAACGGATCTGATAAAAACTGATCCAGATTTGAACACTGTCCTGACGTCAGGACAGTGGCGCTACGGCTATTGGGCCAACTCCACCAATCAGGAGGAGACAGCCACGGCCATTGCCGTTCGAAAGCGCTGGAGACGCTGTAGTACATATGCCAGGCCTGTAGGTGGTGCTGTTCTCACTGAATCTGCCCTTGCTAAAACAGAGCTAGAAATTGTCAAATTGAGCAAAATGAGGCATGGCTAAAATGCATGATCTGTTTGGTATTTTGAAAAAAAAAAAGTATAAATATGCCTTATATAGGTATGGTCCTACACTATATTATTCAAATATAGCATGATAGGTCCACTTTAAGGCTAACCTGAAAGATAGTATTGCAAGGGCGCCCTCTACCAAAATATTTCAGATTGAAGAAAATAAGATCTTTGGTAAACAAACTTTTGTGTTACTAAGACGTTTTGTTCTGCAGGATAAATAGCTAACGTTAGGCCTCAAACAACTGCAGCACGGTCACATGACTTCACGTCACCACCGCTAATCTAAAGGCGGCTAATGTTGGCGTGATGACGTTTAGCCATCTTGTTTAGTCACTTGTTAGCAAGCCAGCGTTTAGGTGAGCCTCAAACATCCACACTTTTAGAGAAATTCTGGTCAAATGTTATCTGTTGATCGTTGAGTTTGAAAAGAGTATTTTACACTGATGACAGGCACAAGAAAATAACATCATAATAAAAAACCATTAACATGTCAATTTACCAGAAAAATTGTACAAATTCGAGTCAAAAATGGTCTTTGTTTGTTATTGAAACTTGGAAACAATTATATTTTAACCCTGGATCATTGCAGACTTGGTCGATAATGCTGCCTCTCGGGATCAGTTGCTTTGGACAGTGATTGGCTGTTGACATGCAGGTGTTTCCAGTGGTTTTGCCTGGAGGAAGCTATCAAGCCGGCATTAGCCAACTCGTGTGTGTGTGTGCTGAGTGTGTGTGTGAGCTGTGTTAACCACTGTGATTAAAACGAGGGAAAAGTAAATGGACGACCGCATCTTCAGCACATTTCCGTTATTGATTCCTGTGGTGAAAGTGTGATCTCTCTTTCCACACGGAGGTCAGAGGTAAGGGCTAGCGTCAGGGCTAACTTGCACTTCAGTGGAGTGGATGCTTACAGACCCTCAAACCCGCAGGACTCTTAAATCTTTTGGCAGAAAGACTATCCGTCCTCTGGTCAGAGCCTCCCTCGCTGCTGCTCAGCTTGGATTTCACTCAAGTTTCAATCCTCACTTCCTGTGAGCGGAGAACGGCTCCAACTCTGCAGGATTTCATTCGGACAAAACGAGCAAATGTGTGGTTTCTGTTATTGGCCTTTTTTTTTGAGGCAGCCGTTTTTGAACACTTCTTTGCTTGAAATTGTTTACTTGGATGTAGTTAGTCTCTAAATCACAAGGGATTAAGTTACTTCTCCTCAATCATGTCAGCTTGTTGGACAGTTTGACGATATATACTTCAATATGTCTCTCATCAAAGATATTGCCATACCATTAATACAGTGGCAGCTCCCCTTTAACATCTCTAGGGGTTTGATATTAGGCGATATTGGCTTTTTATTTGATTTCTGTGCCACTGCGATTAATAACGTTGTTTTAGTCATTGCCTTAAGCAAAAACAGACATTCCTTTTGAATTAGAATACCCAATCCAGGAATGTACTATTACATGATTAATAATGCGCTATACAATGACGTAAACTCTATGTGAATCTCATTGTGAGTATAAATGTTAATTGCTAAATTCACTTGGAAAGCATTTAGCATTTTATATTTTTGGTAAAACAGGCAAATTATACAAGATTATTTATTTTCAGTCTTAGACAAGAACCAGTCCAACACTCTTTGCTTCTTACTGGTTTCTTTGTCAACTGGGAGCAGGGAAACTGGGACACTGTGACACATCAGATCACAGCTTTAATGTGAGCCGCCTCTCTGCATCCCAGTGCCCCACTGTCAACCAGTACATCCAGTTAGAAGTGTGTGTGTGTGTGTGGGTGTATGTGTGTGTGTGCCAGGTCACATGGTTCTGCCGGATGACTTGTTGCAATCGTGCTGAGGTCGACACATTTAATTGTGAGGGACGGGGTCGCAGAGGGGCACGGGGAGAGTTCTCATAACACACACACACGGACACACACACAGAATAGGGCCTGAAACATTGCATTCATTCTGTGCCTGACCTGTTTACTAACCACATTAACAGAGTGGAATTAAAAAAAAAAAAGCGATTTAGTGCGGATAATATTCAATATCTCTTAATCCGACCCATTTATGTCTCGCTTTCTGTTCAACAATACATTCCACTTGTAGACTTAGCTTCTTTATCTGGCTTTACATGTGAAGGGCATCTGTCACAGCACGGCTTGTTTGTTTTAGAGTTTGTGGAATTTCTTCCCCCGAACATATCAGCTCAGAAATCAGACCGTCCTTGAACGCATCATCAAGGGGAGATTGCATACCAATGCTTTACTGCTGGACCATAACATTCAAAAAGGGATAAGAAGACTATAGATAGTAAATGCTCTTTGATGGATAACCTAATGATTTAGTTTTGTACTCTTCGGTGCACACTAATATGAAGTATAGTTAATGAGCTGGAACAAGGAGAAGTTATGCAAAGGAGGGCGAGGCGGGTTAAAATGGAGATTTTATGAATCGACACCTCACTGAAAGATAATCTCCTCACTATCATAACAGCTGGGTAACATTGACTGATTGTTATTTAATATAAGACTAATACAGAAGCACACGGGTGTTCAAATCACTTGAATTGGTTGAATTCCCTAATGTATTGAGGCCTAAGCTGGATAATTGGGTCGTAGGAACTTTATTTGTGGTAAACCCCACCCGTCTAACACGCAAAGTAGATGAAAACAAACGCCACTAATGAATACCTTTTTGACTATCAGGACGATGACGGAGTTACCGTGTGTTTGTCACCGTGCCTCGGGCTCTTTTGCGTCACGTTTTATTCACCGTTCATTAAAGTGGCTGTTTCATAACACTTCATCTGCATTCACCCTCAGTGAAGAGGTACTGTACACACACACACACACACACACACACACACACACACACACACACACACACACACACACACACACACACACACACACACACACACACACACACACACACACACACACACACACACACACACACTGGGGATAATGAAGAGACTGAGACTTCCTCGCCTCGATGTAAACTCTCTTTGGTCTCTCTGTCCTCCTCCGATCGCTTCATTATCCAGCCAAAAATGAAAAATACTTCCAAAGAAACCATGACAACAACACGGCTCACTGCCGCTTCTTCCAACAACAAGATAAGGAGAGGAAGCGAGAGTAAAAAAAAAGGTCTCTCGTCTCCGTTTTGCATAATGTGTTTTTAGGGAGGATTAGTGCTAAAAGAAAAAGGGGGAAGTGCCATCGTAATTGTGATCATTTTGTACAATGGCTCCTCACCCAAGAGCATCAACAAATACAGACATCAAAGAGAGGCGCTGCAGCAGGGTGGGGGGGGGGGGGGGGGCGTGAGGGAGATGGAGTTTTAGGAGAAAGGAGGCCAGCGTGTTGGGGGTGAAGATGTAACTGAATTCGTGGCGCTTTAAATTGCAATGATGGGTCTGGTTTCCTGACATCAAACACAATAAGGCAGCTTTTGTAAAATAAGAAAAAAGGGGGATTTTCATACCATTGAAGTATTCCTTTTGTATCAGCTTTGTTCATTCGCTGATGTCTTTTGTTATTCTACATTTGGCGTGCGACCAAGCATAGCAAAAGAGTAGAGTAATCCTGAGTCGGAATAAAACATCAGCTCCGTTTCCCCGCGTCGTCTCACTCGTGTTTTCATAGCTGTTCGTTCACCGGCTGTCACTCAATGTTATATATTACATGCATTTTCAAACTGCTTGTTATTTCATCCATAGGGTGCCAGAGAAGTGAGGTTTACTTGACCCTGAAAAGCAGCGAGTGATAGAAGAGTTGAGATCTTGAAAATATTGATACTGTGGGTTTTGAAATATGCTATAGTTTTCAGGTCTGGCAAATGTAAATCTAAGGGGATGAAAACAATCGTATATCTCCAAATTCTTCCACATTTAAAGTGGACCTATCATGCTATATTTGAATAATATAGTGTAGGACCATACCTATATAAGGCATATTTATACTTTTTTTTTTTTCAAAATACCAAACAGATCATGCATTTTAGCCATGCCTCATTTCGCTCAATTTGACCATTTCTAGCTCTGGGCTGATTCACTGAGAACAGCACCATCTACAGGCCTGGCATATGTACTACAGCGTCTCCAGCGCTTTCGAACGGCAATGGCCGTGGCTGTCTCCTCCTGATTGGTGGAGTTGGCCCAATAGCCGTAGCGCCACCGTCCTGACGTCAGGACAGTGTTCAAATCTGGATCAGTTTTTATCAGATCCGTTGCAGCCCCTTTTTTAGAGATTTGGGTATGGAGGAAAATAGAGAGGGTTGTGTTTTCTGACACTTGGTGAGTTCCCTACAACACCGGGGACACATATTCATGTATAAAAGACGTACAAAAGTGCATTTTGCATGATAGGTCCCCTTTAAGGGAATGTTCAGATTTGTGTATATATGTGGAGTTGAATAAAGTATTTATCCATGGTCAGCAGCACTTGAAAAAATGCAATACTGTACATGCAAACAAAGACATTTTTAACAACTACTATCAGTATATGCATTATTCAGACGATAAACCTCTGTTTTCAGTGCATTGTATCCAAGTATGTTGTCTTTAAAACTAGCATAAATGAAAAACTGAATCCATTTCATTTCATTTCATTTCACACCTTTATTTATCCAGGTTGTATCCCATTGAGATCATTGATCTCTTTTTCAATGTCTTAGTTTTCCTTTATGGAAAACAATAGGCCAATCTTCAGTAGGCGTTTCATCGCACATACAGTAGGAGCCTCCATTGTGCTGCTTCCTTTCATGCATTTACATTAACCAGTGACCCAACCCTCTTAATTATACGTTCTCCTTCCAGTGTTATTCTTAGCATCCATAAGCGTCATTTCCTTATTCACACATGAGCTACGCTGCCTCGTCTAATTAGTCTTTACACATTACCGTACTATCAGAGAGTTGTAGAAAGAACACATTAAAGCACTTTATTATCTTATAAAGGCATACGATTCACTATGAATGCAGATGTAAAGAAAAAAGACAGAATGTTTTAAAGGTCACCTATCATGCTATTTCTAGGCAATAGCATAGGTCTCAGATATATAGAAATATATAAAAAACATGTCTCTGAAGTGTTTTGCTCAAAATACCAAACAGATCACCCATTCTAGCCATGCCTCATATCCCTCTATTTCACTTCCTGTTTCAAAAGTGCTGATTCTGCTGATATAAAGCTTTAAAAAATAAAAAAGGAGGGGGCTGAGCTCATGCGGGACCCGGCAGCTACCGTCTAAACTAAATACTGCCGTGATGAAACGCCATATCATGGATTATCAAGGATTCTTTCTGAAACAGTATGGAGCTCAAAGGCTTTCTCTCTTGCCGGTTATACCACAAGGTGAGTTCCTTTTTATTTCCTGCTTCTTCACACACATGCTCTCCAGTACAGGTTAGCTCTGAGTGTTAGCGATGCTAATGTAAACACCGACCATATTACGTCCAAAACAGTCGGGCATTGTTTCTGATAGCAACGTTTCTGATAGGGCCGTGGGTCCACATTTCAGATATTACGTCATATCGGACGCAAATCTGGATTAACTCCATTGTAGCCCCGTTTTTAGAGATTTGGGTACGGAGGAAAAGAGAGAGGGTTTTATTTTCTGATGCTGCGTGAGTTCCCCGACACACCGGGGACACATATTTATGTATAAAAGACATCAAAAAGTGCATTTTGCACGATAGGTCCCCTTTAAAGGTAACTCATGTTGAACATATGGAAGTCTTTCTTAGTTTAAGCAGCCTGCTGGTGCTTCACATTGAGTTCTTTATTGAAAATTATGTTTGTAAATTATCGTTATTTGCAACCGTGGCGTCGTCTAAAAAAGACCAAGACATGAATCGGATGTATTTATCTTATTTCTGACTAGGAATCTTTGTATTACATTTTTTTTAATGTGTAAATCACAGTCAGAAAATGCAAGGTGATAATTCACAACAAGGCGTCTTATTCCTTTTTCTGTTCCTAAAAACTTGAGATATCGTCTCTTTAGGCTTTTATTCCACAAACCTCCATTCAAACCAGCTAATGTTTCCTATAAGCTGCACATGTACATGCTACCTTACAGCGTGTCACATTAGCTTTCATGCTAATTTACTGTATGCTGCTAGCGGTCTCATAAGCAGGAATATAAATGGGTCCTTAGTGCAGTTTCATCATCTCGTTATATCGGCTTTAAGAATCAGTGCTTGTCATTTCCATTAGTTACTGTAAGGCTAATTAGCTGTGATTATACCGGTGGGGGGGGCGGGGGGTGCTAACCTGTGTGTGTGTGTGTGTGCGTGTGTGTCTGTGTGTGTACTTAAGTCTATGGCCATCAGACGTCGCAGCATTGGCCTGCAGCAATAATGTGTTTGGTTCAGGTCTGTAAGTAAGACTATCTCTTTTATCCATCTGTCTCTCACTAACACGCAGTCCTGTATTTGTAAAGCAATTCACATGCAAAGACGGAACATAATTCTACTTCATCGTAAGCCCACACTGCTGCTTTATTCGTGATGAATGTTCTTTTTTTCCGAGAACATTACGAGTAAACAAAAGGTTCAAAGTGGTGCTTGTACATGAATCATTGTGGAGCAACTCAGTTCTACAGGTCTGTTGATGATGTAACTATTAAGTAGACATAATGGTGTGAGAACATAGTTAACGGCTGCATGTGTGCACAGTTTCAGACCAGACTAAGTCTAGCAACATGCCCCCCCGGGGAGATGGCTGTAAGTCCCAATCTGTTGGACGTTTGGCCCGACATCTTCCGAAGACTGCTTTGGATCAGAAGCACAGAGTCTGATCTGATTACTGTCGTTATATACCGTCAGCCATCAAAACAGTGAGATTCAGAAGAGTGTAACACACAGCCGTGACCAAAAGCTGAACTCTGGACGGTTTCCCAGACGATGAGTGATGTCATGGCCATCTGTGCTGTGAAGGCATCCTGCGGTCAGGAAGTGGATCCTGTAATAATCTCTAAAATGATCTCTGATGTAATGGTTGTGTCAATTTATAGCTCAGCCACTGGAAGTCTTCAGCAGAACAGAACCAATGTATTTAAAGGTCCCCTATTATACTGTTTTTCATCAATATATTATAGGTCTCAGATATATACAAATCTCTGAAGTGTTTGGCTCCAAACATCAAACAGATCATTGCAGCATTACCCATAATCCCCTCTGTTTCAGCCCTGTTTCCAAAGTGCTGATTCTCTGTCTGTTACTTTAGAGGAAAATAAGGAGCCCCTCCCCACGCCCCTCTGAGAGAGATTTGGTTACAAAGAACTCAATGGTGCTCTAGGAGAAGATTCAGGTGATAAGGTGGGTGGGGGGGTTACCTTGGTTACTGATTGGCTAATGGTTACTCAAGCCAAAAAATCGTTATGACATCACAAAGTGGCCAAAATCTGATCAGCTCATTTTCAGACAGGTTTTTATATAAATGGATCAGGAGAAAAAGAGAGAGAATCTTTGTTCCTGAAACTTTCAGAGTCTCTTTCCACAGAGGGGACACATGTTGATGTAGAAGAGACATGAAGAAGAGGGGACACATGTTGATGTAGAAGAGACATGGAGAAGAGGGGACACATGTTGATGAAGAAGATACATGAAGAAGAGGGGACACATGTTGATGAAGAAGAGACATGAAGAAGAGGGGACACATGTTGATGTAGAAGAGACATGGAGAAGAGGGGACACATGTTGATGAAGAAGATACATGAAGAAGAGGGGACACATGTTGATGTAGAAGAGACATGAAAAGTGGATTTTGCATAATAGGTGACCTTTAAGCTGACTTTACTGCAGGACTGCGTATTGTGATGTCACTTCCTGGATAGTAATCTCACTCAAAGTTGTGTTTAGGCTCTACTAGTATCTCATACATTTAGCATGTTCCTGTGTTTCTGATTATGACTTTAATAAGGACTTTAATGCTTGAATTAGTCCTAAAACCAGGAAATGAATTAGCATTTGATCACTTCTCTTGTCTTATCAACGTTTTTGTTTCAACATGCTTTTGGTTAAATATCTGAAATCTACAAAACACCTAATCGCTAGGCCTGAATTGTTATATATGAGAGTAATATTGATCTCTTTGCCTTACTGTCTGCACATTTTTAAACTTAGAAACCACCTTGTAAAATAATTTTTTTTTTTTACTTGCCAACGTCAAGGCTGTTGGAAGATGAAATTGTTTAATTAACTTTAGCTTATAGTATGTGCCAACTAGTGACGTAATGCAATGCGACAAAACTCTGCAGAATGCTTCCTTCTCTTCTCAACATGCGACAGCCTCTGACAGATGATTTGCTCCTTCTCTCTGCAGTGTCCTTTAAAGTTTCCTCTGGTTATAAATCTTTGATCTGAACTTTACTTTCTGAGTTCCTGAAAAGATCCTGTGTTGCTGTCTCCGTTCCCTAAACGCTGCGGTGTTGTATAAGGTGTCAGACGGCACTAAATCCTCCTGAGACCCGCTTCACTTCTACAGCTGGTAGTTGTAGTTTCTCACGAGGGTGTCCTGCCTCCCCCCTCCTCCCGTTTGCCTCTCTCCCATCTCCTCTCGTTCCCTCTCTCTGCGTCTCTCCATTTTCAGAGTGTAGCGCCTGAGTGCCACTTTCAACAAGCGGAGCGGATTCCTCAGCGTTGCCATGACAGCGTTGTGTGTGTGTGTGTGTGTGTGTGTGTGTGTGTGTGTGTGGTGTGGTGTGTGTGTGTGTGTTGTGTGTGTGTGTGTGTGTGTGTGTGTGTGTGTGTGTGTGTGTGGTGTGTGTGTGTGTGTGTGTGTGTGTGTGTGTGTGTGTGTGTGTGTGTGTGTGTGTGTGTGTGTGTGTGTGTGTGTGTGTGTGTGTGTGTGTGTGTGTGTGTGTGTGTGTGTGTGTGTGTGTGTGTGTGTGTGTGTGTGTGTGTGTGTGTGTGTGTGTGTGTGTGTGTGTGTGTGTGTGTGTGTGTGTGTGTGTGTGTGTGTGTGTGTGTGTGTGTGTGTGTGTGTGTGTGTGTGTGTGTGTGTGTGTGTGTGTGTGTGTGTGTGTGTGTGTGTGTGTGTGTGTGTGTGTGTGTGTCACCTGCATCACAAACCCAGACGAATGCAGGCGTCTAGCTCACGCACCAACATCCCCCTCACACACACACACACTTACCGACTTTAGATGGGGAATACCCACAGAGGAGTTGAGATACCCCTCACTGATTTATTAATGACAGCAGGTGGAGATGGAGCGAGAATACACCGGGAAGAATGAAAAAGTGGAGAGGGGTCGCACAAAGGAGACAAATAGCGTGCATGTTTTATTAAACAGTCGGGGTGTTGGATTATTTACTGCAGCTGGAGGAGGGGTCGATATTGGCTCATATACACACACTCACACACACTCACACTCTCAGGCAACATGCTTAAGACAAGGCACTACTGTATGTGACATTTTTGTGTAATTGAATGTCAGGAGACATTAGAGGATGGAAGAGCAGGAGGGACGTAAAGAGGACACACTTGCCACTTTCTATCACGTGTTGTTCAGTCTGGACAAACACATTAAGGGGCATGTGAACACACACACACACACACACAGCAATTACTGAATTTGTCTTTGTTTACCTCCATTTGCTTGGCTTGGTTTTCCTCTCATTCTGGAAGTATTCATTGCGCCAGAGATTATATTGGAAGCGTGGGAGAGAGCGTGAGGACGGCTCGTTTCCAGGGAACTGACCCGTAAACACACACCTTCCACACGCACGTATGCAAACAGTGAGCACACACACACACAAAATCAACGAGCGTGTCCCACTTAGAGTTAGCTGTTTGGATGCAAGTTTTAATTTGACATTTCCTTTCTTTTTTCATTCTAAAATAGAGTGACTATAACCAAACTTAAATTCCCCTAGGATAAAGTATTCTGATTCTTATCAAATTAGATAATAAACTTTTTGATGCAAGCATCCCTATTGTGCTCTAAAATGATTTAATCAAAATGCAGGTTTTAGGACTGGGTAGAAATCTGCTTCAATTGACTAGAAAATATACACTTTTGCCATTTAGCCTCCATTTTGTCTAGGCTTCACATCATTTGACAGGATCTACAGTGCATCCGGAAAGTATTCATATCCCTTCACTTTTTGCAGATCGTCTCACGCTCCATCAGCTTGGATGGAGAGCGTCGGTGCACAGACATTTTCAGATCTCTCCAGAGATATTCAATCGGGTTCAAGTCTGGGCTCTGGCTGAGGCACTCAAGGACATTCACAGACTTGTCCCGAAGCCACTCCTTTGTTATCGTGGCTGTGTGCTTAGGGTCGTTGTCCTGTTGAAAGGTGAACCTTCGCCCCAGTCTGAGGTCCAGAGCGCTCTGGAGCAGGTTTTCATTATTTCATTTCATTTCAAACCTTTATTTATTCAGGTTGTATCCCATTGAGATCATTGACCTCTTTTTCAAGGGAGACCTGCTGGAGGATCTCTCCGTACATTGCTGCGTTCATCTTTCCCTTGATCCTGACTAGTCTCCCAGTTCCTGCTGCTGAAACTAGGGCTGCTCGATTATGGCAAAAATCATAATCTCAATAATTTGTGTCAATAATTGATATCACGATTATTAAAAACGATTATCCATTTACTTTGAAAACTTCAATTTATTGGAGAAATTATTTTTGAACAGTATGTTTTTAACAGTTGATTACCCTGAACTTCAAGTTTAATTCAACTGAAAAACCAATAATTAAAAAAAAAAAATCTTTAAATAAATAATAATAATAAAAAAATAATCGTTTTATTTCGATTACGTTGTTTTCGTAATCGTTGCAAGCCATAATCGTAATTGCGATTAAAATACGATTAATTGAGCAGCCCTAGCTGAAACACATCCCCACAGCATGATGCTGCCACCACCATGCTTCACTGTAGGGATGGTGTTGGCCAGGTCTGGTTTCCTCCAGACATGATGCTTGGCATTCAGGCCAAAGAGATCCATTTTGGTTTCATCAGACCAGACAGTTTGGTTTCTCATGGTCTGAGAGTCCTCTAGGTGCTCCATGTGGGCTTTCATGTGCCTTTTACTGAGGAGTGGCGTCCTTCTGGCCACTCTTCCATTAAGGCCTGATTGGTGGAGTGCTGCACAGATGGTTGTCCTTCTAGAAGGTTCTCCCATCTCCACAGAGGAACACTGGAGCTCTGTCAGAGTGACCATCCACCGGGTTCTTGGTCACCTCTCTGACTAAGGTCCTTCTCCCCCGATGTTCAGTTTGGTTTGGGCAGCAAGCTCTAGGAAGAGCCGTGGTGGTTTCAAACATCTTCCATTTGCAAATGATGGAGACCACTGTGCTCGTTGGGACGTTCAATGCTGCAGACATGTTTCTGTACCCTTCCCCAGATCTGTGCCTTGATACAATCCTGTCTCTGAGGTCTACAGACAATTCCTTGGACCTCATGACTTGGTTTGTGCTCTGATGTGCACTGTCAACGGTGGGACCTCATATAGACAGGTGTGTTCCTTTCCAAGTCATGTCCAATCAATTTAGTTTACCACAGGTGGACTCCACTCAAGTTATAGAAACATTCCAAGGATGATCAGTGGAAACGGGAGGCACTTGAGCTCAATTTTCAGCGTCATAGCAAAGGGTGTGAATACTTATGTACATAAAACGTTTTCAAAGTATTATGGGGTATCATGTGTGGAATATTGAGAGACAAAATGAATATAATCCATTTTGAAATAAGGCTGTAACATAACAAAATGTGAAAAAGTGAAGGGGTATGAAACTATGAATACTTTCCGGATGCACTGTATAAGCAGCTCTTCCCTTGTGGCCCCTCAGACACTAACAGTCTCTCTTATGAAGCTCATTCTCTTGTCTCTGTCATTCCTCTCCTCTTTCTCCCTCTCCTCTCTTTGTCTCCCTCTCTCTCTCTCTCTCTCTCTCTCTCTCTCTCTCTCTCTCTCTCTCTCCCTCGTGGTTCCTCCGGCTCGTTAGCAACGTTTAGAAATGTTTCCGGCTCATTTGGCTCTTGGCTCTTGCGTTGACATTAAGCGGTGTGATGAGCTGCTGAAACCCCGCGGCGGACATGACACCTCCGTCTCTGTCAGGTCAGGACTCTCAGCTCAGCCACCTGTTCTCTTCTTCTTCCTCTCCTATGTCAGTGAGGAGCTATAATGGTGGTTTTCCTACAGGGGGTTTAAATGATGACAAAACGTCAGAGTGCAATTTAGACAGACAGCAAGTGATACAGTTTTGGATATTTAAAGGTCCCCTATTATACTGTTTTTCATCAATACATTATAGGTCTCAGATATATACAAAACATGTCTCTGAAGTGTACACAGAGGGGACACATGTTGATGTAGAAGAGACATGGAGAAGTGGATTTTGCATAATAGGTGACCTTTAACTAATCATCTCTCTCTCTCTCTCTCTCTCTCTCTCTCTCTCTCTCCTCAGACGTAGACCAGCATGCCGTTGGTGAAGAGGAACATCGAGCCCCGGCACCTCTGCCGCGGGGCGTTGCCTGACGGGGTGACCAGTGAGCTGGAGTGTGTGACCAACAGCACTCTGGCAGCCATCATCAAACAGCTGGGCAGCCTCAGTGAGTATCAGGAGTCAAGTGTAACACACACAGGGGGCTCAGTGAAATGTCTGATATCTGATTGAGGCTTCAGGAAAAGAGTCATGTTTGACACAGACAGAGGGCTCAATAAAATATCTGAAATCACAATATGGACGAAGCAATATTCATATCGCAGGAAGCACAATATTTTTTAAAGGCTTAATATGTGTTCAAATACAATTTTAGTTAAGTATTGCAGAGTCATCATTTTAATATATCTTTTAATGATAATGAGAATAATGATGCAAAATGTATCACTCAAAATAAATGCAATTAGTTATTTGTGTGTTCAGCCCTAAACTTATGAATGAATTTGTATTTCCTTTTTCTCTTTATCTTGAATGACTAGATGTTGTAACATTGTCTACTAACCTGAGTTCATCTTGGAGAATGCTACCTATGCTTAAATACTAAAGCCTCCTGTCCACACTAGCATTTAAAACTCATCTCAGTATAGCTCAAAGTTGAGTTGCAGAGCACACACTTGTGCCAGACGAGCGATTATTCAGTGAAACACAGATCCTGTTTGAATTTGATTAACAGTCGGCGTCTAAATGAAATTCAGCGACAGCTCTGGGAGAGATGCTCTGCCTCGACTCCATCTGTCATCTCATTGGTTTAGAGGCAGAGAGATGTGTGCATGTTTATATGTGTGTGCATTTCATTAGGCTTCGAGGTGCACTGTGTTATTGAGGATGGCTTCTCAGTAAATACATTCAAATATTTGTAATTCTGTCACACACACGGCAGACATCCATCTCGGTGAATTTCAATCATCTCCTGTTTAATCTGAATATGTTTGGAGAGTTTTCTAACTTTTATTTGGGCTGTAACTCACTGAAAAGGGATTTTATAGTCATTTCTGTTAGTCCAATTAAACCGTAATGCCTGCTGCATAAATCAAGAAATTCCCAGTGACTGAACCCCCAGAATGCAATATTGTATACTATTTTTATATGTGTGTGTGTGTGTCTGTGTTTCCGTCCAGGTCGCCATGCAGAAGACATTTTCGGAGAGCTGTTCAACGAGGCCAACAGCTTCTACCTGAGGATGAGCAGCCTGCAGGAGAGGGTGGACCAGCTGGCCGTGAAGGTGACGCAGCTCGACTCCACCGTGGAGGAGGGTGAGGACCAGAGTTTTAATTAGTCATGTTACGTTCGCCAACGATCCGATTCATTTGGAACGGCTCTTTGGTACGAACCAAGGGAACCGAGTCGTACTTGGTGAGAGCCGTTCTTTTTATCGTTGGTTCACTTGCCTGCCATAAATCCACTCGCCTTTACGGGAACTTGCTTTTCCTGAATGCACATTAGCCATAGATGATGATGGCATAACGCGTGCTGCTTGAGTAGTAGTTTGGCTGGCTGAGAGATGTAGCAAGTTATACATTTTTCTGTGAGTAAAAGTAGATTCCTGGCAATGCAGTCAATCATTATCCTGGTGATTATTTCGCAGATAAACCTATTAGCCCCGCCCCCTTAAAAAAAAAAAACGGCTCTTTTGAACGGCTCTCGGAAAAGAACGGAGCCATAAGATCCGGCTCCCTTCAAAGAGCCGTAATTCCCATCACTAGTTTTAATTAGTAATAAAGAAAGCTCATCACGTAGGACAAAAGGTTTCAGTCATGGGGATGTGCATTTGTGTGTGTGTGTGGCCCTTTAAATGTCTTGTCCCTGAGGATTGTAATGAGTGCTGTCTCAGGTGTGTGTGTGTTCATGTGTGTGTTTACAACTTGTTCCCCTTTGTTTCATGTCTGTCTGCTTTATCACTATCTCCATTTCAATGTGTGTGTGTGGGTTTGAGTACTACTGAGTGTTTAGTGAACAGAAAAACACACACTCACATGTCGCTCAGTGTGTGAGTGTGTTTGTGTGAGCCATGATCGCTATCTCCATCATTAAGCATCTCACTATCTCTGAAGGTCAATTCTTTTAATGCAGTAATTGATAGGCACACACACACACACACACACACACACACACACACTGTGATGATCCACTCAGCACTTACAGAAGGGTTTCAGAGTAGAGTACGGTGGCCCTGGAGGCTCAAAATCAACTTAAAAGGGAAATATGAGAAACCTCAAAGCTTAGTGCTTTTCCCTTTTTCTCTCTTATATATTATTTCTTCCTCATCTCCCCAAGTCTCCTTTTCTTCATTTGTCTCCTTTCTTCACCCTCTCTGACTACTTCCAGTTCTCTTGTTATCATCCTCACCTCTCCCTCTGTCCTTCCTTTCATCTAATTGTCCTCCATCTTGTTATATAATGATTCCTTCTGTCCTATATCTATTTTTCTCTCTCCTTTTTTTAATTCCAATCTCTCTCCCCCACTTTTAATCTCCTCTTGCTTCCATGTCTTTCCTCCCTCTCTCTCCCCCCTCCTTATTAATATTGCCGAGTCATTCTGCAGCGCGGCGCCTCAGACAGAGTTTCAGAGAAAGCTGCACAGACGGCGATGAAAAGGAAAAAGCTCAGCAGTCCTCAGCCGTATCTTCCTCTCCTCCTCTTCCTCTCCTCCTCCGTTCATTACCACGCTTCTTCTTCCTCCTACGCACAAGCAATTTGTCCGTCCACCTCACATTCACTACCACTTCTTTCTCTGCCTTCTCCTTCCTCCTTCTCGCCGTCTTTCTGTGATTCTTCAAGCTAGCAGGCAAATGAAACCGTGAGTGAGTGAGGGAAGGATGGAAGAAAGAAATGAAGGCAGCAAGGAAGGAAGGAAGGAAAGGAAAGACGGTGAAAGGATATAGGAAGAAGGGAAGGGTTGTAAAGTAACGGCCCGTCCACACAGCAGCGTTAAAAAAATCTTGGAGGTGGGCGTATCTGAAGCTTGGGGATTTTTTGCGAGCAAGGCACCAACAACCAATCACATGAATCTCCCGCCCCCGACATACAAAGCAAAAAAGCCCGAAGTAAACTGGATATAAACTCCCCAAACAGGCGAAAACCTACCACTGTCTCTGCCACCTCCCTCCATGCCTGGCTCCTCCGGTTTGTATCCCGGTAGGTAAATAGGGACTGGTCATAAAGCACCGGGTGATTCCCTACCGCTAATTTCTCCTCCATGTTTTGGAATATGAGGAAATGACCTGTGGTATGTCTCTCCCAGCATACACGCGGTTTGATTGGCTAGCGCTTGAACTGTCAGATTTGCATACACGGGATTTGATTGGCTGACGCTTCCACCTCAGCTTCAAAAGTTGAACATTGCTCAACTTTTGAAGCCTGAAAATCCTGAAAATCTCCGCTCTGCTTCCCACAATGCAGTTCGGCGAAAAAGTGAGGGAAAGTGACGTCACCCCATTCAAAGTGAATGGGCAGAAGCGTTTCAAGATTTTTTTAACGCTGCTGTGTAGACGGGCCGTAACACTTGAAAGAGGGAAGGAAAGGATGGAAGGAAGGAAAGGTCATGAAGAAAAGTAACAAGGAAAGGGAAGGACAGTACATATCTCATCAAGTCTTTCCTGACTTAGATTTGCGCCTAAAAAGCATATTTTCGTTTTCTTTGCATTTAAAATGTGAAAAAAAATGCCATTTAAAAAAATATATATATGAATGACTGTTTATGCACGACATGTGAAATCGTTATTGAACAAGTAGTAAAAAGGTCTCTTTAAAAGGACATCACATATAGTGTAGGGAAGTCAAAGACAGACCATATTAGCTTCAGAGATCCACTCTTATCTCTTTGGTTGTGGATTTGAATCGCTTCTGTTCACTTCACTCGTGTCAAATGGCATTATCGCCCTCTGTTCATGGGAAAGGAATGATGCGTCACACACACAACAACACCCCCACTAACAGAGCATCTCTTTGAAACCGATATTCATTCATCCAACACGCTTCCTTCTACTTCCTGTATTGCGCTGCACCTCCTCCAGGACATTGAAATGATTATTAAAGCATCCACGTACATGTCAGACGTCGTGATACATTCATCTGGTTATTCGCAGTAACACAACATATTTGTATGAGATGGAAGAGAGCCGGAGGACACGAAGTGAGAGGTGATGGAGTGTGTGTGTGTGTGTGGGGGGGTGTGTGTGTGTGTGAGAGAGAGAGAGAGAGAGGGGGAGCTAGAGGACTCTTTGAAGATGTGTGTGAATGAAAGTTGCATTAGCTGCTAGTTTTGTGGATTATTCATTTGGCTGCAGGGACGGAAGCTTAGGAAGGAATGATCAAACGGCGAACAGACAGGAGTGTGTGCTGACTACAGAAACACACACACACACACACACAGAGATCAAACAGCCAATCGCTCGCTTGTGCTTTAGGAATTCGCCGTCAGAGGGTTTTTTTTCTGACGCTGTTAATAACTGCGTTCATCATACACACACACACACACACACACACATTTCATAAGTCAAGTAAATCAGTGGTAGCAACATATGTCACACTGACACACTTTAACCTTATTACACACACACACTGAGGCAATATGTGTGTGTGTGTGTGTGTGTGTGTTTATCCATCTGTTTGATCCTGGATAGATTTCCACTACTGTAGCGTTAAATCTCCTGTCGGGGGGTTAAGGGATTGGCACACACACACACACACATATATGTCTTCTCTGTCTCACGCTCCCTTCTATCTCACACACACATGCTATCTCTGTTCTATGTAGACAAATCCAATTATCACCTAGTTCTACATGTACACTTAAATGAATTACATGCAAGAAAATGTGTTTACTAAAAAAACACACGCTATATTTTCTTGTTACTGCTGCAGTGTGTGTGTGTGTGTGGGGGTGGGTGGGTGGGTGTTAAGCTGGTGCAACAAGCTCTGACACTAATCTGTCCCTGCTGTGCCATTATCATACTCTGTGTGTGCGCCTATGTATGTGTTGGAGGTCATACAGTGTGTACGCTGTCTATGTGTTATTATAAGGTTTTACAGGCACATACAGGGGTTTTTATTTCCCGTTTCCTCCTATTATTGTGGTAGAAACCTTAAAACCTGAACCATCCTTTTATATAAGTATGATTAGAGCATACAATTCATTCAATATTTGTATTAAAGGAGACATCCATTGATGTTAAGTGGGCCCCAGGAGTCATTTCTGTCATGAAATGTCCTCATTTTCTGTCAGAACTCGTAGTTTGTTATCGCCTGTTCTTCTGCTCCTGTGAGCAATTTCCCACATTCCCCGAATGCCTTTCAAAAAATCCATAAACACATAAATCTCCAGGTCCAAGGCTCGACAGTGTGATATTCCTAGGCTGCACTTTTGCATTCAAGCTGGCACCCACGAGTGTGTGACTAAATTGTTCAAATCTAATTTCCTATTTTTGCTTTTTCGATGAATGAAGCATAAAATGATGTGCTCTGAATTTATTGCGTTGAAGGCCTGGCCCAATAAACAATAGGTAGATTAAAACAAGATGTACTTAATTTTTCTGCTGTTAATCAAAAAATAAAATCTTATGAAAATGCATTTTCTTGCATTTTTCATCTAATAAATCTAATTACCCTACTACATGCTGAATGTCCAGGATGTTGGTAAATATCAACATTACAGCCACTGAACATAACGTGAATCATTATTTGACATCTGTTATACCCTGCATAGAAGTTTTAATTGTATCTTATTTTATTTAATCTCAAACTGTCTATGCGGTGGGATAAAACTTTAAATCTAAGTAGCCCTGGATGATATGTGCACTGACAAGAGATCATTAATTCCCATAAATCCTGATTTGATTTATGAGTGCCTCTGCAGATCAGAGAACAGTACATTACACGACATGTCACTTGTTAGACGCTTTTATCCAAAGCGATTTACATACTCAATACTGTGGACAATCCCCACAGGAGCAATTTGGGGTGAAGTCTGTTGCCCAGGGACACAACGACATGCTGACTGCAGTGGGGTTTGAACCCCCCAGATCAGAGGGCGGCGCTGCACATCCAGGATTAAGCTGCTAATCCGACGAGTTATAAAAACAGCTGTTTTCAGGGATTATTTCATAAATGCTGTGTAAATGATACGCAGAAAACAAATCTGCCTTTTGTTCGACCTCACTGTCTCGTTGTTTACTTGATTTTAAAGGTCATCAATATATCACAGGTCTCAGATATATCCAGAGCCTGTCTCTGATTGGCTGAAACACCAAACAGATCATTGCAGCATTACCCATAATCCCCTCTGTTTCAGCCCTGTTTCAAAAGTGCTGATTCTCTGTCTGTTACTTTAGATGAAAATAAGGAGCCCCTCCCCACGCCCCTCTGAGAGAGATTTGGTTAGAAAGAACTCAATGGTGCTCTAGGAGGAGATTCAGGTGATAAGGTGGGGGGGGGGGGGGTTACCTTGGTTGGTGATTGGCTAATGGTTACACAAGACAAAACATCGTTATGATATCATAAAGTGGCCCAAATCTGATCAGCTCATTTTCAGACAGGTTTTTATAAAAATGGATCAAAAAGAGAGAGAATCTTTGTTCCTGAAACTTTCAGAGTCTCTTTCCACAGAGGGGACACATGTTGATGAAGAAGAGACATGAAGAAGAGGGGACACATGTTGATGTAGAAGAGACATGAAGAAGAGGGGACACATGTTGATGTAGAAGAGACATGAAGAAGAGGGGACACATGTTGATGAAGAAGAGACATGAAGAAGAGGGGACACATGTTGATGTAGAGGAGACATGAAGAAGAGGGGACACATGTTGATGTAGAAGAGACATGAAGAAGAGGGGACACATGTTGATGAAGAAGAGACATGAAGAAGAGGGGACACATGTTGATGTAGAAGAGACATGAAGAAGAGGGGACACATGTTGATGAAGAGGAGACATGAAGAAGAGGGGACACATGTTGATGTAGAAGAGACATGAAGAAGAGGGGATACATGTTGATGAAGAAGAGACATGAAGAAGAGGGGACACATGTTGATGTAGAAGAGACATGAAGAAGAGGGGACACATGTTGATGAAGAGGAGACATGAAGAAGAGGGGACACATGTTGATGTAGAAGAGACATGAAGAAGAGGGGACACATGTTGATGTAGAAGAGACATGAAGAAGAGGGGACACATGTTCATGTAGAAGAGACATGAAGAAGAGGGGACACATGTTGATGTAGAAGAGGGGGACACATGTTGATGTAGAAGAGGGGACACATGTTGATGTAGAAGAGACATGAAGAAGAGGGGACACATGTTGATGTAGAGGAGACATGAAGAAGAGGGGGACACATGCTGATGTAGAAGAGACATGAAGAAGAGGGGACACATGTTGATGTAGAAGAGACATGAAGAAGAGGGGACACATGTTGATGTAGAAGAGACATGAAGAAGAGGGGACACATGTTGATGTAGAAGAGACATGAAGAAGAGGGGACACATGTTGATGTAGAAGAGACATGAAGAAGAGGGGACACATGTTGATGTAGAAGAGACATGAAGAAGAGGGGACACATGTTGATGTAGAAGAGACATGAAGAAGAGGGGACACATGTTGATGAAGAAGAGACATGAAGAAGAGGGGACACATGTTGATGTAGAGGAGACATGAAGAAGAGGGGACACATGTTGATGTAGAAGAGACATGAAGAAGAGGGGACACATGTTGATGAAGAAGAGACATGAAGAAGAGGGGACACATGTTGATGTAGAAGAGACATGAAGAAGAGGGGACACATGTTGATGAAGAGGAGACATGAAGAAGAGGGGACACATGTTGATGTAGAAGAGACATGAAGAAGAGGGGATACATGTTGATGAAGAAGAGACATGAAGAAGAGGGGACACATGTTGATGTAGAAGAGACATGAAGAAGAGGGGACACATGTTGATGAAGAGGAGACATGAAGAAGAGGGGACACATGTTGATGTAGAAGAGACATGAAGAAGAGGGGACACATGTTGATGTAGAAGAGACATGAAGAAGAGGGGACACATGTTCATGTAGAAGAGACATGAAGAAGAGGGGACACATGTTGATGTAGAAGAGGGGACACATGTTGATGTAGAAGAGGGGACACATGTTGATGTAGAAGAGACATGAAGAAGAGGGGACACATGTTGATGTAGAAGAGACATGAAGAAGAGGGGACACATGCTGATGTAGAAGAGACATGAAGAAGAGGGGACACATGTTGATGTAGAAGAGACATGAAGAAGAGGGGACACATGTTCATGTAGAAGAGACATGAAGAAGAGGGGACACATGTTGATGTAGAAGAGGGGACACATGTTGATGTAGAAAAGACATGGAGAAGTGGATTTTGCATAATAGGTGACCTTTAAATCTCTCTCTCTCTCCGCTCCTCCCAGTCTCCCTGCAGGACATCAACATGAGGAAGGCCTTTAAGAGCAGCACCACCCAGGACCAGCAGGTGGTCTCCAGGTCCTCCGTCTCCAACCCCGTGGTGGAGATGTACCATCGCTGCGACAAACCCCCCCCACTCAACATCCTCAGCTCCTACAGGTAATAATACTAATAATAATAATACATGGGATTTTTATAGCGCTTTTCCTAATGCTCAAAGACGCTTTAACGCAGTCCAGTGAGCTGAACACATGATCTGCCTTGAGGCTTTACACACATCATCCTAATGTTATTGACTACGTAAGATAATTACGAATCATTATATAAAACATGTTTGATATTGATGTTCTTTATTAGTTCAAGAAATATTAAGGTGTGAACGATCAGCGATGAAATATTCAGCAGAAACCTGTCAATGAGAACAAGCTAATCGGGAAGCGTCAACTTGTACCTTGCTAAAGCTAACATGCTAGTTATCCATGCTAATGAGCCGAGCTAATGTTAACTACGACGATAATTGTAAGACCTACATTGCTCCCACTTCATTTTAGGTTATTTTTTAATTGTGATTGATGCTCCATCTTCATAAATGACTACATTAATCATAATGTAAGTTACTTAGTTGTCTGGTTTCATCACAATCTATGATGTGAATTAGCTACTGTAGTAACCATGCTAATGTAGCACTTAGCCCATCGAATGCCTTGACTACAATTCAAAATTGGAGAACTCTTTTAAAACTTGCCCCACGTTTTGAAAATCGTAAAAGTAGTACATGTATTTTATCTTAAAAAAATGATCAAATAAGGTTTTATTTAGTTGCATTTGCTCCTTAACCTCACACACATCCTGCTCCATTTTCTTTCCATCCTACGTCACGCCGCTTCTTTTTTTCAACCCACTTTGTCCCCCTTTCTCTACAGGGACGACAAGAAGGACGCCTTGAAGTTCTACACCGACCCCTCGTACTTCTTCATCCTGTGGAAGGAGAAGATGCTGCAGGCCACCGAGGACAAGCGCAAGGAGAAGAGGCGGCAGAAGGTGTGTGTGCGTCTGTGTGTACGTCGACTGTGGGTGCGTTTCACTTCTCTTGTTTTTCATTTCCTCGCTCCTCGGTCCTCGGTATCACCGGAAGTTGATTAGTCTGCGCCATCTTGAGTAGCGTCCCAGTGGCCTTATTTGTGCCGGAGGACCGAGGATCGAGGAGTGATAACGGAGGAACTACCAGACCATCCTCCGGTGAAATCTTCAGAAACTCGCCCCGCCCCCTTACTGTGTATCGCTCACTGATTGGACGATGCAGCGCATGCACTGATCCGGCTGCTGTGAGGCGATCAGCTGAGCGGCGTCATCACAAACGGACGTCGCTTCACGTGACGCTCCGGAGGAAACGACGTCCCATTACTCTTAAAACTCATTTCCCTGCTTCTCGTGGTTTCCTTGCGTCTCTCCATGCTTCCCTGGTGGGAGGGACTAGTCGCAGGGAAACGACGCAAGTGAGGGACGCAAGGAATCCATTTAACCGAAGAGAGACGCACCCTGTGTGTATACATCAGTTTGTGGAGGTCATGTGTGTTTGTGAGTGCATGTTGGAGAAACGTTGTCCTAAATATGTGTGTCATTAAACACATGCTGCAGGCTGGATTTGTGATTGTGAGCGTGTGACAAAATGTTAAACACATCCATCTTCTGCTTAATTGTGATTGTGTTTTTATGCTGCTCTTTCATTTGATGCATTCCTGTGTTACATCATTAGCTTTGCTTCGTTTTGTAATTGGTGATTGATCAGCAGGTGGACAGGGACTCATAAATGACCAAAGGGGAATACAACTGTTTTTAAATGAAACCATATTGACATTCATACAGAGATGTAGCTACTAAATAATGATCCTGAACCTAAATACGTATTGTCTTCTATTTCAAATTAGATTTTAAGAGCCAGAAACTATTATCAATCTAAGTTTATTCTACTTTTATCGAAATGTAGTCCAATTTCAGTCATGGATAGCACACGTCGTTTTTATTGGATACAAAAAATTACAGGGATAATTTGCTGAGTGAGTCTTGTATATCTCTTCGAAACAGTCACTAATGGCGCATTTCCATGACAGCGCGGTTTAAGCGTGCCGTGCCGCGCCGTGCCGTGCCCGGCCCGTTTTTGGTTGCGTTTCCACGAGGCGTAGTTCCGGCTAGCGGGTGCTTTTTCACAGTTTTTCTGGCTCTCCAAAATCGAGGTTCTTTCCGGGCCAACAACCAGGCTGAGTATGTGAGAGAATCGCTGGCAACTACAACACAATGAACATATTTGACCGTGATTTAATTGTAATACACGTTTCAAAATGATGCCGAAGTAACAACATACTGATACCGGTTAGTAAAAACCATGAATTAATGCTTTGACAAGTCTGCAGACAGACGGCAGGCGAAACACCTTTTAAAATGTGTGTTTTCTGAATGGAGATTGGCTAAGCTAACGCAGTATATGCTCCAACCGTCCACACTCACAACAACGGCCTATACAGACATAAATAAAGCAGCGACTGTATTCACCATGACACAGGCAGTCTGTGGTTTGTACTTGTTTAACTTTTGTCTAGTTTCTGAACATATATGAGGAGCTGTGAGCTCTGAGTGCTAACAGCTAACGGCTGTGTTGTTTTTCTGGGGTTCTCATTGAAGATGACGTCACGGCTCCGCCTACACTGCGTTACTATAGTTACTGCCCCAGTTCCTAAACTGTAATGGAAACGCAGCATAAAGTGAGCCTGGCCTAACAAGGCCTAACGAGGCCTAGCCATACAGCCCTGCAGTGGAAAAGCGCCATTAGTGTCCATTAGGACCAACATAATTGGCATACAAATGTAATATTTCTAGCTAAATTGTATTTATTTATTTATTCCCCTTTAATTCACTTCTCTGGACATGTTTCGACCCCCTGAACATCTGCTGCTGTACGTGTTAGCGCTGTGCTATGTCAATATGTCTGTTTAATGTAATGCTGCTCACGTGTTTATGTTCCCTCCTTTTCAACCTGGAAACTGAATAAAATCTCCCACAAAGATGGAGGATCTAATCCTTCCTTCTTCTTCTTCCTCTTTCTCTAATGTATAGAGTTATCTAGCCTCAAAGACCCCCCCCCCCTCTCTCCCTCTCCCTCCTCAGTCTAAGCTTCTTTCTCTCCCATGTTTCCATAGGGCTGTCCGGCCCACCCTGACAGGCCCCACTCCAGACAGGCCCCACCCAGGAGCCCCCTGTCCATCTCTGTAAGACAACCCAGACTCTTAACCCCTAAACCCCCCACTTCCCCCCATGCACCCCTGCACCCTCACACACTCACTTTTATAGAGGAATTTGGGTAAGAAACGGGCAGGAAACTACAAATGTAAGCTCAAAACTAGCCATTGTTTGCATTTCAGTACTAAGAAATAATGTGTGTGTGTGTGTGTGTGTGTGTGTGTGTGTGTGTGTGTGTGTGTGTGTGTGTGTGTGTGTGTGTGTGTGTGTGTGTGTGTGTGTGTGTGTGTGTGTGTGTGTGTGTGTGTGTGTGTGTGTGTGTGTGTGTGGTGTGTGTGTGTGTGTGTGTGTGTGTGTGTGTGTGTGTGTGTGTGTGTGTGTGTGTGTGTGTGTGTGTGTGTGTGTGTGTGTGTGTGTGTGTGTGTGTGTGTGTGTGTGTGTGTGTGTGTGTGTGTGTGTGTGTGTGTGTGTCGTTGATTGCCACCTCGTCCTCTCTCTAACCCCCTGTGATTGCTTTGCTTCCTGTCTTGTGTTGCCTTAAGTTTTGGCTCCTTCATTGTGTGTGTGTGTGACCCCATGATGAAGGAGCTGGTGACAGGGTCCTGTTCTCTTCCTCTGACCCACACTGATCAATAATCAATAACTAACTTTCTCTCCGTCTGTCTGCCTCGTCTCTCCTGCAGGAGCAGCAGAAGCAGGTGGAGGACCCCAGCAGAGAGGTGAAGAAGGTCAGTGATGATACACACACACACACACACACACACACTCTGACACTACCTGTAGACTGCCTTTCCAAAAGAGCATTTTGCAGTGGAACATAATGTGTGTATCAGCTCCATGCTTCAGACTCACTCTTGAATGTAATGTCTTCTCTCTTGACCCATGCTTCACCTTTCATACACATCTGGTCTATAGTGTTTATGTTATGTTGCTGACAAACACAAAATTACAACCAGACCCAAAACAAGATCTCCTTGGAGGAAAAAAACATATAAAAAAAATCTGAAATCTTCTTGAAATCTGGAGTAACCGGCTTTTAAAAGACAGATCCTCAGATGTTATTTATAACTCAGGTTTTTATGAGTGTAATAGAAGAGAGGAGACCTTTGCCAGCATGGAGACCACTCTTAAACCATCCTTAATAAAAGTATATTAAATCAATGTATTAAATGAAAGACGATGAGACACTCGGTGCCTGTTAGTGGAGTAAGTGGAGACCACAGTTAAAATGATACAGCAGCACACTTAACCACAAGATGTCATCATCACTTCCATTATTCATTCCTGTCTTATTCTTCCAGTGATAAATATTTACATTTCCCGCCTTTTTTTTTAAACTCTCTTCAGGTGCGTAAGGCTCGTAACCGCCGTCAGGAGTGGAACGTCCTGGCCTACGACAAAGAGTTCAGACCAGACGCCCGCCTCACCCCCTCCCCCTACCACGGCATGTCCTCAGAGGGGTCCCTGTCCCCTGATAGCAGGTACACACACACACACACGCACACACACTGAAACAGACACACACACACGCACACACACTGAAACAGACACACACACTGAAACAGACACACACACGCGCACACACTGAAACAGACACACACACGCGCACACACTGAAACAGACACACACACTGAAACAGACACACACACTGAAACAGACACACACACTGAAACAGACACACACACTGAAACAGGCACACACACACACTGAAACAGACACACACAAACAGAAGATTGTGGACTGGGAATACATAAACACTCATGGGACAGACATATTATTGGGGTTTAACGGTGACGTTTTCTGCATTGGAATTGTAACCAATCTTCATTAATTTAATTTTTTCTCAGAATTAAAATGCTATAAATAGTCTGCAGGTATTTGTATGAAAAAACGTCTCACAATGACACACATCAAAGGTGGGGCAGGTAATTCACTTCAGAAACACTTTTTGTTATATTCCATGGAATGCTCTTAACATCCCGATAGCAATGAATACATTAAATGCTTTGACAATAAATACATACAATAAATATCATCTGTGGAAGCCGTGGCGCTGTAAAAAGCACGACCAATCATCTGAGCCGGCCCGGCTAAAATAACTGGATGGCCTACCTGCCTGTCAGCCTTCCATCTGTGCACAAACTTATCTCGTCCCCTCATTGGTCATGTGCGCGTCCGTGTGTGTTGGAGGAGGGGCTCTGTAAGGAAGTCTGAAGGAAGGAGCAGATTCTTTCCGGTTGTGTATTTTCAAATTCTGGCGCACTCCAGCTGGTTTCTCCATTCTTACCTACCCCTACCTTTAAAGCACCTCCCTGTGATGGAGGTGAAATCAGACGTGCTGTACTCTGGAAGGCTCTGTGCTGCCCTCTGCTGGAGATGGTTATTAAGAGCATGTGGGTTTATTGAATTGGTTGGATCACTGCAGTGGCTAAATGGGGAATAAACTGGGAATGAAGTAACAGTGTGTAGAATAAAAATTAATTGTAATAAATGATCAAAGAAAGACAGTAAATAAGCCCCTCTTCTCTCCCCAGGTCGATGACCTCTGACTCCTTCCCAGCGTCCCCCTCCCACCCCTCGACCCAGGTCCCGAGCACCGTGCACCCCCCCGACCACGGCCGGGAGCACCTCAGCGCCGCGGCCCAGACTCAGTCTCTGGACCGGATCCTGCGGCCCCCCAGCGGGCCCCCGGGGGCCGTAGGAGCGGCCGCACCGGGGCGCCACGCCGCCTCTCTGGGCCGAACGCCTTCAGGAGCTCAGCCCGGAGGAGAACCGGCTGTTAACGGGCCGAGGCAGCCGTCCGTTAAAGAGTACCGGGCCGGGCACGGGTACGTTTTATTGATACTAATACCCACTGTACATTTTACATTTATGTTCAATTTAATATTGAATAATCCATTTCTTGCCCAATAATATCCTGCATTGTATTTGTTACTGGACATTTGTATTTCCACATGTACATATATCTTTTTACTTTTTAATGCTATTTTATTTCAGCAATATTTTGGACTGTTAATCTTTTTTTCTTTGTATTTCTTATTTAGGGAACGGTAGATACTAAACTTATTATTTACAGATCTGTAGATAGAAACTCCTTATTTAGGAAGCATAAAATATTTTTTAAAAGATGTTTAGGGAACGGTAGATATCAAATTCCTTTTTTAAGGGCCCTTACTTTTTAAGAGTTCCTATTCACATGTTGATGTTTTTTTACCTTAGTTGCCCATTCTGTCACCATTATCCCCTTATATCCACATATTTAACCACCCTTTTTTAAAATATATTATACATGCATAATATGTAATATACGCATATTATATATACATATTTACACATATTAATAATACATATTTTTAACGAGCGAGGAACCATATTTGGTAACTTCCGCACACACCAAACATGGCATCCCCCCCCGCGACTCAGTGAGGTCGAGAAGCATGTGGTTTTCTCCCAGCCAATCAGCGAAGATCACTCTACGCCACAGAGCGCGCCATTGGGGAATTTGACCAATCAGCAGAGGCCTGAAACGGGCCTGAAACGGGTTAGGGTTAACCCAATAATAAAGGGTTACACAATATGAACCTCATACCTGTTTCTTCTTCTCTCTCTCCCCCCCCCCCCCCCCCCCCTACAGTGGTCAGCCCTCCACCATCCCAGAGTACTACATCCCCCCGGCCCCTCCCCCTCCCCCCCCCACCATCCCCTCGGCTCAGACGGCCTTCGACTCTGCGGCGGCTGTTCCTCCCTCCGCCGTCCCCCCCCTCCTCCTCCACCCTGTCCCGCCCTTACTCCCCCTCCCCTCCTCCTCCCCCGGCCAACTACGTGCCCTCCCCCTCCCACCCCCCCTCGGGCGCCCCCCCGGCCGCCCCCCCTCCCCCCCCACCAGGGGTCCCGACCGGGTACCACGCTCACCCGTCATCGGGGGACGCGGCCAGGAAGGCCACCGCCATGCTGGGGATGATCCCGATGAGCGACGCCCGCTCAGACCTGCTGGCTGCCATCCGTAGAGGTGAGAGGGGGGTTCAAGAGGGTGTTCAAGGTCAAAGAGTTAGGGTGTTCAAGGTCAAAGAGTTAGGGTGGACATTCTTGAAATGAACTAGTCAAAGAGATGTCTTTCTGGTTCTTTAATCTTTTGCTAAAGAGGCAAACAACATGAAGAGCAATGTCTCCACAGCCGAGTGCAAGTACTCAAACTGAAGAGAGCTTTTATGCAGTTACAATATATACATGCTTAGTCATGAGATAACTGACCCATGACCCTATCAGAGTACAGTAGACCCATGGTCAGACCAATGATCAGATCACTGTGTGGTCACATGACACCTTGTGACTGATCACCTTCCTGAGTGCTGAGACCTACTGTCTCTCGACATGTAAGGCTTACAAAATGGTATTATTTATATGTTAAATATAACATCATAGCAGTCAATTTTCTGATAATCACAATTTCCATTACAAGGTCAAGGAGAAGTTCGGATTTAATACTTAATTAATATGTTGCTACTAGACCTTTTTAAGTATTAAACATGTTAAATAATTATTTTTAAACTAGAACTATTTGTATATATGAATTACCTATCTTATGAGTGTTCAAGACTTTTCTGAGTTTAATGTATTTGGTTGCATGGTCCTTGTTGAAATAAATACATAATAATTAAGGTCAAAGGTCAAGGAGAAGTTCAGATTTAACACTTCACCGCCCCCCCCCGTCCCCAGGCATCCAGCTGAGGAAGGTGCAGGAGCAACGAGAGCAGGAGGCCAAGAGGGAGCCGGTCGGAAACGACGTGGCGACCATCTTGTCACGCCGCATCGCCGTGGAGTACAGCGAGTCCGACGACGACTCCGAGCTCGACGAGAACGAGTGGTCTGACTAATAAAGTTTAAAATAAAGGGAGACGGAGGGGTGGGGGGATCACTGGGAGTAAAAAGGGGGGTGAAACATTGAGACACTGAGGTGGTTATGACGGGGGTTTGGTGATTGTTCATCATTAACATTTCAACATTCTTACAGCAACAGGTAGAAGACGTATATTCTGCCTCCCATGGTAATTTACCCCCCCCCCCCCCCCCCCCACTCATTTCTAACCACTAACACTCAGCCGTGACAAACAATCCTCTCCCTCGCTACGTATTCGAGTGGTAGTTATTAAAAGTATTACAGGTTGTGAGCCTATATTATGTGAAGGAGGGCCCCCCAGTGAGGAGGGGGGGGGCGATGTGTTTACAAAGCACATGGTATAGCACAAGCAAAACGAATTATAGTGCACTCTTAACTTATCTGCCAAATGCTGAGAAGAAGGAATTTGTGGCGGGAAAATCAGGGAAAGAATAGAGGAGGGGTCTGTGTACGAAACATACGCACTCTTTAAGAGGAAACAATGACCTTTTGATCGTTTGGCTTTTTGATCGTTTGAACCAACTTGAGATGATAGAATCTGCGCCCAAATCTTCTTTTTGTAATAAACGCTGCTATGTGGGTTGAGCGTGTAGCTTTAACTATCTCCATCATTACATATTTTTATTATTTATTGTTAAAAAATACAGGTTAGCCACCGGCCAAACACTGTTAGCTCTTGATTTGACACTAAATTGTTCATAATATGTTCAAAGAAATGAATTTACAGTAAGAAAGACAAGGAATACAATTAATATAGAGAGAGAAAAATAAACATTCAGAATCAGGTTTATTGCCGGGTACACACTCTCGTTAATCGCTCAAAGGTCCAATCTGTATGTTTTATTCACCGGTTAACTTCAATGAAATGTAATCAAATGTGGAGTTCCTTATACATTTAAAACACAGACTTGTTTATTTACACAAACTGCATCGGAAAACATTAATAATTTAGGTGCAATCTCCAGATCTTGCGTATTCAATTTTGGTTGCCGGGCAACGAGTCTTGTTTGCAATATTGTTTGTGTTTTTTTATGGCTTGTTTATTGTGTGTTTACGTCCTAATTTATACATTTTAAACAGGCAGTCCACAAGGACCAAGATGTCTTTTTCAAGACTTGTGCACAGGAAATCAAATAATATATAATATTAGGAAAAAAGTCGAATTTAAAATCTTGAGAAAATGTACCTTTTTGTAACTCATTCCCACTGTGATTAGCATTGTATTAAACACCCAGTGATCTAATTTTATAATAACATGACATGCACAATATAGAAATATCCACAAAGACAAATATGGGATAATGTTTCTATTATTTTATTTCTGGTAAAGCGATAAAAAAGCCAATCTCTGATCCCTAAAACCTTAATCATTGTGATATACAGTAGTTCCCTTATTAAGTAATAGCTGAAAAGTTAACGATGTTTTTGGGGAAACCAGCGCCACCAGCTTTTGTTAAATCTCATTCATCTTCCATATCACAGCATTGAACAACAAAGCGAGCGAGTTTACGCCATTCGTATTATTTTGTAACCATTCATGACATTTCAGGCAGTGACAGTGTGCCGTGGTATTGGTCTTTATATATATATAAACGCTTCCACACGTTAACCACACACCGGAGTCGCCCTCACAAAGCTTTTGTCATCCTGAGCCGGGGTCAAAGGTCACGCCTTCATACGACCCCGCTCACTTTGTGAACGCAGACTATAAAATACTAAGTGTAAGAGACTTGCAACAGTAATATATTATCTATTCTCTTTTCAGTATAGGTTTGGCTAATCCTCCGTATGAGCTGATTGGACTGTAGTGTTTTTATATAACGTGGTTTTTCTTTTGACAATGTGCTGCAGTGAGTTGTTCACTTTGGTTTCTTTTTTTGGGGGGGGGTTTTCTACTCCAGGCTGTAGTCGAGGTACACGAAAAAACGATTAAACTCGCATCGGAGAAGCATTTCCTACCGGATACTTCCCTTTCATCTATTCTCGAGCCTTAACATCCCTAAAAAAAAACAGGATTAAAACATAATTTAATGTTAGATTTATGCACTTCCTAATATTACATTATTTTAAATGTTCCTATCCAGAAGTGATAGATTTTTTTAATGTTTTGTTTGGCAATGAAGCATTTGGGGTTTTCTTGAACCATGAGACACAATTGCCTCTTTTTAAATGTCCTCTCAAACTGTTTCTATTTATAATTTAAGATATAGTTTCTATTTGTCCTTTTATGATACTTCCGGTAAAGATAATCTGGGCAAATTGTGAGAAGCAAGTCCTTCTAAAAAGCTTAATTATACATCAATATAAGCACTTAAACTCAAAAACAGCTAAATAACTACAGTCAAAATGTGTAGTTACTTCCTGCCTCACATTGAAAAATATAGGCGGGGAAATTGCTGTTAAAAGTTTGGCACAATTTTAACCTGAAACGATGGATATCTTTTGACCTTTAAGACACCAAATAGAAAAGTAGCTAAACCAATCAGAGGCGTCCAACATGAATCCAGACACTGTTTTGACAGCATATTTGGTCGGTGGGATCGAGGCTTTTTTCCGGGTTTGTTTTAGTGAAGAAGTTATTATTTGTTGTTGTGTGTATATAAATACATGCTCGTTACAGAACGGCTCGCTGTCGAAGAACTCAAACTGGCTTAAAAACTGGACATTTGATGGACGTGTTGTTGATGGTGGTTCTCCCTGATTGTTTGGTCAAGTATTTATGGGTATTATTATTAAAGTGTAAAAGCACATGGACCAAGATGTGAAGCAAGAGTCATGGATACAACTTCCTCTGCCCGAGCAATGAAGCACTTATTGGTCTCTTTATATCCTTAAAATATAAAGACTGAAAAACCTTAAAACACTCGCTCTTTTTTTCTACATGTATAATTGGAAATACCTGCCAACCAAATCAGTCTAAACTTTGCCCGAGTTTTTAAATCAACCTCTCGTATCTATGGCTACTGGCTTGTGGGAATACTCCATTATGTGTTGAAAATGTGAGAAATGAAATCATGTTGAATAGACTTTTTGGCGAAGCAGCCTGGAAAGTAAAAAAAAATCCATTTGGGGTAATATAACATAGACAATGGAACAAAATAAAACTGTGTATTGCACACTAAAACCAACTGTAAGCAAGTATGCATGTAACTATAGACAATAAATGGTGAACAAAACTGTTATCCTGTCTTTTTTCAACAATTAATGACTTATTTTTGTATTTTCGGGTTGATTTGCCATACAAATGAATTATGTATTTTCTCGCTGGTGTTGTTGAACAATAATAGTTGTAATCCACACAAACTGTGATAGCAATAATATACAACAAGGGTTTTGAAACTGTACGCACAAATGTGGACATACAGTAGTTGAGATGACTTTCTTTCAAATGTACTGACGAATGAGAAGCAAAATGACCGTTTTGGTGACGATCAGTCCCAGTTGTTAAAAAAAAATACTAGGGATTATTTATTTGTCACAACTTGAATAAAAAAGGCCTTCTTTAATCATGAATTCTTTTTTTTAAATGAGAAAAGTTGAAGATTTTAAGCCAATTTTCAGGAGCTTTAATGTAGGGGTTGACCCAGATTTAGCTCAAATTAAAGTTCTGACCTTAATTGACCCTTTTGTCAAGTTGCCATAAAAAAACTAGGAGCTATATTTGGAAAAGAAACCTAATACTTACAGGAAGACACAGCATGAGATAGTTTAATATAACTGGCATCTCTTCGATATCATCATTTATTAGATTGTGTGTCTCGTCTCATAACTCTTGACGTACATCCAGAAATCCTCAGTGCATTTTGTCAGCGTTGTGTCGCGCCCGTCTGTGTCGACATGATTGGTTCCAGGACCAGCGCCGTGCTCTTCTGGTTCTTGGCGAGGCGGAGGAGGAGGAGGAGGAGGAGGAGGAACCAATGGGTGCTGTTTGTGAGAGAGGAGTCATTTCGGGGCACAGATGGTGACACAGCAGAGAGAGAGAGCAAGAGAGGTCAGTGGAAAATACCAAAAAAAAGCACCATAGATGCTCATGGGACATAATGGGTGAGAAAATGTTTGTTAACCAAAGTCTGAAAGTGCAGATGAATCTTTTTAAGAAATGTTTCAGGTTATTGAGAGTTTCTGGCATCCTTTGAGTCTAATTTTAAGTCTGGACCTAATTTTAGAATCAGAGTCTTTGAATCGGATTTAACCCTCTTATTGTCTTCGTTTCCCCCCCTTACTTTGGTGCTGGCCGTCAAATTTGATCGGTCCTGTTTTAACTGCTATTACATTAACACAAAAACCATTAATCATCACCAAATTTCATTTAACACCCTTTCAAACTGTACATATTGTATCAGACTACTGGTATACATGAACAACTGCAGTACATATACAAAGAATAGACACTGAACATGTATTGCGTGTGCCAGGTGTGATCCATGTGGGGGATGGGCACATAAGGGGTGTGTGTGTGTGTGTGTGTGTGTGTGTGTGTGTGTGTGTGTGTGTGTGTGTGTGTGTGTGTGTGTGTGTGTGTGTGTGTGTGTGTGTGTGTGTGTGTGTGTGTGTTGTGTGTGTGTGTGTGTGTGTGTGTGTGTGTGTGTGTGTGTGTGCGTGCGCTGATCAGATGGTTACTAATTCCTTTTCTTTATGGCGGTACACCGCGGGTGTTACATGGGTGTTACAAAGTTGACTAAATCATCCAAAACTCAATGAAAGTGGTGATCAGCAATTGTATATGTTCAAATGTCTACTGTGAAGGATATCATAAAGCCTTAATGCAATCGAATGTAAAACAAAAAAGTAATGATTGATGAAAGTAGTAAATCGGTCAGATTTGACCCGAAGACAACAGGAGGGTTAAAGGCAATTGATTTATCTGACATTGTAAGAGACCTGCCAATTTTTTTGATGACTCAGATATATTTCCTTCCAGATTTTGGATTCCTTTTTCTGTATTTGACGTCATAAAAAGTCAAAAAATTGCGAGTACGTTATGTCATGTCCTTATACTGTACTGGCGTTTGTTAAAAAAAAAGTTGCGATTTGACAGACTGGATCTAGTGTTTGAGAGACTGAATACTATACTATTCTTAATTTAAACTACTGCTTACCCAATTAAGAAGTATAGAAATACATTTTCCAGTCATTACCATAGATTTGATTTATAGGTTTCATTATGAATATCTACTTGTACAGACCTTTAACAAGCTTGGGCAACCTCTTTTACAGTTTAACAATTATATTTTTGTCAAATCACCAGTACAGTCCCTTTTATAATAATGTTATTTGACCTTAAAAATATATTTCAATTGAAGACCCACTTTTAAACACTTTTTGAAATAGCCACTGACCTTTTGTTGCACTGAATCCTTCAGATACAAAGAACCATGACCTGTGGAAGATTGCTGTGTTGAGTCTGAAAGGAGACATGCATGCCATCTGTGGATCCACTTATGACTCATTTGCTGAAGTGGCGCTGTTTGACCTTTACACCTACCTCAAGGACTCAATTTGCAGTGTAAGTACATCCAGCACAACATTTCCACCAAGGGCAACATGTTTCTGAAGCCTTATCTTAATGTGCTGTTTCCAGAAGTGAAAGCTTACGTGAAATGACACAGAAAAAGCAGCAGAGGCGACATATTGGATACTCCCAAGGAACCAGTATCGAGGTAGGTCGTAAAGATTGATTCGCTGATTGAATACTGTATGTTCTTTCAGGTTTTTGCCTTTCCTGTAGTGTGTTATATGGGTATGTGTGCATGTAAATGGTCTGCAAAGGGTAAAATCCTCACCTTTAATTCTTTATTTTGTGTAATTTGTCTTTATATAAGTACGTATGCTAAATATGAGAGGACCAGACATAGAGCCCTGAGGAACTCCAACATAGGCGGATTTTGCGGGCGGTCAGGGGGGCCATCAAAAGTCATACTCAGTGCGGTGAGCGCTGGCTTTATTGCTACTGTATCCGTAGCACCCCACACAATAGTTGGGACTGTGTACTGACGTCAGTAAAAAAGGTTTGCCCCCCCAAGCGCAAATGTCAAACTCCGCCTATGAACTCCAAGTGTTATTTCGGTTCATATGAGACTTTCTTAAGTTTTAAACAAATTTAACAAAAGTGCTTAGAGGTGAAGAATACAAAAAACGCTCTGGAAATTAAGTGGATTTTTCATAGTTACTAAAAACGTTTGTGCTGTTTATACATGTCAAAAAAAGACATGGTTTACTTCTTATTGCAGCAAGTCTGTTGCCAAATGGCTTTTAAAGCAGCTTGTTGGCGGAGCATCAAGGCAGCAGGTGGATGGCTAAAGATAGTTCAATTAATCTGAGAGCTCTGGTATGTGTACTGTTGTGTGCTCAGTAAATGTACCATGTGTGCAACTCATCTAATTTCCTTTTTATGGGATTTGTAATCACTGTTGATCTGCTCGTACCATCTTAACATCAAATTCCTCATCTGTAAGTCTTAAATGGTTTGTCAAGGCATTCTGGGACATGTAGGACATCACATTACATATTTAAAATAACTGTCTGAAAAGATTAGTCAATGATGTGTCATTAATATCCGCTTTACTTCAAGTACACGTATCATTTCCTGGCCACATGGAGGTAATAATCTTCACAGGTTTCAATCAAGTGTTCATTAAAATGTCAGATCAGGGTGAAGAGGACACGGCAGATGCAGGAATACCACCACCTTCTGTGCTCTTTTATTCATATGTTTGCACATGCACGTACATGGAGGTGATTTGCAGCATCCTGCAGCACGGTGGAGAGCCTTCTGACTCATAGAGAGATGGGGAGACAGACAGGAGGGGGAGTGAGTATATGGGTGAGGGAGATAGAGACTGTAAGGTTGTTTTGAGGGATTGCTGTAATGACGTAAAGAAGGTGTGTGTGTGTGTGTGTGTGTGTGTGTGTGTGTGTGTGTGTGTGTGTGTGTGTGTGGTGTGTGTGTGTGTGTGTCGTGTGTGTGTGTGTGTGTGTGTGTGTGTGTGTGTGTGTGTGTTGTGGTGTGTGTGTGTGTGTTGTGTGTGTGTGTGTGTGTGTGTGTGTGTGTGTGTATGCTGCGTCTTTTTCCCCTCGTCTTTCCAGTACTTACCTCTGGCCACATGGTGGAGCTCTTCCCCTGCATGTGGACCCCTCATAGAGGTGAGTCAAGGAGTCGAACACACACAAACACACAGCCTCGCGCTCGTGTCGTTCACACTTTCATCGACAAACACAAGCAGATTTGATTGATTTAAAGGTTAAATTCCCTCACATTCACTCACCTCCATCATAGATGTGCATGACTAAAAACTCCTGCTGCATTGTCAATTATTTATTAAGCTTTAATGTCCCTGTACCCCACCCTCACACACACACACACACACACACACACACACGGATAACAAATGTGTGTGTTTCTTGTGAAAAGACAACCTGTCCCTCGAGAAACATCACGCTAACACAAACCATCCATCTTCCCTCAGACATTTTTTTACACCTTTCCTTTTCGTCTCTCTCCCTCTGGACTTTTTCCTGTGTGTGTGTGTGTGTGTGTGTGTCGTGTGTGTGTGTGTGTGGTGTGTGTGTGTGTGTGTGTGTGTGTGTGTGTGTGTGTGTGCATGTGCTGTGTGTGTGTGTGTGTGTGTGTGTGTGTGTGTGTGTGTGTGTGTGTGTGTGTGTGTGTGTGTGTGTGTGTGTGTGTGTGTGTGTGTGTGTGTGTGTGTGTGTGTGTGTGTGCGTTCTGCTGTTATGCAAGCAGGGAGTGGTTTAATAATTCAGCGGCGTCTTTTTATACTTGCAGGCTTTCCTTAACACTACAGTGACCTGCGATATTGACTCACAATCCCCCCCACACACACACACACACACACACACTCGTAAAAAAAACACCTACACTCAATGTCACGCAATCTCCCACGCACACACGCACACACACACCGACGTCATGGACTCCATTCCAGCACACAGAAAAACACCAACTTTCTTCTGTTTGTTGTTCTCAGTTTATTTGGCAAATTGTTTTCCACTATTTTTCTTTTTTGCAGTCTTTTTTTGTTGTCGTCTGTTCTCATTTATGTACAATAGTAAAAAATAAATCTTTCTCTTCAAGGTTTTACATTCGACATTTACAAGTGCAATGTGTAACATGTCCATCTTTATAAAGTGCATTTGTACTTTTAATCGTAACCGACTGTTTCACGACAAGAGGAACAAAATAAATACATTACAAATAAATTTAAAAAAAACATGATTCAAGGACACCGAATCACAGTGTCATTACCCAGAACACCCTCACCTTGAGGATTTAAAACCAGTGATGCTGCTTCCTCTTCCAGACCAACAATATCAATGCATAAAACAAGGTGTTTTTTTCTATGAAGGCCATACTCGGTCCAATAGAAAATTAGCTCTGTGATGGTTTTTCTGATTGACAATCTCTGCTTGCCTGAAGTGTTGCCAGGTTGTAGCTTACAGAGGGAAAACGTTAGCCTAGCCGTGCTAACTCCTGCTTCGTCGCTGTAGACACTCGCCCCGACCCCTGCTTTAAAAACCCTTGTTTGTGCTCAGGAGGAACAAGAAAAAGAGGGACTCAACGGGATGGAGAAGGAGAGTGAAAATAGAAAATGTGCTTGTGCAAAGAAGAGGGATGACTAAACAGGATGAAGTGAATGTTTTTGTCTATCGCGCAAAAGTGAATGGAGAGGAGTGTCGATTTCTACCTCTTTAACCACCTCCCCTCTTCTTTTTCCTTGTCTGTTTGTTTTTCGCTCGTTTTATCTGCTCTCAGGGTAACTATTTTTAGCCTGACCGACTCACTTCCTGCAAGCCGAGGATAGCAAAATGTGGAAGAGAAGGGAGGAAAAGAGAGACGGAAAAATGAAGGTGGCTATAGTGTAGCATAAACAGACGGAGGACAAACTGAATTGGCATGATAGATAAGTAAAGGTAAAGAGATGTATTTGCAAAAGGCCGAAAGACTGAAGAGAAGACGAGGGCCTTGTAAAAGAGGTGATGAGTGGGAGGTGAAAGTGAGGAGGAGGGTTGTGAAAGGAGGAAGAGAGGGGGATGTCTTTGAAACGACCTGCTCCTCTTGACACGACTCAGACAAAATTGACGTCACTGGAAACCTGAATCTGTGACGTACAACGCCACCCCCACACCACCCCACCCCCCCCCCCCCCCCCCCCCCCCCCCCCCCCCCCCCCCCCCCGCTCTGTGCCTCTCTGGGTGTGTGTTATGGAAAAACTGCAAGTCAAGAAGACATTTTTAACAGAAACACTGATCTGTCTGATATTACAGAGGGTTTTAGTTTAGTTTGGGGAAATTGGTCTTTTTCCCTTCCGGTTGTTTGCTCCGTACAGTGCAGTGATCAATAACATCAAGGTCAAGTTTTTTTTTTTTCTTGTTTACAGATTTTCTGACTCTGGCGACTTCAGACTCACATCTCTGATAAACGTGTATGTACACAAAAACAAATAAGACACTAGAAAGTCGAAAAATATGGCACTTTTTCAGCATATCCGACACACGACTTATTCCCCCCCCCCCCCCCCCTCCCCCCCCCCCCACCCACCCCCCAAAAGAAACTTTTGACATTTGTTTATAGGAAGAACACAGAAGAATAGGAAGAACACACACACACACACACACACTCACAACATGTTCGTAACTCATGCCCTGATGAACATTACAAAAATATACATTTCTGTACAGCATTGCATAAGAAAAATAACACACACACACACACACACTTGTACAGTATGTTTTTCATCTTTTAAGTTGAATTATAGTCCTGTATAGCGGCTGACTAAACCATTCTGCGTGTGTTTACAGGGAGAGTTGGTTGAGTTATGGTTCATTACAATTGGCTATGATCCCGGGGGGAGAACACACACACACACACACACACACACACACACACACACACACACACACACACACACACACACACACACACACACACACACACACACAGTGAGTGGTCGCTCCACTCCTGCCCCAGGAAGGGTTGACTGGGTGGCATATTCACAGATGAGTGTTATCTTTCTTAAAACCATCACTGAGTGGACACGCCAGATGGGACCGTCAGACACGATGTTAAAAATACAGAGGGGGGGTAATAACTGACTTCAGATCAGCTGTTCAGACTCTTCCTGCTGAGCAATGCTGGATTTAAACTTCCAATCAGAGCACGCAAACAATGGCTGATCTGTGGTTTTACTTAGCGTTCATGATTCCCTTCAGACTTGGATCAAATTCGTTTTTGTAACCCTTAATAAAGTAGAAATCTACATCCAGTATGTTAGCGTTAGCATTAGCCTAGCTAGCTCAGTTTCGCCATTATCTCATAACCCCTCGGTAATATAATCCCGCGTCCCATCTAGCGTCTCCAAACTCAGGTGACTACGTCTCACACATCGTTGTGCCTCCAGAGAACTGTGTGCCAGTAAGATCTGCATCACAATGCTGCGTGGAATACATTTCATTATCTCTCTTTCACCAAGCTAGCCAACAGAACTCATCCATCTTTCAGCTTCAGAGAAATCAAAAATAATGTCACTCAACATGTGATGCAAGTCTTTTACAGTGAGGCAGTTCCTTCAATGGAGGGATTGAGCAAAAAGAGAGAGTGATAGAGGAAGGTGGTCGACTCGTTTTAACATCTGTGACCTTTAAATATTCTTGGTTTTACACTGATATCATAACATTTGATATATCTTACACTCGTGAAACAACTGCGACATTGGATTCTTCCTACTTTAATGAGTTGCTTTTCTTACTGAACATGTATTTTCAGCCAGCAAACTAATTTCCCATCAAATAAAGTACAATGTGCTCTTGATTTAAAACCCCTCAGTGCCAACCACCTCTCTCGATCATCCTGTCTTTTTCTCCATTGGCTTTTTGTACACAGCAAAACACATTTGGACGTTATTGCGATGGACTTTTTGTTCCAATAAGGCCCAAAAAACACAAAAAAAGACACGAGAGAATCTGCCTTTTCTCCAACAAAGTCATCGACAGACGAGTGTAGCTGTTGCTCTGCTAACAACTGCTGTAAAAACAACTGATTGTTTGCTGCTGCCAAGAAAAATATAAAAACACTTCAACTCTAAGTCTCATTGTACACTATTAGAAAAAGATCCTGCGTCTCCTGAGCGCCATTTTCAGAGTGTGTTCTCTATCGTCTATCGTTGTGGTTTATTTGGTAGAAAGCGTTGAGTTTGGAAGTGACTCCCTGTGGTGAGTTTAAAACTACAGCCTGTACAGTTTCTACGAAGTGTTTTCCCAAAGCCAGTGCACCTCCCGCGTGTGTTCATTAGCAGCATGCTAAAGCTTAGTGAGTAGAGGAGAGTGACCAACTACCTCTGTGGATCATTTAAATGCAGATCAAGGTTGGAAATAAATCCCCTCTCTGTACACGGGGGCCAATTCCCGGCGCTATTATTACCGAGACGTTATTAACATTAGCCGGATTTAACTTACATGATGCCCTTTTCAGTGGGAAATGACTTCCTCCTGATTGGGTGTGTTGGGGTTACGTTAAGGCGCGTCTCGCCTGGCGCTTCTGTTTCACGCCGCGTCACCTCGCCTCTCTCGCTTCTCATTAACCCGCCGAGCCCTCAGAGGGGTGTGTGTGTGTGTGTGTGTGTGTGTGCAGCCAATATCCAGCAACTGCTGACAGGCTGCAAGTGAAAATGGAAGGCGTAGAGAGAATTTCGACCATCGGAGGCTCGTGTTTAACAGCATTAGTTTTTGTGTACATGTTCATACAGACTTGTCCTAGCAAACATGTCAAAATAGTTTTTTTGCAGATCTATGGCAAGTCCATCTTGAAAAGTACCGTAGCCAGACAGGGCAGCTTAGATGAAAAATGACCTATTTGATATGGATCGTGCTCGGCTCTAGCTAATGGATAATCAATTGGGCAATGAAGTTAGGCTGCTGTCTCTAAAGGCGTTATGCGGATGCAGATAAACACCGCCCCCCCCCCCCCTCCCCATCGCCTCTGAAAAACATCAGCTGCTTTCACCTCACCCATGTCAGAAGGCTTGCTTTACTGGCACTCATGGGGCCATACATTGCGTTTCTCATGCATAATTTCTGCTGCTGAGATACAAGAGAGGCCGGGGAACGGTGAAGGGTAGAAAGGACAGGGTCATAGTCGTGCTATAGTGGATGTTTGCATGATTTTCCATAGTTTGGAACACATCTTGCATGAGTCGAATGATCCTAAAAGCACATTTAAGCATCATGTATGCAAGAGATAAACATGAATTGACACTGAATGTGTTGCAATCCCGCTCCTTTAAAGCTGGAAAGGCCCTTTTTAAACGCCCGTCTCACATTCAAGATGTTGTAGGAGACATTGTAGCCTACTTTCCAGTGCTCTTCCCCCCCGCAGCAGAAAGCATTTCCCAGGGTAGCAGCGCTCTGCAGTGGCGCTGTCCTTGGTGCTCTCTCTGCTTCAGTTAGGCAGCGGCTGGCTGAGAAACACGTTTTTTTTTCTCAGACGGGGAGCAGATTTGGTTTCATCACACCAAGGACAACACGCGGCGGGGCTAAATGTGGAAATCCCTCTCTAGGTTTGAGCAAACGACCGCGGTTTTCTCTGCATGTCAGGAGTGGATTTCTTCTGAGAGGCGTGTGTTAGGATACCTCAGATGTGTTTGTGGCTTTGACAAATGCAGACGGTGCTGTTGGCATTGGGAAAAGTCAAAATGAGCTTGGCAGCAATGCTAATGATCACGGGACCACCATCTAATTTTCAATATCCATAATACCACATCATTATCTGTGAATAAACTCACTGATTACTTTAATCTGCATCCGCTCAAGGACACCGATGTTCAAATATGTTTCAGGGGAGGAAATATTCTAGACGGCAAAGATAGCTCATTGAGAAAACTCAAGGTCATTCGTTGTGTATATTTAGCTCGTTGTATTTTTATCCACTTAATTTCAAACACATCAGTGAAAACACATACAGTATTTTAAGACTGTTTCACACCTTCTGGTTGCATAACCATGCAGTGCTCCAAAAAGCTCAGGTCCTGTGGAGATTTGAGGACATTTCTGCCTAAATTCTGCCGTCACATATATGCTACTTTTTTAAGAAGTAGGCCTCAACCGAAAGAGGTCAGTGGAAAAAGTCACCTGACGCCACCAAGAGGATACCTTAAACAGGCTTTTGCAGTTGGTTTCACGCCACCTTCGTCACTCAACATGATCTGTGTTAGCGCTATCTTTTTTTTTGACCATGCACCCTTCTTCCCGTGACACTTTTACCGTGGCCAGCCGTGCGTTTCGCCCTGATATGAAGAGTCGAGGAAATCTCCGTCCTCACAGCCTTCAACCTCCTCATCTTCGTGCTCTATCTTCTACTACCCTGACTCAGCGTCAAGCATCATGCCAGACAGAAAACCAACCTTCCCGTGCTACACGTCACTGGAGGTCCTGGGTCTGAGGGACAGGTTGGACGGGAAGCACCCACAGCAGGCCACCCACAGCGACTTCTGGATGTCTGGGTTTCTGAAAGCGTAGATGATGGGGTTGATGACGGAGCAGCAGGTGGCCGGAGGACACCGTGGCGTACGTGTATATGGCCGGGTAGCTGGAGTTGGCCACGATGGAGTACATGGCGAACGGCAGCCAGCACGCCCCGAAGGCACACAAGATGGCCGACAGCGTGGAGACCCCTTTGGTGGTGGAGATGGCCACGAACTGGTGCTGCACGGCGATCTGCTGCGCGTGGCGGAAGGCGATCTTGCAGATTTGCAGGTAGAGCTGCATCATCATGGCGAAGACGAGCAGGAAGGTGACGGCGAGGGCCACGGCGTTGATTTTGGTGACGGGTCGCAGGATGCTGCACGTGGATTCGTCTCGGAGACAGTTCCATCCCAGAGCCGGCAGCGAACCCAGCGTCACGCACAACACCCAGATGAAGACCACCATCAGGTAGGTGAAGGTGACCGTGCGCTCCGTGTGGTAGGTCAGGGCGTTGTACAGCGACAGGTAGCGGTCCACCGTGATGGCGAGGATGTTGAACACGGACGCGGAGAAAGCGGAGATTAAAAGTCCGACAGACAGCAGCGTCACGAACTCCACGGAGCTGTCGATGAGATACGTGAAGACAAAGTTCAAGATGAGGCCCAGACCGGCCATGAGGTCCGCCACGGCCAGGGAACCAATCAGAATGAACATGGGCGCGCGGAGAGTCGGCGTGTAGAACAGAACCGCGATCACCAGTGCGTTCTCGCAGGAAATGAGCGTCCCGGTGACACACAGAGCGATGTCCCACGGGTTTACTTCCTGGATGGCGACAGCGGTGGTGGCCGGCTGGAAGTCAGGGGTCAGGGTCCTCACCACGGGCTCAGAGGAGGAGTTTGAGGGGTCCTCGGCGAGGCTCCAGGAGGTGGAGGAGTCGAAGGGGTCGAGGGGGGAGGAGGAGTTTAGGCTGCTTCCCCCACCGCTACTCATGGCTGCTACTGCGGCCAGGGAGAGAATCATAGCTGGAGAGAAAGGGAGAGGAAGGAGGAGGAAGGTTAGGGGAGTGTAAAGAAGAATAGGAGAGTTCAGAGGTGAAAACTAAAGGAATGTATTAAAGAAGAAGTGGTAAGAAATGTAAAAAGGATGGAGAGAATTGAGGTGAAAAACAGTAGCAAGGAGGGATTGCAGGCGATAACGTGTAAGAAGGAAATGTTCAGAAAAGGGTCATGTTAAAATATGCACAACAAAAAGCCAGAGGGAAAAGGGAAAGAAGAATGAGAGGGTTAGTTAGTCAGGTCAGAAAAAGGCTAAGATGAGGGGTTTGAAAAAGACGATAAAGATAAATGAAAGGAGAAATGGTTGACGGAGCCAAAAGAGATGCCGAGTTTAAAAATAAAATGTGAGGGGAAAAAGGTTGATAGAAATCAAAGAAAAAAATGTGTAGATGAAAAAGATGGGTAAAGGGGTTGTGGATACAAAGTATGATGATAGTGTGAGTAAGGGAGAGAAAACAGCATAGGAGACGAGGACAAAACAAAGGAGGTGAGGAAAGGAGGCTTTAACGCTTATCCCCCTTTTAGACGGAGGGGCAAAAAATACGTTTTTCATCCATCCATCGGTTCATTCATTCATTCATGAAAACAAATATGCTCTTGACCCGAAGCCCACACGTCGGCACGAGATTTAACATAAATTAGCATTATTGGTTTTTGTTTTACTATCAGAATTTGTGTCTTAAAGTAGCGACAGTAAAAGTAGTCATTATGCAGATTGGTCCATTTCAGAATAATATATATGATATGTTTTATAATGATTGATCATTAAAGTGTTCTCAAAGCTGGTAAAGGTGCAGCTAGTTTGAATGACTTTGTAAATAGGGTAGCTTGTGAATTTACTCCAGGTGGAACTAAAGTCTGATTTAACACTTGATTATATTTCACATCATTCATCAAAATCTGAAGTACAAAATAGCAAAAAATGGTAATACTCAAGTTAATTACAAATACCTCGACATGTGACTTAAGTACAGTACTTGAGTAATCTACTTAGTTATTGTACACCACTGGGTACAAGCCCCCTCCCCCTCTAGAACCGCCCATGGTGGACACGCACACAAAGAGAGGAAAGTAACCCATACATTTCTGAAATATTCCTTCCATTTTTGCCCCATTTCTGACCAAAGCATGCACAATTAAATCAAACAACTGACAATGAAACAGCCACCAAAGCTTCAATCTAATGCAGTCGTACCTAGAAGATGCCGGATCCTGAAGAAGGTGAATTTCCTCACAGTCAGAACCATCATCAACACATTTCTATTTTTAGAACATCTCTAAAAATGGTGCATGACGTCCTGGGGCACGGCGCGCGCGGTATATAGCTGCTGTCCTATAGTCTCGTGCGTGTGAGCTCCGTTTACATTAATAAGAACTGTGCTTTAATTCGGATTCAGATCAGTCGCACGCAGACACATATAAAAAAAAAAAAAAATCCAGCGCGAGGCTAATTTTAGATCCGCGGAGCCGAGAGATGCCAGGAGGATGGAGCTCCATTCACAAAAAAATGTCTCCCCTCTCTCTCTCTCACAACTCCCACCTCAGCCTCCACACACACACACACACCCTTCCTCCGCCCCCTTTATTTTTCATCTCTCTTTCATGGTGTTGTGCACGCGCAAACACGCACTCACTTTCACCGTCAATGACTGCAAACCGGGGAAGGTCACCGGCTTCAGCACCACAGAAACCGGAGTTATTTTAAAAATGTAATCCGTTACAATTACTAGTTACCTATGAAAATAAAAAATATAACCTATAATCCGAGTAACAAAATATAACCCGGATTACTTTCCGTTACTTTTGGACTAACTCACTGTCAAATGCAATGCAAATGAATACAAAATAAATATGATGTTTTTTTTACTTATAATGTAAAATAACAGAACAATGTGACCTTAAAAAAATTAATATTTAGGATTAAAAACGTGTCCTCTTTTAGGATACAGAATAGTATGCTGATTTAGTTTAATATATTAACTAAACAGTGTTTTTGCTTAATAAATGAAGTGCATTTGAAAAAATATATTTAAAATAAAGATTAAAAGTAGCCTAAAAAAGTGAAAACGAATAACCAAGTAGTAGGCCTACGTCTCCCAGTCCCTACACAATATATACATTTTACATTTAAAACGTATTGAAATGCTGCTTGTAGTCCCCTTTTTTGTTTAAAATGTAACCGTAATCTGTTTTGTCTTTTCATGTAACTGTAAGGGAATACATTTGTCTAGTATCCTGATTACGTAATCCCGTTACATGTAATCCGTTACTCTGGGAACTTTTTTCCCACAAGCCAATCAGACACCCTGCCTCCATGCACCTGCTTCATCCTGCAGCTCAGATTTCAGCGTGTTTTAGCGAAACACAGAACAATAAATACCTGGATCTGTTTCATTCAGCTGCGGCAGTGCAGTCCCTAAGAGGGGGGGCGGGGGGAGGCAGGGAGAGAGGGGGGAGACCACGCCACACAGAGACACAAAAAGAGAGGAATTTACCAGCTTCTTCTTCTTGTTTTTCTTCTTCTTCTTCCCTTGCAGGAAACAGCTCTCTCGTCCGTTATCCTTCACTTTATGCGTGCATGTGTGTTTTTTTCTCTCCCAGGGTCTCCCCCCTTTTCAGCGGCGCGCGCTATATTCCTCGGTTGGCATGGTTATTAGCCTTCTGTCGGCGGCTCCGTCCTCGCGCTGCACATCCCCGGCCCCTCATTGGACGAGCGTGTCATTCTCCTCGTCTGACGTCAGAACCTCCACTCACCGTCATCATGGTCGGCGCGTGTGAATCACGGAGAGGGAGGATAAGTGAATAATATGTTCACCTTTAGTGGAGGAAACTCAGCTCTGCTTTTATTTAGGAATATAGGTCGACTGTTGCCTACTATTTATATATATTTTTAGCATTGACTTCCATTCTTTTGACATACCAGCAGTGGTGGAAAGTAACTAAGATTTACTCAAGTAGCCTTAAGTACAATTGTAAGAGACTTGTACTTGAGTATTTACACGTGTTGCTACTTTATTCTTCTAATCCACTAAAATTCAGAGTTAAATAGTGTACTTTTCCTCCACTACATGTATTTAATTAGTTACTTTACAGATGTGGATGAATGATGTGAAATATAATCAAGTGTTAAATCAGACTTTAGTTCCACCTGGAGTAAATTCACAAGCTACCCTGCAGTATACAAAGTCATTCAAACTAGCTGCACCTTTACCAGCTTTGAGAACACTTTAATGATCAATCATTATAAAACATATCATATATATTATTCTGAAATGGACCAATCTGCACAATGACTACTTTTACTGTCGCTACTTTAACTATATTTTGATGATAATACTTTTCTAATTGAGTAACATTTTGAATGCAGGACTTTTACTGTAACAGAGTATTCTCTGGTACTTCTACTTTTACTCAAGTACCAGATTCTCCCAACTCTGCACACCAGGAGCAATTTAGGGTTAAGTGTCTTCCCCACACTTTGACATGTTGACTACAGGGACTGGGGATCGAACCACTGACCCTAAAAGTAGCATAGGGGGTGAAACATTGAAACTTACTAAAAAATAAATTGCCTACATTATTAAGAAATACAATAAAAACAATGTTTGGCTGCAAAACTATTTGTGTTGTTTATCCCAAACTGCATTTAAGTTAATGGTAAAGTAAGTTACTGAACTAAAATGTAAGGTACTTTGCAAATGCGCCTCTCTTATTCAGCAACTGGCCCCAGCACGGCCCCCCCCCCAGTAAAATTGGTGTCGAACCACCAGCGATTATTACAGACCCATTTCCCCCCTGAGCCAAATCCACCTTTTTTTATTGTTTTTAAAACTGAGGTTAAATATAAATATAAGTGGTGGTATTTTACTGGACCTTTCACGACACTTCTTCCTTTCACTTTAAAGCGTGAAAAGGGTGTGATTAATAACCAACAAAAAATGCATGTGTGCTAAAATTAGCTTCTGCTGCAGCTGCATCTTGTAAAGTGTGTGTGCATGCTTGAGTTCTGCAGACAATGCAAAGCAGCTATACAGCGTGCTGATGCTTATGCAACCTCACAGAGCTGCTGGGTATCATTACTCGCATGTGTGTCGCCATGCATGAAGAAGCTGGTGCGGATGTAAGGAGCCCAACAACAGATATGTTAAGCAGATGTGTGTGTGTGTGTGTGTGTGTGTGTGTGTGTGTGTTGTGTGTGTGTGTGTGGTGTGTGTGGTGTGTGTGTGTGGTGTGTGTGTGTGTTGTGTGTGTGTGTGTGTGTGTGTGTGTGTGTGTGTGTGTGTGTGTGTGTGTGTGTGTGTGTGTGTGTGTGTGTGTGTGTGTGTGTGTGTGTGTGTGTGGTGTGTGTGTGTGTTGTGGTGTGTGTGTGTGCGAGTGCATGTGTGCGCGAGTGTGTGTGTGTGTGTGTGTGTGTGAGAGAGTGAGAGAGTGCTGCAGGCTTCTTCACATCATCTGTGGCCTCAAAACCAACTTGCTCTGGCAGGTTGATGAAGTTATAATGATGAAGATGTAAATGTTGGATTGACTAAGAAGTGTGTGTTGCAATAATGTGTTGTTTGATAGAAAACCAACCCACATAAATTGACACAAGGATAGTCACATGTAACATTGTAACTCAAGGGTGTGGTCACAGGTGAGACAAAAAAGACCTGTTAGTTTTCATTGAATTACACACACTGACCTGATGAGGCCAGTATAATCCAAAATCCTATATTTTGATTGCCAGGTGCTGTAAATCCCTAAATCTATATTTTAGTAATACTTTTAAGCAGATGTTAGTTTCCTAAGTGGCTATAGGGCTCTGCAGTTATTCACCAGTATTTAGTATAAAGCAGATTCTTACCAATACATTTTGTCAGCCCTATTAGCTCGCACTGATATATTAGCGTTAGCATTTATGTCACGAGATAAGATTTAGTTTTAGCTTTTCATCTTATTCCCAGCCTCAACCTGAGCAGTGAAGATGTTATGAAAAACACCTGTGCCCTTAAGGAATCAACATTTAAAAAAAAATAGGATCAATGTATTTTTCTCTGTTTTATTACATTTTGCAGTCGTTTATTTTATTATTAACACATGTACTGTGTATTTCCATAGCAACAGGCTACCTACAGCTGCTGATGAAGATCACGTGACAAAAAGCTCCAGAACATCTTGAGAATTTACCCCGTTTTTTTTTTTAACTGTAAAGATCAAATTTGTTATCTCCATTTTTGTATTTCTGCACATTCAATGTCTTATCTTTTCACCCTCTGTCTGAAACCAGAGCCCAGTCTGCTATGATTGGTTAGCTGGCCAGCTCTGTTGTGATTAGTCAACCGCTTAGAGATGTCCCGCCCAATCACGTACAATGTGTTGGAGCACTATCCACTAAAAGCGATTAGTTAAAGTGGACCTATCATGCTATATTTGAATAATATAGTGTAGGACCATACCTATATAAGGCATATTTATACTTTTTTTTTTTCAAAATACCAAACAGATCATGCATTTTAGCCATGCCTCATTTTGCTCAATTTGACAATTTATAGCTGTTTTTGCAAGGGCAGATTCTGTGAGAACAGCACCATCTACAGGCCTGGCATATGTACTACAGCGTCTCCAGCGCTTTCGAACGGCAATGGCCGTGGCTGTCTCCTCCTGATTGGTGGAGTTGGCCCAATAGCCGTAGCGCCACCGTCCTGACGTCAGGACAGTGTTCAAATCTGGATCAGTTTTTATCAGATCCGTTGCAGCCCCTTTTTTAGAGATTTGGGTATGGAGGAAAATAGAGAGGGTTGTGTTTTCTGACACTTGGTGAGTTCCCTGGAACACCGGGGACACATATTCATGTATAAAAGACGCACACAAGTGCATTTTGCATGATAGGTCCCCTTTAAATTGTGATTATGTCACAGAAGTAAACAAAGGAGTCCAATGGAGTTGTTTCAGACAGGGGGGGTGAGAGAGAAACCCCCTATGGAGGAACACAGGGATTTTAGCCTTTTCCGACCATGCACTAAAATCTGAATAACACACTACAGGAAAGGGAAAACCCCAAAAAGCATAATGAATATCATATTCTAAGAGGTGGAGGTGGTCAAATTCAGTCTAATTCCCCTCGACGCTCTTATTAATGAACTGCTGCTCTGCTTGGATATGATAATAGCTTCCACTTTAACATCATTTCTTTCTAACTAAATGGGTGTGTGACACCGTGGCCTGCTTGCTAATGTGAACCTCCCTGGTGTGAAAATATTTCTCTCTTTCTCTTTGTCTCCCTTTATCTCGATTCCATCATCACACCTTTAGTGCAGGAAACTCCCGAGCAAAGCCCAAACGCTCTGCTGCAAACCGCTCTCTTTATTTTCTTCAGCTACCCTCATGTCTCTTTACAGCTTACCCCGAAATATAAATCCAACAGTAAAGAAGATTTTTATTTATTTTAATCCCAACATTCTTACTCTCCTTCCCATCTTTGTTATTTCAGTGTACGGCGCTCTGTATGAATCACTCCACATGATGAGCATACAGATGAAATGCGAGTGCACGTGCGTCTTCATTGACGCCCTCTCCATGTCCGACTTCATTCATCTTTCCAGCAAAGCACCATGGGTAATTGAGAGCTGTTACATCATCTTGCTGCTCTGGTATGCTTTGAAGCAAAACAAATGCTGTCTCTCTCGCTGTCCTCTTTTACACACACCTTCAGTTTTTTTACACTGTGATGACAAACAAAGTCAGACTGCATTTCATCACTGATTCAACATTCAATGGAAGTCATGGGAGGACATTGAGTTGTATAACTTCGTCCTTTTTAGGGCAGTGGTAAACACAGCCAATGTCGAGTTATCTAATTCAAATGGAGGACAAATGTGCAAGGATATGAGAAAATAGACGAGGTGTGCTGTAAAAAAAAACTGGATAAACAGGCTTCTGCTGGATTAAATCCCCACACACACATTGGCTGGAAACATCTCAGCGGTGAATGTGGATGACTAATACTTCCCCCCCCCACCCCTCTCCCTTCACACTCATACACACTCTCTACAAACAACAACTGGGTTTCCCTTGAGTAAAATGCCAAAAGGAAAAATCCACTTACTGTATGAGGCTGGACTCAAGTTGGTACTTAATGTTTTATCATTGTTACAGATATATGCCGATATTGGAAAGATCTCTCAGGATCCCTTTAGCCCAATGCACATAATAATCACTCATATATTACCTGTGAAGACATGAGGGAGTTGCATTAACAGATATCAGTAGTGTAATGAAACCAGGGCTGTCAAGGATAACACGTAGTGAAGAAGTTGAAAATAGCATGACATGAAAATACTTAAAGTACCTCAAGATTGGACTTAAACACAGTACTTAAAGTGGACCTATCATGCTATATTTGAATAATATAGTGTAGGACCATACCTATATAAGGCATATTTATACTTTTTTTTTTTTTCAAAATGCCAAACAGATCATGCATTTTAGCCATGCCTCATTTTGCTCAATTTGACATTTTTTAGCTCTGTTTTTGCAAGGGCTGATTCAGTGAGAACAGCACCACCTAGAGGCCTGGCATATGTACTACAGCGTCTCCAGCGCTTTCGAACGGCAATGGCCGTGGCTGTCTCCTCCTGATTGGTGGAGTTGGCCCAATAGCCGTAGCTCCACCGTCCTGACGTCAGGACAGTGTTCAAATCTGGATCAGTTTTTATCAGATCCGTTGCAGCCCCTTTTTTAGAGATTTGGGTATGGAGGAAAATAGAGAGGGTTGTGTTTTCTGACACTTGGTGAGTTCCCTGGAACACCGGGGACACATATTCATGTAGAAAAGACGTACCAAAGTGCATTTTGCATGATAGGTCCCCTTTAAGTAAAGGCCGATACCTTAAATTAACTAAATTACATTGTTGCAATAATATTATACATACATTTTGTGTAAAGCAATCATATTTGTCATCTCACATGTTGATAAGAGTATTACAAACTTGAAAAATATCCCTTTTTAAGGTACATTTAAAACAGATAAAGAATTACAAATCATCACGATTAAATATTTGAATCGGTTGGCAGCACAAAATGAAACCAATAGACTTTTGAAAATTAAAATACTAATACTGATATTGCATTTGAATGATATCCTCCTGTGGTCCATTTTCTGTTCTATGGATGATAAATTGTGGGTCTAATGGCACATTTCCACTACAGCGCGGAGCTCGCTTTAAGCGTGCCGTGCCGTGCCTGACCCATTTTTGGTTGCGTTTCCACTTGGCGTAGTTCCGGCTAGCGGGTACTTTTTCACAGTTTTTCTGGCCCCATAAAATCGAGGTTCTTAGCAGGCCAACAACCAGGCTGAGTCGGGCTGAGTATGCTAAACTAGAGAGAGCATCGCTGGCAAGGGGGCTACAACTACAACAAGATGAACATATTTGACCGTGATTTAATTGTAATACACGTTTCAAAATGATGCCGAAGTAACAACATACTGATACCAGTTAGTAAAAACCATGAATTAATGCTTTGACAAGTCTGCAGACAGACGGCAGGCGAAACACCTTTTAAAATGCTTGTTTTCTGAATGGAGATCGGCTAAGCTAACGTTGTATATGCTCCGACCGTCCACACTCACAACAACGGCCTATACAGACATAAGTAAACCAGCGACTGTATTCGCCATGACACAGACAGTCTGTGGTTTGTACTTGTTTAACTTTTGTCTAGTTTCTGAACATATATGAGGAGCTGTGAGCTCTGAGTGCTAACAGCTAACGGCTGATGTTGGTTTTCTGGGGTTCTCATTGAAGATGATGTCGCGGCTCCGCCTACACTGCGTTACTATAGTTACAGCCCCAGCTACTAAACTGTAATGGAAACGCAGCATAAAGTGAGCCTGGCCTAACAAGGCCTAACGAGGCCTAGCCATACCGAGCGAGGCCGAGCGAGGCCCTGTAGTGGAAATGCGCCATTAATGACACAGATCGTCTCAAAGCGAACATCAAATCTACAGTCTCTTAATGAGAGCTTCTTACTAATAACAGCAAGCAGTCGTCGCTAAAAATAACGATTTTGTAGTTTTAAGTTTACGTAACCCAAAATATCCTGTCCTAAGCTTAAATAAACGAAATGTACTTTAACCTCAGCCTGAGTCTAGCTTTTAAAGCCTGCATCACTAGATCAGCATCAGAGCAGTGACATATAATCTCGCTGCTCTTGTCACACTGAGGGATCATTTACAGAAAGCGACATGTTTTCCTCTTGTTTCTCCTAAAGAGCTGTGTTTGAAATGAAATAACACGCTGAATCACCAGTGGCTCCGTCGTCCCTCTCCCTGAGTGGATCTGGATATGCATGCATTATTCAGAGCGCCGCTGTAGGATTAAGAGGAGGACACCGACTTTCGAGACCCTCCAAATCCCTGCCTCACTGTCGGAGCTGTGATTCTCTAGTTAGCCACGACTCCGGGGAGCCGTAACTCCGCTTTGATTAAAGGTCTCAGAGAAAGGTCGAGAGGGATGGAGAGGCAGAGCAAAGCGATGGACTGTAGAGAGCCTTTGGTTGATGGAAATGTAAAACGTCCCTCTTCACTGTGAAAGAGAAGCTGGACATTAAGTGTGTGTGCCGCTGTGATAATGATGAGTTAGGCTGACTGTGGGGTTCAGAAAGAACTCACATTGTTTGATTGCTGTGGTGTTTATTCAACACAAATGGTACATAGCCTAAGTAGCTGTAGGTGTTAGCACTTATAGCACTTATCTTTCGCTTAAATATAAAAGAAAATCTACTTCCACTTCTAACTTGCCTTGTAGACTTGGTGATGCTGTCTTGGAGTCGTTATTCTCAGCTTCACAGAAGAATAAACCCTTAAATAGACTATAAAGCTGCACTTTAGTGTCTTTCAGCTTCTTGTTTTGGTTTAAAAACTTGCTTTCGTTGGCTGTACTCCGACCACGATCATTTACTGCTGTGTTGAAAAAGCCACAACTGACTGAAAAGACAGATGTTTGTTCCAGAGGTTGAAGACTAAAACAAAGATAAGGGGGAGTCAAAGTTCGACTTATAATTGATCAAATAAATGCTAATTTAGGTTCATGTCCGGATGTCTCAACATGCAACAGTATGAAACATGCATGCTAAATCAAAGACACTATCTGGTACCTCTCACTCCAGTGCTCCTCATGACATTTGCGATGTTATAGCACCCAAATGAAAACAACACAGAGCTGAGGACCCTCTAACACAGTGGTTCTCAACTGGTCAGGTCTCTGAGGACCCACTTTTTACTTTGTCAATAGATCGCGACCCAACATTTTGAACCACTCAAATCTATTCAACAAAAGATTGTGCTGTAATATATACGCTTCTCAGCATACAATATTAATTCAAGTGAAGTACAGTGCATATATCCCTTATATCCCTTCACAGAACTAAAGTATGCTTTTAAAAAAGGTTTAATGAGATAATGGAATCAAAGCTGAACTAACATAAAGAGGCACACATGCTGAAAACCCATCCCCATAAGGGGGTCTGTGGGGATTCTCCCCCAGGAGATTTTTTGAAATACTAACATATAAACTATGCATTCTGGTACACTCTGAGAAGAAAATAAATAAATCTATTACTACCCGACATTTTAATAATATTTTATGCCATTGTTTGTTTTTCACTTAGTTCTGACAGCTTGCTGCTCCACACAGAGAGAAGAGCAAAGAGGAGAGAGTCTGTGTGAATTACTTTGTGGGTAAGGGTAGATAGCCCCCATTGTTCTGTGACCTGTCAATCATCAAACCGGGGGTCATATTTCATCATGTGTTCATTTTTATCTGAAGTTGTACCCATGGATGTATAAAGAGTAGTTCTACCGCAAAGTTATTCTCCGTGGGGACTTCCGGTAACAATCTTGATTCTGATTGGCCAGAAGACTCGAAAAAACATCAGCAAAGATGTTTCATTGAGAAGATGATCACTACGTGACAGACGTTTTCAAAACCGTTTATGGTCTCCGGTACTTCCAGTCCAACGCCGACTGCATGCACAGCGTTAGAAAATCGGGCCTTCAAAATAAAATGTGGACTTTCCCCCCCAAAAAAATTCCAATTTCATTTTTTTTTCTTCCCTCACACATCGGCGACCCACTCGAAACGGGTCCGATTTTTGTTTTCAGACACATATGTTAGTGTGTTTAGGTGTAAAATTAGATGGATTATGACCCAACCACCATTTTGAAAACAGTCACAAAACCTTTAACAGCTAAACAGAACAAAATAGAGTTTTCTTTGAGTTAAAGAAGAGTGGCGTTTTCTCATTTGTAGTAAATTAATCCTGCTTACCCAGTGGCTGTTAACTAATTGCATAGAATAAAGCAGAATATCCGTTTCTATGGATACCTGCACTTTAAATTACCATGTGTCCAACAGTAGGTATTTTTTCAAGCCTCTGTTTGTATCTTATCTTTACGTTACTGCCTAATCTTAGCGCTCCATTTACAGAAATAGATATAATAAGGGAAATCTGTGCATGCATGTATTTCCACAGCTATATGTGTTAAAGCAAATGTAAAAAACATCTGGGTGCATGAGATTTTTAAGGGTCTGTTTTTTTTACACTTTACTGCTTTAATAATAGGGATCCTGCACCTGTTTCCTCACTGTTATTTAAAGCTGACACTAACATTGTGTTTGTGTGAATGTGTGCGTGCATACTATACATTTACACCTACTGTTAATAGTAGTAGTAGTAGTAGTTGTAGTATTTGTAGTAGTAATGTGGGTGGACAGCAGTTCCTTTTTACCTCCATATCTTTTTAACACAACTATCATTGGCCGCCATCATCTTATATTGTCCAGTTTTGAACCCAGTGGCTTTAAAGGGGCCTCTAATGCAAATTTTCAGATTCATATTTGTATTTTGGGACGTGTCTCCATGCTTTAATGTTCAAAAAGTTCTTTTCTTTCTCATACTGCCTGTACTGCAGCACCTCTTTTCACCCCCTGTCTGAAACCAGAGCCCAGTCTGCTCTGATTGGTTAGCTGGCCGGCTCTGTTGTGATTGGTCAACAGCTTAGAGATGTCCCGCCCCCTTAGCCTATCACATGCAAAAACCTATATAACACAGTACAGGAAAGGAAAACCCCAAAAAGCACAACAGGCCCTCTTTAATGCATGAATGACCTCTGTCAACGTCAACAATGACAAACATCTGAGAAAATGTCCCTTTGCTTTGTTAAAAACCTTTGTAACCTTTGAACAGCTGTGTTCCTGCAATGATGCACAATCAATAGTCTCACTTTAATCTAATTTACTATTTTCATTACCTGTCTACACACATTTTTGATTCCATCCCTTGTCTGATAAGTTTGTTTATATTCCACTACGTGCATGAGTAGGAGTGAGAACATCGGAGTGATGCAGGTCACCATCCCATCATGGTTGTTGTGTTTAATGAGGCTTAGTAATCATGATGACGGCAGTATTGACGCCATGAAACTGCCTTGGAATGATTCAGAAAAAAAGAAAGAGAATTTTTGTTCAGTCTTGCCAAATGGCGGTGCTATAAAGCTGCTGACTGAAAGGTATCATGGGAAATTCAATATGCCTTCAAACTACGTGTGTTTGCAAGACTTGCGGCTGCTGTTCAACAAAAGTCGGTCGCATTGCGCGGCTTTAATGGAGCACAAGTATTAATTTAAGATATAATACTTTCTTTTTGCCCTCAGTGGAAACATTTTGGTGGTTTTAGTTTCATTCAAAGTGCCTCGGCTGGAAATTAAACTGTAAATCTCTTTTTGACAACTCACACCGACGTCTTAAGAATACTTAGTTGGTGAAATGTGTGTGTAGATTTGAACACCCAGTGTAATGTTCTCCAATCTGATTAGGAAATTATCTAAATATGTCTATAAGGATTATGACCAAACCTCCAGAAGTGCACCATTTGATATCAGAACATTTAAATTAACCGTTTAAAGGTTACCTATTGTGCAAAATCCACTTCTTCATGTCTCTTCTACATCAACATGTGTCCCCTCTTCTTCATGTCTCTTCTACATCAACATGTGTCCCCTCTTCTTCATGTCTCTTCTACATCAACATGTGTCCCCTCTTCTTCATGTCTCTTCTACATCAACATGTGTCCCCTCTTCTCCATGTCTCTTCTACATCACCATGTGTCCCCTCTTCTTCATGTCTCTTCTACATCAACATGTGTCCCCTCTTCTTCATGTCTCTTCTACATCAACATGTGTCCCCTCTTCTCCATGTCTCTTCTACATCAACATGTGTCCCCTCTTCTTCATGTCTATTCTACATCAACATGTGTCCCCTCTTCTTCATGTCTCTTCTACATCAACATGTGTCCCCTCTTCTTCATGTCTCTTCTACATCAACACGTGTCCCCTCTTCTTCATGTCTCTTCTACATCAACATGTGTCCCCTCTTCTTCATGTCTCTTCTACATCAACATGTGTCCCCTCTTCTTCATGTCTCTTCTACATCAACATGTGTCCCCTCTTCTTCATGTCTCTTCTACATCAAACATGTGTCCCCTCTTCTTCATGTCTCTTCTACATCAACATGTGTCCCCTCTTCTTCATGTCTCTTCTACATCAACATGTGTCCCCTCTTCTTCATGTCTCTTCTACATCAACATGTGTCCCCTCTTCTTCATGTCTCTTCTTCATCAACATGTGTCCCCTCTGTGTAAAGAGACTCTGAAAGTTTCAGGAACAAAGATTCTCTCTCTTTCTGTCCTGATCCATTTCTATAAAAACCTGTCTGAAAATGAGCTGATCAGATTTTGGCCACTTGATGATGTCATAACGATTTTTTGGCTTGTGTAACCATTAGCCAATCAGCAACCAAGGTAACCCCCCCCCCCACCTTATCACCTGAATCTCCTCCTAGAGCACCATTGTGTTCTTTTTAACCAAATCTCTCTCAGAGGGGCGTGGGGAGGGGCTCCTTATTTTCATCTAAAGTAACAGACAGAGAATCAGCACTTTGGAAACAGGGCTGAAACAGAGGGGATTATGGGTAATGCTGCAATGATCTGTTTGGTGTTTGGAGCCAAACACTTCAGAGCATGTTTGTATATATCTGAGACCTATAATATATTGATGAAAAACAGTATAATAGGGGACCTTTAATGTATCTCCCCCTGACAGTCTATTACCCTTCCATAAAAGCGCAGTTACTGTATACTTTCATATTTTCTCCTCTGGTCCATCTGTCCTGGCGTCCTCTCGTCTCTTTCCACCAGCTCCATCCATGGTCACAGCAGTTGGGCTCAGATTCAGACATTTCAGTGATTTCCCTCCAGTTTCTGGCTGCGGTCCTCTGGCTGGAGCCCAGGGGGCTGCAGTGACCAGATGCTGGCCTGCTGTAGAGCCTCTTGTCTGGGACACTCAGTCACCAGATGGCCCCTCACCTCTGGACCTCATCCCTCTTCTGTCAGGCCGGGAAACCCATCAGTCAATCCAGGAAATGTTCTACCTGGTTTCCTCGCTTTATAACCCACCTCAAAACTGACTGCTTTTACTATTTATTTTATTTGTTATTCTTTCCGACAGGCAAAGGTGTCCAACCTGAAATTGCTTATGTCTGGCCAATGGTACAAAATCTACAGATGTTTAATTAATTGTCAATTTTAAGAAGTAAATCAGCAATAATCCCAATTTTGAAGCAGAATCAGAATACTTTATTTATCAAGTAAATTACTGATTATTTTTGATGAAATTAAATAAAAAAATAAATGAATAAAATAAAACAAATTATAATAAAATAAGATGAATTTATATAAATAAAACAACATATCATTTAATACAATTTAATAAAACACAAATAAATTAATGATAGTTTGATGAGTAAAAGTAAAAATGTGCAATAAGAAGTTACAATTAAATATAATTAGATAAATATTATTGAAAATTATAATACACTTATGATGAAAACTAGATTATTGCATTTACTGCGTTGAAATTGACATGAGGGACATTTGATATTCTTAATTTATTAATAAAAAAACTATTTAAAATTATTCATTTATCAAAATACTTGCAGATTAATTTTGGCTGATTCACTTACGAATAAATTGAGCCCTTATCTTTGTACCCATGAGAAGAAACTGTCCAAAAATGTGTCCTCCATCTGCAGTGGCTTTTTATGACCTTTTCTGATCTGTGTTTTTACTAGTTTCCTTTGTTTACAGATGGCCTCCTGTGAATACAAAATCAACCCTGAAATCTAACAGACTTTAAAGCACACACTCCATCATTGTCATGCACTGAGGAGAAACTTGTGTGCTGTGGGCTTCCTCTGTGCTGCGATTCGTTACTGTTAAATGTCACCGTGCGGCTCAGGGGGAGGACAGAGGGGAGGAGACCACACATGACATTAACTCGAGATTTATTTAACAAAAAGGAAAATTAACAATGACGTGATGTATCATTTCAATTGAGCAGCCAGAAGAGGCAGATAGGCTCCGTTATCCCGCTGATGGACTTCCTGCTGATCTCCCCGAGGGAAACGACACCACAGAGGACCAATCAACACTACAGAGCTGTAAGCCTAAACACACACACACACACACACACACACACACACACACACACACACACACACACACACACACACACACACACACACACACACACACACACACACACACACACACACACACACACACACACACACACACACACACACACGCTCGTGCATTTCAGGTCAGTGACCAGTGACATACTGTATGTATACACACCGACACACACCGACACACTCATGTCTCTCTCTATGCCTGGAGGTACTACTATTCCTGTGTGTGTGTGTGTGTGTGTGTGTGTGTGTGTGTGTGTGTGTGTGTGTGTGTGTGTGTGTGTGTGTGTGTGTGTGTGTGTGTGTGTGTGTGTGTGTGTGTGTGTGTGTGTGTGTGTGTGTGGCCCCTGTTGTGAATGATGTGTCTGAAGGAGTTTCCCGCAGAGAGCTGCAGTGGTATTTTGTCACCAGGCAAGATGCAGACAGGAAACCCTACTGTGTGTGTGTGTGTGTGTGTGTGTGTGTGTGTGTGTGTGTGTGTGTGTGTGTGTGTGTGTGTGTGTGTGTGTGTGTGTGTGTGTGTGTGTGTGTGTGTGTGTGTGTGTGTGTGTGTGTGTGTGTGTGTGTGTGTGTGTGTGTGTGTGTGTGTGTGTGTGTGTGTGTGTGTGTGTGTGTGTGTGTGTGTGTGTGTGTGTGTGTGTGTGTGTGTGTGTGTGTGTGTGTGACAGACTGAGATATGAGGGGAGTTATTGATAAAACTGGACAGAGGAGAATAAAAGAGACATAAAGGAGAGATACATACAGGATGAGGGAGCATCATACAATAATGCCTCTGTGAAAATACAATAAGGACAAAATAACACCTATAAATAAAAGGGGAGACCTGCTCAGCACTAACAGACAGCAGGCAGTGCCAGGATACTTCTCTTTGAAGAACAGAAAACGGCAAGCTTTTTTACAGTTTTACTCCATAACATTAAACATAACATTTAAACATGTTTCTGAAAGGTGGTAAATGTGAGTTTTAGTACTCTAACACTTTAAATGCAATGCTTTAAAATGGTAGTATACAAACTAATGGGTAAAGTGATTGTGGCTAAATCCAATTCGTATGTACAGTATAAGAAAAAACACATAATAATAAGCTAAAGTAAGCTAAAAAAGGCTAAAAAGCTCAGTAAAAAAGTTGAGATAATCTAGGGTATGATTATCTGTTAGCTTTCACACGACACATTTGATCCATTGTCAGCATAAAAATAATGATTAGTGCTGCTCTAAATCTGCTTATTGTGTATTTAGTGAACAAACTAGCTTGTTAGCGCACTAGCTTGTTAGCGCACTAGCATGTTAGCGCACTAGCAAGACATTTATTTAACATGTACAGTATACATAATTGTGAGTGTGTGTGTGTCTGCATGTGTGTGTGTGTCAAACTACACAAACTATACATTTGATCCACTGTTAACATGAACAAATTGATAGCTTTAAATCTGCTTACTGTGTATTTATAGTGAGCTAACTAGCTTGTTAGCGCACTAGCAAGAAATTAATTACATTTGTATACATCATTGTGCATGTGTGAGTATGCGTGTGTGTGTGTTGCGTGCGTGTGTGTAACATTGATGCAAACTGGCAGGCTGCTGTCACTGTGAGCAGCTGTGGGTTAGGACCCCACTGTGCCACACCACTGCTGTCTGACACACACACACACACACACACACACACACACACACACACACACACACACACACACACACACACACACACACACACACACTCTCACCTGTCATTCCATATTACTGTTAACATGTGCGACTTGAGAGCCACACTGGGGTGTCAAGTAAAAATAGCGCACTCTTCTTATTCATAGAATGAGCAGCTTTGATGCTGAGCGAAGAGGGCAGTGTGTGTCGGTGTGTGTGTGTGTTTGTATTTCCTTAAAATCAAAGCTACAGCCAACATAATGTGTGTCACTTGAGGTCTTTATCCTGCTCGTGCAAGCTCTGAATGTACCAAACAAATGGCAGCTCGTACTCTCACCACAGGGCTGACACACTACTAAAATACTTTTACAATGTTAAAGTATACGAAACATTAGTAGCCAAACATTGATACTTGAGTTTTGTATTCATTTCAGATAACGCCTTTGTCTTTTAATTAAATGTAGCTTCCAAATGAACATATGACATTAACAAAACACTCAAAATTCCCACAAGACTGCATGAACAAAATGGACAACACAGTGACAATAAACGTCTTTCTGCAGCTGCTGCAAAGACACACAATGTATCCTTTATTTACATTTGTGGCTGTTATGTTTATAGTCTAACGTTGCTTTTAGCTTTATTTTGGAGCATCTTAAAATCAGCTTGTTATAATATAATTATATAATATAGATGTGTCCTCCGTTGGGATTGATTCAAGCTGACAATATGTCGCATACGGCAAGAAATATGGAATCAATACCCTCAGTAAATGGCTCTCATCCAGCGTGTACATCGATCTTTTTCCCTGTCTTTTCTCCATTCCATTCGCCCGTGAAAGTGTGTGTTGGAAGGTGTGATCTCCCACAGCGTTTCACACATGTCTCTTTGCACCTACACATACTTAATACATTTGCAATCACAAACAGTTGTTTCTTGCGTAACGGCCAGCTGTTCCTGCTCTGAAAGCTGTACATTACATGAGCAGTGGTTTTAATTAGCAACTTCTTTCTCCCAGCGCTAATTGGATGTAGCCACGCACGCACGCACGCACGCACGCACGCACGCACGCACGCACGCACGCACGCACGCACGCACGCACACGCACACACACACACACACACACTTCCATGCACTCCCAAGTATCTATGGTGACATAACACAGATGCATAGAGTACACCTACTGCTGTGCTGAAAGTTGTGTAACACCGAACGCTGGAGAGTTTTATTCCAACGTGTTCTCCATTATTTTGACTTTCAAATGGACCCCTTGTGAACTGTCTTTTGAAAACAAAGCCGAGGACTTTGTTAATATTCCATTATAAGTTTTATTGCATTAATGATTTGGTGAGTGTGGGTGTTAAAGTATTCAAGTGCTGCAGTATATTCTGCGATTATATTACGTAAGGAGACAGTTATTAGTTTGCCATTCTGACAAGGATCTGTACACGGCTGATGTTATTTCTGAAAACATAATAGTATGCTGTAGAGCAGGGGTGTCAAACTCAAGGCCCGGGGGCCAAATCCGGCCCGCGACTTCATTTTATGTGGCCCCACAAGAGCTTGCAAAGAATATAATATGTTTATTATACGGTTACATGCTACTTTACAGAAGCACGTTGCCCATAAACGACATGTCCCACAATGCATCTCAAATTTGACTTTTTCTCAGAATTTGACTTTTTTTGTCCAAATATGCCTTTTTTCTTAGAATTAGCCTTTTTCTCATAAATAGATTTTTTTTTCAAAATGTCACAATCAATGTTTTTCCAGAATGTGGCTTTTCTTTTAAAATCATATTGTGACATTCTTACTGAAGAGACTTGCAATTATTTGCTCTAGACTTCTGCTTTCAGACGTAGTTAATTATGAAGTTATATTAATTAATGATATAGTCTTAAAGTTACAACCGGCCCTTTGAGTGCAACCATAATGCTGATGTGGCCCGTGATGAAATTGAGTTTGACACCCCTGCTGTAGAGTTACAATGTGTATGTTCCCATATGCATTTGGCCATATATAATAAGGGAGTGTGAGTGTGAAGGGATGATTTGTGGACTGACAATGAACACGAACTAGGGCGACTGTGGCTGCGAGGGAGTGCGGTCGTCTTTCAAACAGAAGGTTGTGGGTTCGATCCCAGCCCGTGCTGTCAATGTATCCTTGGGCAAGACCCTGAGTTGCTCCCGATGGCCGACGGTGTGTGAATGTTAGGTCCTAGAGTAAGGTACACTGCTCTGTATGAATGGGTGTGAATAGATGAATGACATATAGTATGTAAAGCGCTTTGAGGGGTCTTAAAGACTGGATAAAGCGCTATATAAGTACAGTCCATTTAACACTAAAAATCAACATATGTCCAGAAAATACAGCTTTTTGTGCTTCATGATATGCCTTGTATGGTATTTTAATTAAACAGTTAGAGTCAATGGTAGTTTGGTCTGTAGACATGACATTTGAGATTTCAATATGAATGTTTACTGATCTGGAACTGCTATGGTTAAGCTTTGGTTATGCCTAGGCCGCAAAATATTGTTGATGTTTGGGTTATAGAGGACACATTATGCCTACTTCAGGTTCATATTTGTATTTTTTGCCTTGACTGTGACATGTCTACGTGCTTTAATGTTCAAAAAGGTCTTTATTTTTCCTGTGCTGCACCTCTTTTCAAACTCATTCTCGAGGGAACTTTTGGATTTGAACCTTTCCAGACCATTGACATGCACAAAAACCTTTATACTAGTGTAAGACACTACAGGGTTTAAATTATTAGTTTAGAAACTAATGGCCACTTTATATGGTTACATCAGAAATTATCTGCACAACTCAAATCAGGTTTTTAAAAGTGCAGCTCTTACGTACAAAGACGGTTCCTCCTTGTGTTCCTCATTGATCGTGCTCACTGAAAATGTGTGTCAATTCATTGTTTAGCTTCCCCGAGGTTATGTCCCGCTGGGGCGCTAAAGTGGTCCAATGATGGATGAGATAGTACTTAATTTAAATCCATGCATGCTAACAGATTTCGTCGAGGGCCCTGCATGATACTTCAGGTTCAGTCTCTCCGGAGAGAGGGAAGAGAGACAAAAACATTTACTGAAAACGATGTATGTCAGACTTACACAGCGATTTAGGGGATTTCAGCTTGGTGATTTTAAGCAACTTCGTCAGGTTTTGCTGGTGTTTAATTTTCTTTTCTTTTAGGCAATTTGCGAAGTCACTTCAATTTCCATTGTGCACGAGCTTTCCTTCCATTGTTCTTTTCTGTGCTGACACATCTGATTGTTTGTCTTTGAGATGAATGGCAGCGTGAAAGCTAGCTGTCACAGTTTCACAATACTGCAAAGTGAACCAGATATTTAACACAAATATGCAGAATGATGTTTGTGTTGTGAACAGGAAAGAGCTTTTAAAAAAAGGGGTAATGATGCTTCTTGGTGAAGACTAGATGTAACATTAATTAAGGGGCACTTCTTACTATCATTGTCTCTGTCTGTGGCACACTGCTGCTCTAAAAGCATTTGTTTTGTCACTTGGTAAGTTTATTTCCCTCTGGAGGTTTATAAAACCGCTCCAGCTCTGTGAGGTTAACACCTCGGTGCTTAACTTGCCGCCACTGCAAGAAATCTTTATATTCTAACTCCTTTTCCAATACTCTCATTATAGCATCCCTGTGGAGTTCTCATTGTGAACAAAAACAGTTCTTTTGAACATGGAAATCCTAGTTTGTTCAACTCAAATGTTTGTTTTCTAAATCAAACTAATAATTATCACATTTTCGTTTTTTGGTTAAATCTCGAGTTTAAAGGAGTCCTTCTTTACCAATATTTGATTCCTGAAGGGCAAGGACATCTATTCATGTATATGTATATATATTTCATTTTTCATTTCATACATTATTCTTCTTTGTCAAAACCTAGCGCCTACAATACCCACAATGCCACTCGACCGCTGACAGCTTGGTCAGAGATTTGGTGCGTTATGCGTTTTCACTTCCATCGATGACTTATTTAAATTAACCTAATTTACGTACAAACATGAACTTCTTCTTACTGTAACCTAATTGTTTGTTTTAATTCTCAACGTTAACCACATGTTGAAATGAAATACCATGCACTTAAATATGACGCTAAGTGGTTCAGACTTAGTTGGAAGTGTTGGTTATCCTAGTGACGTCACATTTTTCATTTTTCACATTTTCCGGCTTTTATTAGATATATTTTAAAGTGGTTTTTAACCGCACACCATCCCAGATATCTGATGTTGGATATGCATGTTCTATCAGTTGAGCTATTCATCAGATTGAATGTAGATCCCTTTGGTTTCCCCTTTAACTTTAAATCATCAATACTCTCACAGGAAGAAATAATGCTATTGCCACCCTTAGCTGCAAACAATACTAGTAGTACTGCTTCACTCATATTCAGTGTATTAACTTCTCAGTGACAGACAGACAATGATGGTGTGTGTGTGTGTGTGTGTGTGTGTGTGTGTGTGTGTGTGTGTGTGTGTGTGTGTGTGTGTGTGTGTGTGTGTGTGTGTGTGTGTGTGTGTGTGTGTGTGTGTGTGTGTGTGTGTGTGTGTGTGTGTGTGTGCGTGTGCGTGTGTGTGCGTGTGTATAAACTAAACTCAGCATGTGTCGTCACTAGCAGCTCTGTGTACACAGCCTGGTTGTAAAAGCGAGCAGGAAGTGTTGCCGTGGCTCTTTGAGGTTACCACCTGTTCCCTCACTTGCTCTTGTGTTCTCATGGAAACCAATATGGTGAAGAGCCGGGCCAATCAAACACACAATGGCCTCTTTGTTTTCCCACTTGTGTTGTGCGTCTCATGCTGCGTGATGTCCATCTCTCCGGCTTTGTTTTTGACATCTATTGGCCCTGTCACTTCTCCTCTCTGTCCATCCTGTAATATCCAGTCAGAGCTTCAGAGTTTCACGTCTACTTGATGCTCTTCAAAGAAAACTGCGATGACTCAAATGTTCCTGATGTATGTAATGCAGGGAGGTATTTATAGCTGCTTTGGATTATAGAGGGAGGAACCTGCTTTTTACCCTCTTTTATGTCTCTGTACATACTGTAAATCAATTTTTCTGTCTTTCCTTCTCGTTTCTTTTGGAGTGTTTTATCAGTTTTATCAGACATGCTTGCTTTTAGGCCTTCCCCATCTCCTCTTTTCGTCCAAACAAATGACTGTCTATTAGGGATTGGAGGATACAGGACTTTATTGCAGATTGCTATAAAAACACTCGCACTAAATTCATCGTGATCAGATTTCAACATCGTAAACATCTTGAATAACCTGACATAGGGCTGTGCAATTAATCGTATTTTAATCGCAATTACGATTTTGGCCTGCCACAATTACGAAAACAACATAATCGAAAAAAACAATTATTTTGCTTTGCTAGGTTGTGACAGTGCACTGCAACATATTTGATCTAATTAATTTTGGTCTCATTTATTTATATTTATATATGTTTAGTAGCTTGTGGAAGTGCGCTCCAAAATATTTGTTGATCTTGTTTATTAGTATTTATTATTTTGATATTATTTATTTAAATGTATCATTTATTTTTGTTTTTCAGTTGAATTATGCGTTCAGGGTAATCAACAGTTAAAAATATACTGTTCAAATTATTATTTGTATTTGTTTTAAAGTTCAATAAATTGATTTTTTCAAAGTCAATGAATAATCGTATTTAATAATCGTGATATCAATTATTGACCCAAATAATCGTGATTATGATTTTTGCCATAATCGCACAGCCCTAACCTGACATGAGAAACGAATTGACTACGAGGAAAATACTTACAAAATATGGCTGTTACTAAATTCCTTAGTTTATGCAGAAGTACCTTGTGATTCATAATGAAATATGTTGTTTTTGTTGTTTTTAAAAATGATCCTATTATTTATCATTATGATTATTATTTTAGGATATTTCATGTTTTTTTCAAACTTAAAATAATTTTTGTATTCTTTTTTAAATTATTCTTTTTATAATTATCTAATGTTTTTCAAACTTACATTATTAATATGTATTTTATATTTTATAATAGGATAATAGGAAAAAAAAACATATTGATATACAGTAGATCAACTGACCCCGGATCAGTCGTTTTAGGTGGCACTTTGTCTCCCTCTCTGAACCGCCTCACCCCTATGGAAGTCTCCCCCTCCCCCCCTCTCTCTCTCTCTCCCCCTCCCATCCCACGCCTCATTAGCGTTCCCAGTGATTACGGCTGTCATTGATCAAAGAGCAGACCGCAGACTAAACTTAATAATTGATGCTCTTAAACGGCTTATCGTTTGACTATATCACGCCTCCAATAACTGCTTCTCCGTTTTCTCCTGATTCCCGCTGCATCCTCCAGGTTCATCTTCAATCATCATGGGTTCCTTTTTAATGGAGGAATAAATCACTAGGTGGCAGCATAGCAGCACACGGTGCATACATTGACAGAGGGTATAAACACAGTCACTGTTAATGGTTAAATACCCAGTGTGACAAACTCAATCCCAGATTATCGGCTGCTGCACTCTTTTCCTCTAATGAGCCGATCAATGAGACGCATGGTCGATTCCAGATCAGCTGAAATACTGTCCCCTAGCGACCTTTACGACCTTTTAAAAGCACATCCTGCCAAGTCTGTGAACCTTCAGAGGGCAGCTATAAAACAATTACATCTACTCATCCCTTTTTATTCAGAAAAAAAGGGTTATTTTTAAATAATTCCTAGTTTTATTCAACAACTTATTTGTAAATCTTACTCATTATTAAAAGAGATCTGAGCGAAGGATATCAGAATTTGACCATTTTCGCGTGTTTTGATTCTGCAATGCAATTGGTGTCAATACAATGTAATTAAATATGTTGTGGGTTCAGTGACTTAGTGTGATGGCATGCAGTTAAATCCTTATTAGCTTTGATGAAGAATATATCATTTCAGACTGCATAACTGTCACAAAAATGACAAGAAAAGTCTGTTAACAAAAGCAAAATGATAACAGAAAAATGTATATCGTACCATCAATGTGAGTGCGTCGTTAAATATGATTCAGTATGTTGACTAAGTCGGACATTGTGGTCGTAAAGTCTTATGATTTCTGTCAGAATAGTCCAGACTTATGAGTGTAAACAAACTGGTGCGAGTGCATAACCCTTTTATTTTGCTGTATGTCATTTTTGGAGAATTCTTAAACCCTTTTGAAATGTGATTTTGAGTCAAAAGCAGCACTAGTAACTGTTTTTTTAACGATATTTCGTTTGTTCATAGACAAGACTGATGGTTATTAGATCCAAGGATTGTTTTCTTTCAGAAATAGCAGCTTACTGACATCTGTGAATGCTCTTGAATGACTCATTTCCAGTATTTGTGTGCTTGCTTATTTTAAGATGTGATATAACCGTCCCTATAGCTGTTTCAGGCTGTATCTGAGAGAGAGGGGTATCTGAGAGAGAGGGGTATCTGAGAGAGGGGTATCTGAGAGAGAGGTATCTGAGAGAGAGGTATCTGAGAGAGAGGTATCTGAGAGAGGGGTATCTGAGAGAGGGGTATCTGAGAGAGAGAGGGGTATCTGAGAGAGAGGGGTATCTGAGAGAGGGGTATCTGAGAGAGAGGTATCTGAGAGAGAGGTATCTGAGAGAGGGGTATCTGAGAGAGAGAGGTATCTGAGAGAGAGGGGTATCTGAGAGAGAGGTATCTGAGAGAGAGGGGTATCTGAGAGAGGGGTATCTGAGAGAGAGGTATCTGAGAGAGAGAGGTATCTGAGAGAGGGGTATCTGAGAGAGAGGGGTATCTGAGAGAGAGGTATCTGAGAGAGAGGTATCTGAGAGAGAGGGGTATCTGAGAGAGAGGGGTATCTGAGAGAGGGGTATCTGAGAGAGAGGTATCTGAGAGAGAGGGGTATCTGAGAGAGAGGTATCTGAGAGAGAGGTATCTGAGAGAGAGGTATCTGAGAGAGAGGTATCTGAGAGAGAGGGGTATCTGAGAGAGAGGGGTATCTGAGAGAGAGAGGTATCTGAGAGAGAGGGGTATCTGAGAGAGAGGGGTATCTTGAGAGAGAGGTATCTGAGAGAGAGGGTAGCTGAGAGAGGGGTATCTGGGAGAGAGGTAGGGGTATCTGAGGAGAGAGGTATCTGAGAGAGAGGTATCTGAGAGAGAGGGGTATCTGAGAGAGAGGTATCTGAGAGAGAGAGGTATCTGAGAGAGAGGTATCTGAGAGAGGGGTATCTGAGAGAGAGGGGTATCTGAGAGAGAGGTATGTGAGAGAGGGGTATCTGAGAGAGAGGTATCTGAGAGAGAGGGGGTATCTGAGAGAGAGGTATCTGAGAGAGAGGTATCTGAGAGAGGGGTATCTGAAGAGGAGGGGTATCTGAGAGAGAGGTATCTGAGAGAGAGGGGTATCTGAGAGAGAGGTATCTGAGAGAGGGGTATCTGAGAGAGGGGTATCTGAGAGAGAGGTATCTGAGAGAGAGGTATCTGAGAGAGGGGTATCTGAGAGAGAGGTATCTGAGAGAGGGGTATCTGAGAGAGGGGTATCTGAGAGAGAGGTATCTGAGAGAGAGGGGTATCTGAGAGAGAGAGGTATCTGAGAGAGAGGTATCTGAGAGAGAGGTATCTGAGAGAGAGAGGTATCTGAGAGAGAGGTATCTGAGAGAGGGGTATCTGAGAGAGAGGTATCTGAGAGAGAGGGGTATCTGAGAGAGAGGTATCTGAGAGAGGGGTATCTGAGAGAGGGGTATCTGAGAGAGAGGTATCTGAGAGAGAGGTATCTGAGAGAGGGGTATCTGAGAGAGAGAGGTATCTGAGAGAGAGGTATCTGAGAGAGAGGTATCTGAGAGAGGGGTATCTGAGAGAGAGGTATCTGAGAGAGAGGTATCTGAGAGAGGGGTATCTGAGAGAGAGGTATCTGAGAGAGGGGTATCTGAGAGAGGGGTATCTGAGAGAGGGGTATCTGAGAGAGAGAGGTATCTGAGAGAGAGGGGTATCTGAGAGAGAGGTATCTGAGAGAGAGGTATCTGAGAGAGAGGTATCTGAGAGAGAGGGTATCTGAGAGAGAGGTATCTGAGAGAGGGGTATCTGAGAGAGAGGTATCTGAGAGAGAGGTATCTGAGAGAGAGGTATCTGAGAGAGAGGTATCTGAGAGAGAGGTATCTGAGAGAGAGGTATCTGAGAGAGAGGTATCTGAGAGAGGGGTATCTGAGAGAGAGAGGTATCTGAGAGAGAGAGGTATCTGAGAGAGGGGTATCTGAGAGAGAGGTATCTGAGAGAGAGAGGTATCGAGGTATCTGAGCAAGGCCGTAACCATGGAGTCAACATTGGGGGGGACCAAAATTCAATCAACATTTGAATACTAATTTCCTGCCATTCTAAAGGAAAATATATAAAAATTCACAAACACATGGGATACTTTAAAACCTGTCAAACCCCATGCCCCTGCCCGTGGGGGCAAAAAACAACAATATTCACGAAACTGTGTCTCAAAAATTAAATTAAAACATGACTGACCTGTTTGGAGCATCAACGCTAACTGAAGCTGGACTCGGACGTGCGACAGCGAAATACACCCCCCGGGTACAAAATAAAGGTATGCATAAACAAACAAAGGCGGAACCAATTTACATGTGAAAAAAATATATATAATTTTGGTGAAGTTCACAATAACAGAAAATAAAGATTTTCAAGTATACAAATAGCCAAAATAAAAAAGTCATAGAATAGCAATTTTATTAAAAAAAAATGATATCAGCTCGGCTATATATTGGGGGGGGGGGGGACATTTTGAGCGTATCTGAATATTGGGGGGGGGGGGTGTGTGTCCCCCCAATGTATATGTTGAATTCGGCCCTGTATCTGAGAGAGAGAGGTATATGAGAGAGAGGTATCTGAGTGGGAGCCTGGATGTCAGTGGGTGGTGAGAACATGAATTGACAGTGGGATTAGGACTGGGATTAGGACGTTTCCCATCAGAGACGTGTGTGTGTCACTGAGTTTGTCTCGTAGCGCCAGACAGGATGAAGATGGAGTTTATAACAATGGTGATTTAGGCAGACAGAGGACTAGTTGGACTTTTTAGGGGAGATGCTTTTGCGCTTCCTTGCTGAGAGTAATGTGAGCAGATGGGTATTGATCCTCTCTCTTTGAGGAATAAACAAGTGTACTTCCCCAAAAACGACCAGTTCAGGTGAACTAAATCAAGAAAAACAGGATCAAATCATACATGTAATGAAAAAACTCCAAGTGTTGCATTCAAAGACCTACTAAATAACATGTTTTTCCCTCTACACGCAGCAGTATTAAGTGCATGAATAAACATCAGGAACTAATTATGCAATGTGTTGGCTGCAAATTATTAAAAGGATGAATACCGCAGCACGGGGGTAACTGCTGCGGTGAGAGATTAGTACAGGATGTGAGACAGTATGTTCATATTTTGCATGATGGGTAATAACGGTGCAGTAATTTGCCCTCAGTTTGATATGTAACACGGAGACGTTAATTATCTCTTTGTTATCAGTTTCTGATTTTCTCTCAGTGATGAGTGCCGCTCCCGCTGAGCAGCACTTGGATGGGGAAGAGAGGACGTTTGTCAACCTGTGAACAGCTCCCTGGGAGAGCATGGAGGAGGTGTGTATTTAACTGTGTGTGTGTGTGTGTGTGTGTGTGTGTGTGTGTGTGTGTGTGTGTAGTGCTGTTTGTTTGTTTGTTTCAGATTTGAGGAATTTTCGCGACTTTCTTTTCGTTGGCAAAACAAATGAAGAGAAAGACACTGAATAAACCTCTCGCTGAGATGTGACAATAAGGGAAACAGTTGACAGAAATGTAACTTAAACTGAGACAAAACGACATCACATATTCACCTTGTGTGTGTCTGATGATTTCTCAATTAGTATAACAATTGATTGAGCTATTTTTTAATTAAATATACCTCTGAAGTGTGAAGATTTACTGCTGTTCTCTGTTTTAAAGGGGCCCTATTATGCTAATGTTCAGGTAGTCCTATGTGGGAGAGACATTTTAGTCTTTGCAGACCATTTACATGCATTCAAACTTATATAACACACTAAAGGAAAGGGAAACCCCCCAAAAGCACAATAGGGCCTCTTTAAATCAGTGTAGAATTAATATATTTACATTTTTTTGGACAATGCAAGACAAATTCAGACAACATGTTGGATTCTGGGAAACCATGCTGATATATTTCAATTTTCTTTTTGTCATTTTACTGGCGATTTAATGCTGAATCATCATCTCGAAAACAGAACAAGCCTTACATGTGCATGTGATTTTTTAATTGTATTCTCCTCAGGTGCTGTCTCCTCCCTCCTTCTGCTCCATCCTTTAGCCCTTCCTTCCTTCGCCGTTGTCATGGGCAACCAGTGGAAAAGAGCCGAATACAGTAACACTATCACCTGATCGGAGGGGGGAATCCAGCAGGTGTGTGTGTGTGTGTGTGTGTGTGTGTGTGTGTGTGTGTGTGTGTGTGTGTGTGTGTGTGTGTGTGTGTGTGTGTGTGTGTGTGTGTGTGTGTGTGTGTGTGTGTGTGTGTGTGTGTGTGGTGTGTGTGTGTGTGTGTGTGTGTGTGTGTGTGTGTGTGTGGTGTGTGTGTGTGTGTGTGTGTGTGTGTGTGTGTGTGTGTGTGTGTGTGTGTGTGTGTGTGTGTTTGCCTCTTATCATGCCTTTTTCCACGCCACGGCCCGAGAGCTACCACCTGACATGACAACACACACACACACACACACACACACACACACACACCGGGTGTAAATTAAGTGACTGTTGGCAGGCTCACAGCTAATTCAGCATGAATATTTAATCAACTGTAAACAAATTACTATAGCAGTGAGCGGTGCCAGTGTGTGTGTGTGTGTGTGTGTGTGTGTGTGTGTGTGTGTGTGTGTGTGTGTGTGTGTGTGTGTGTGTGTGTGTGTGTGTGTGTGTGTGTGTGTGTGTGTGTGTGTGTGTGTGTGTGTGTGTGTGTGTGTGTGTGTGTGTGTGTGTGTGTGTGTGTGTGTGTGTGTGTGTGTGTCTGTCTGCCCTTATCTGTGTCACTCTCTCTCCCCCCTTCTCCCTTATTAATGTGGATGTCTCTCTCTCTCTCTCTCTCCCACTCTCTAATGGAGCTCTGTCTCTCTGTTAGGTGTGGACTTTCCTTAACAACAACTCTATTGAGCGAGTTGAAATCTGAGCACAAATCAGGGTCAACATCTGAGCGAGCACAGAGTACAGATTGGTGAGTGGAGGAACAACTTGGAGAGCATGTCCGGACAGAAGTCTGAAATGCATATTCCTGCAGGAGGAATGCTGCACTGTGTGTCCTTCACATGCAAAACCAGACTATAAAAAGCAGTCAGATTTGAATGCATGTTCTCGTCTGTGTGGCCCACAAGCTGTTTTATTCATTCAAAAGAGTTTGTGGCCTTTAAACAAATCTCGTTTGTGCTATTTTAGGAGGGCTGAAGTACACAATATGTTACAAGATATAGTATAAGGTATCCTTTGTGGGTTTTCTTTGAGACAGATGTGTATATAACCCTCGGAATAAAACATATATTTCAATAAAACTGGGCAAACTCAATCTGCTGATGTACTGTAGATTGGGTGTTATCATCATAAACTCAATAACCTCTTATAAATTGCTATTTAAAGCTTGTAAATCCAATTTTGAGGCAGCAGTTCTGTTTGGCTTAGAGTTTTTTGTGCAATTAGCCCAAATCCAGTGAATTCACATACCACTTTCTGTCCAAAAACAAGAAAGAAACACTAGTAAACACTAAATAAATAGTTTAAATTCAGTCCTATTTCCATGTTAGCTTCACAGCATATTAGTGTGTCATATTGTCAAATAATTTGGATTCACTTATATTTAGTATCAAGCCATGAAGGCATTGCTTTCACACCAGCACTTCTTAGAGGTTGTAGACACTTGTAGACAACTGTCTGGAGTTATTAAAAAGACACCTGATAATGATTAAATTAGTTTAACATTTCAAATCAATACTCTGTATTACTGTAAAACCTCTAATGCTTTCAAGTTCTCAGACTTAATTTGAGGAAATTATCCTTTTCTCATCCATATATGTTGGCACACATTAAGACCTAAATAAAAACATATATTGATTGTTGTGTTTTTATTTAGGTCTTAATGTGTGCACATGTAAAAATGTGTCTTTGATTTTGTGTATAGGCACACGTATTTTTATATATTTGTTTCTATATCCGGGATTGTGGGAAACGGTATTTCGATCTCTCTGTCTGTACACTACACACAAACTGAACGATTGACAATAAAGTTGACTTTTGACTTTGATGTTGTTAATTAAGAGCTCTGTCCAGTGCGCATGCGTGCGTGTGCGCGTTATTTGCTCTCGGTTTAACCTCAGGAACAGCAGCGACTCAACACGGCGGCTTTCAAAATCTCTCTCGCTCTTTCTCCCTCCCTCTCTCGCTCTTTCTCTCTTTTTCTGTCTCTCTCTCTCTCTCTCTCTCTCTCTCTGCTCGCCCCCTTCTCCCTCCTCCACCTCCCCCCCTCCTCCCTTCTCTTCCTACCTGATTCAGATCGGCTCTGGCGCTATGCGTGTGACCGCGTCTCTCTCTGCAAGGCGAGCTCCACGCGAGAGACCCGCGCGCTGCTGACCGCGAGACCGAGAGACCGAGAGACCCAGACGCCGGCTGAAGAGCCACTAGGGCCGGGCAACAGGAGCCGGAGACGCCGCCGCTTGATGGAGGACAAGGAGGACGAAATTACCGCTTAAAAAAAGGTAAATAACATCCACATTTGATCGACACATGAGAGGGGTGTTAGTGCAGAGGAGGTGGCCGCGCGGTAACGGTGGCCGTCCGGGTCTCTGCTGGATGTTTTCGCGGTAGTGACAGCTGGATGTGCACTACTTAAACTGGGGGTATTGACATTTGTTTCGCCGCCGTACAGTAAACGGCGATGTGGACGGAATGAATGATGAAGCTGGAGGAAGAAGAAGAAGCAGCCTGTTGTGCATCGCTTTCTCTCTTCAGTGTTATTTTCATGTGTTTGTTAAGACCTGCAAACGCCTACCTGTGCATGTTTGTATTCTGCTTTTTAACAACAAGTTTGGTGTCAACGGGGGCGGCAGTGAAGTGAGATGCAGACAGGTTTTTGAATAACGTGTCCACATCGTAATCAAGGGAACACACACGTGCACGCCCGCCCCCACGCACACACACACAACCCACATATATTCACTTTTTTAATTTGTATGATGTGCAATGGGTCCATATCTGCTGTTACTGTATGCAGGGTAGTCTTCCTGTAATGAGCCATATGATCGTCATCATCACCATCATCCTTCCTCTGTATTTTGCCCTTGTCACCAACATGTTTCCCATTCATCTTCACCACCATCATCATCATCATCATCATCATAACCATGGTTTTTGTGCCACTGGCCTTAAGGGCTGATCTGCATCACAACGGCTCTATTTAAAAGCGCTCAGGGCTGAACTGTCAAACCACAAAGTGTTTTCTCACAAATGCACGCTGAAGCAAAGAGGAAACGAGAAAGAGAACTGGCCGTGCCGTGTGAACTCAACTGAAAAAGTGCAATGGTGGAGGAAGAGGAGACATTAATTATAGTAGTAGAAGATGTTTTTGTTTGAGTTTTCCTAAACTTTTCAGCTGCCAATCCCTCTCCTTTGAGCTTTTTTCTTCCAATCAATAATTAATTCCTCCATTCCTCCACCCCTCAGACAAATGATATTACCAGCTGCTTATTCGCTTTGCACTACCCAACACATGTTATATACCACTGTGCAATATAAAAATATATACTTGTGTACTAGTTATTATAGTATTTTACACCGTCAGCGTCAGATTTTTGAATATGTGTGCATGCCACTTACATTTTTTCTCTATCGTTATCAATTTTTTTTATAATTGTATTGTCATATATACAGTAAAACAGGCAGCACTGTACAATGAAAGTCTTACGCTCAGCTCTCCACAAGTAAATATAAAAAAAACTATACAAACAAACAAACCTATGAGATCAAAACTAGCATATAAGAACATTTTAGAATATAAGCTAAACCTAAAAAAAACCTAATCCAGGATAAGAGTGCATGATAAGACTAGATTTCACAAGACAACTGGACGTTTAAAGTAAACAAACAAGTACAAACCAGACCAAAAGTCGGTGTGTGGAGCGCGAAACCACGACGTCAGCCATCTTTTGCTTGACACCACATCAATGTCTCTTTGCTGTAACAATGTACATTTCCCCTAAGACTAATAAAGGAATTCTGATTTTCCAGATTTGGCCGTGGACAGAGGGGATCGGCAGCGTCCCATTCGTCATCCTCTTCCTCTCCTTAGCCAAGCGTCCACTTCGCCAAGCTCCAGTCTCTCCTTCCTCCTACACTGAACCTGGCAAACTTTTCTTTCACACGTTTGTCTTCTCTCCCTCTCTGTCCTCTTCCTCCCATCTTTTATCTTCCCTCCCTGACTGTGAGCCTGTCATGGCGTCTAAACTGAACCCAAACGTCCTGTACGTGGCGCAGCCCGGCGAGCCGCTGGGGTCGCCACAAGACTCTGAGAGGACCCACATTGTAAGTCTATTTTAAAGCTTTAAATCAACATGCATAGTAGGTGGCGAAAGTGTCACAATATTTCTGCACATAATAGGCACAGTTACAATATTTCTAAATGTTTTGGGTAATTTCTCATCATTGGAAATCCAAACACTCCAAACATATGACCCAACTTGTATGAAAAAGTCCATGTATTCCTTTTGATTTCTTGCCTACAGCTGTGCAAGACTGGTTTTTCAATCCCACGCCTGCATGTTCATACACATCGTTTGAAGCCCTTTATATCAGCTGTACAAACATCTCTAGACATTTTGAAACAAGTCCCATTTCAAATACAAAAAAACATCCTTATCTTGAGCCACATCTCAACATCGGTCATCTAAATACGTCTCAGTTACTATCAGATCAGCCACATGTTCACACTATGAGCGTCAGAGTGAACAAGTCAAGGTCAAACACCCAGCGAGGACATTTGTGAACTATCGTGTTGGTCAATCATTTTAAGTGGTTGTATGTTTCCACTCATCTTATTTTCCTATCCAGTGTGATTTATGAGATTAATTAATGAGTGCAAACGACATGGAAAAGTCTAAAATAGGGATTTGACTTCCACTGAGGACACAGAGGTCATGTCCTTGGTATCATTTTGGGGAAATATGCAGACCTAAAGTGTGGTAGCATTGTCTGATTTTAAAGTTAGACGTAAAGTAGATCCCAGTATTTCCTATAAACACAGAACAAAGGAGAAATACACAAATAATAAGAACTATTTAACAGTGAACCAAATGTATTTGTTGTTCATTAGGGAGCAATCTGAGAAACGGCTTTTTAAATCTTCATGTTACAGAACTCTGAGAGAAAGAAATATGCAAAAGTTACACATTTAATAGAAAAGTACTAGCATTTAAAGACTTTACTGCTTTGAACTAGTTGTATTAACTCTCCTAGAAGTCCAGATATCAAGGCACAGTTTTGTTTTTGGAGCTATTAAGCTATTTTATGATAGTGTTTTAAAAGGCCGCTTGAAAGTAGTAAACAGTACAGTTTACTTGGTAGCTACAGAATATATCAAAAAGCAAATTAAATGCAGTAGACATTGAGAGTATGCAGAGAGTCCTCTCACAAGACTTCTTGGTGGTAAAGACCTCAACATGTATTAATCAATTCTTCCATTCTTCTGCCAGGCTGGAGAAGCTGGAGAAGAGTCATCCGACAGCGACGGGGAACAAGAGGAGACGTCGCACAAGTTGATCCGCAAAGTGTCGACCTCGGGACAAATAAGGGCAAAGGTAGGAAGCGATGGCGTGAAAGTGTGTGAGTGAGTGTGTGTGTGTGTAGGTGGTGTTAAAGCCTCTGCTGTGCTTCTATCCGTTATACAGCAAGTGTCACATAATATCCGATTTGTCTTGTACTATATATGTTGGTTTTCAGCTTTTATTCAACACTTTTTGAAAGCTTTAAAAAAAAATCTGATCCATAATAAAAACGAGATGTCTTCAAGGTAAAAAGCAACATTAGCAAAGCCCTTAGGGATAACCTTTTTAAGGTCATGGAAGTGCTCTTAACTCACTGAGGGAAAGTCATGGAAAAGTCGTGGAATATTTCATCAGGACCCTGATTTAAACATTTCAGCTGCTCATTTATTCAAGAGGTAATATCAAGGTTTATCCGCCCACCAAAGAACGGATGTGTGGATGTGGATTTGAAGCAATTTGAAGCTTTTACAGTGGACCGTTACGTATACTTTTTAAAGATAATTTACTTGTTTCCTGCCTCAATCAAGCCATTGAAGGATCTGTCTCTCAGTTGTATCTTTATCAGCACTTAAATCAGACCTTTATCTTATCCGATGTGTCTGCTGAGGTCAGCTGACGTCTTTCTCAGGCCTACCCCGCTTCCTGGATGCTTCTCTTTCCTGTCTTACAGCCACTGTGACGACAAGTTGTGTTCAAATCTGTGATGGGCGATAACAGCAGCAGATTTCTCTCTTCTTTTAGGACTTCTGATAGCTGCTTATTGCCCTCTCTAGACTGTGTTTTACAGGAAGATATTGATGGACACACACACACACACACACACACACACACACACACACACACACACACCTCCCTTATTAATTATTGATGGTCTTATATCTGCAATGAGAAAAGCATTTATGTTCAATGCAAACACACAGATGACAACTCTCATGATTATCGTGTGTGTGTGTGTGTGTGTGTGTGTGTGTGTGTGTGTGTGTGTGTGTGTGTGTGTGTGTGTGTGTGTGTGTGTGTGTGTGTGTGTGTGTGTGATGTGTGTGTGTGTGTGTGTGTGTGGTGTGTGTGTGTGGTGTGTGTGTGTGTGTGTGTGTGTGTGTGTGTGTGTGTGTGTGTGTGTGTGTGTGTGTGTGTGTGGAAATCGTTATCCATTACCCTCATTGACTGTCTACTGTAAGTCAAGCACCGATCAATAGGAAACAAAGGATACCCGGCAACCCCCTGTTGTCATGGGGATGACATCCCATAATTGCACGGTTGTTCCTGGAGCTGATAATGGTATTGCATATCAGTCTGGTATTGATCAGTTAATCTCATCCGACTCCACTGTAATTGGGCGATGAGGGGCGGTATGCACGCCCATATAAGGGCAAAGGAACACCACATAGCGTTGTCATGGTTTCAGGGTCTCTGGACAGGAAGTGGTTTATAGGTCAAAGCTTTGACCACATAGTAATATTTTTTTTTTGTGTGCCACCTGTTAAGCTTATTCTGTGTTTATATCTGTGTAAAATATCAATCTACATACAAATATATTATAAAATCTTCAAAATCAAGTTAAATAATTTTTTTTAATTAAAATGCGTTGTTGAAAACGACTAAAATACTTCATAAAATGTGCAGTATATTTATTACTTTTCTGTAGGCCTTATTTCATTTATGTAATGTATGTGTGGGAACAGATATCATTACAAGTTAAAGTATATTTTACATAGTATACAGTCCTTGGTTTCAGTGAAATGCTGTCATCATGCAGCTTCTCTCCTATTGGCTGAAAGATCCCGCTGCCACAATATTTGATTTGCCATCCGTCAATCAAGTTTGACAACACTGTGATTAGTTATGTGTGTGTATGCTACTGTGTGTGTGTGTGTGTAGATTGGATAGTGTGTGTACCTGGAGTCATGACTTAGATTAAGCTAGTCATTGACTTCCGGATTACCCTGTAGTGACAACAATGGCCTGAGCGGATTAGTGTGTTTGTGTATCCCTTTGTTTGTTTGCGTGTGTGTGTAAGAGAAGGGGTGTAGTTTAGGTTTTATCTTTTGTGTGTGTAGTGCTTAACAGCTTCTCCCTGTCATGCGTTGTTGTATTTTGTCCCTCGCCTGTTGCCGTACGTTATAATATTGTGGCTGTCTATTATTGAGAAGGTGCTCATTCTTATCAACTGTGACATGACATCCTGATACTAATGGGATTAATTCAGTCCCTCACCCTGAATAATTATGCGTGTCATTTCAATGTCACTCTGGAAACACTTGTGTTGACTGTAATTAAATATATTTGAGTACAAAAACAAGCTTTATGACACCAAGGATACCAGAAGAGACTCTCTGAAGTCACTCAATTTAGATAAATATTTATTTTGGGGATGTTTTTGAATGGATATCTTTCTGCACAAGGTCATGAAACTGCTCTATGATTTTGCTGTGTCATGTTTAGCCTACAGGAACTGGCATTACAATTATCAGCCTTACCCTGGCATGTGAGGGAAAGAGGCAAATGCTCACACCATAAATGTTTGGTAGCTGCTGTTTTATAGTCTGTAATCAAAGTCAATGTGACCTTGGAGATTTAATTGTCTGACTCCAGCCTGTAGACTTTAAGACCGGATGGGATTTTCAGGACTAATTGAGATTGATTTGCTGTACGTGTGTGTTCTTGTTTTGATGTCTTCTGTGAGAAGCATTAACATTTCTTGATGTGAGGTGTTAAAACGTGACTTATTTTTGGTTGGTTGCAGAGTCAAAACCAAACCGGTCCTGCACTGAAAATAAGACCCTTACGTTTCTTGTCTGTTATAAGACATGCTCTTAAGGCGTAACACTTGCTTTTATGTCATGTACCTTGTAAACCACATGTCTCATCTCATATCCTTTCCACTCTTACATATCCTGTCTGCCTCTCTACTAAATGCTGTTCAAATATAATTGCAATAAAAGGCACAGATGACAAAAAAACATTGATGCACACGTGTTCTTTAAAGTTTTTAAAATATTTTAAATCACTTTTTAAAGAGCAACAGATAAACAGCAGATCATCCGGTTTCAGAGCAGCATTATAAGTGTTAAGGTTCTCAGATCACATTCGAATAAGGAAGTCGGTTTCTAATTTTAGTTATTGAAACAGTTTTCTAACCAACTACATAACTATTCTAAGAAGTGAGTGCAACATGTCACTGTAATAGGTGAACTTGATATTAATAGACTGCACACATCCCGTTCTCTATATCTGTTCATTATAATAGTTTTAACATTTCGTTTTTGGGTCCTTCTAAAGGTTAGAAGTACTAGTGTGTTTTTTTGTTCCTCTTGCCTTAAACACAAAGGACTCACATATAGAATAACAGCTAATCAATAGCATACATTAACATGCGGTTATATGACGCTTCTATTGTAGTAGAACCAAGCAGTTTCTAGTTTCAGTATTGTTAATCAATACTATGACGCATAATTTCGGGGAAATTAGACATGTTTTGAGCATATTTGTTTACTGAATCTATTTTAGGACTAATACTTAGCATCAATTAGCATCCAGATAGCATGTTACATTTAAAGCCATGGACTATCAGATGATTTGTTTAAAAGAACAAAGCAGGAACTGTTCTTACTTTAACACACTTGATAAACCAGTCACATTAGCTTATGTCCACAGCTAATCATGCATAGCTTGTAAATAACTATAGCCGGCTAGCTTACCGCTAACACACTAGCAAGTTAGAAACAAGCTACTGCTAGTTAAACGCAACACACTTCTCTGAGTTTTTTTATTTGATCTCTGTACTCTGTTTACTCCCACTTTTTATTAGTATTGTATATCATTTTATTCAATAATAAATAGTAATCAGCAGCGAACCGCTTCAACACGTGTATTTCGGTGTATTCACGGCATTCATTTTGTTATTCTACAGTATTGTTGTTTTATAGTTATTTGTTAATGTAACCCAATTTGTGTTCTTTGAAATTGAAAAGGATATCGCATTGTGTTTGTTACTTTCGTTGCAGTTGTATATGTCTTAAGTGTAATTTGGCTTGGCTTCCTATTTATGGATATGCTTTTATTTTGAAGGAGAGTTAGCGCTGTAGACAGGAAGTTGTTGTTGCTTTGGAAACAACGTGACGGAGATTAACGGATAAAAGTAATATCTACATATAAAGACGGAGAAAGTAAACGATAACGTTTATGGTTAAGTGTTAGCACCTCCCGAAGAGGCACAAGCTCTTACGTTGATATTGGAGATTTCAATAAATTCAATTTGAAAAAAAAAACGGGGAAAATACAAACAAAACGAATATCCGAATAACGAAATGGAAACCCGAAATAGCACTCCAACAAACGAATATTCGGATATTCGGATATTCGGGTACAGCCCTAGGCAGCTAGCTGAGAACAAGCTAATGAGGTCGCTAACCGACAGCCAGAAGTGGATAGAAAGGAGAACTGGCAAAAAGGCTTAGTTAGCAACCGTGATAAACATTTTAAAGAGACCATTTCTCTTTTGTTGAGCTGTCAGACCGCTAATAAGCTACGACAGCCTTCTATTTCTGTTTTTCTGGCTAACCACTTGTCAAAGTTCACCACAGTTTAACTTGCTGCTTAGAGGCTGGTATGACTCATCGATTTCTTTTTGTCATGTGCATGGGATTTTCTAATTGATTCGGATGATCGACGGCCAGAAATGTGTTTTATAAATTATTTTAAGAAGCAGTATTTTATTATTGCCGCAAGCTGAGACTGTTTGTTATCCGTCTCCTTTTTAATTAGCTTACATTTGAGTGACCTGTAACCTCCTCTTAGTGTGTTACTGTCTTTTCTTTCTACCCAAAGTCTTAGTAACATAAGGGTCCTCCTGTCTGCCTTGCTCTCATTTACTGTGTGGAAAATTAAGCAGGCACAGGAAGAGAATGAGGCGGAAGAGCAAACAGCTCCTATGAATTGTGTGTGTGATTTGGGATTTGTGTGTGTGTGTGTAGCTTTGAGTAGGTCGATCACGCAAGCTGTAATGGACGTACACGTAACAAACAAACACACACGGAGAAAAGGGAAGTCCCTAAATCATGTTTCTTTCCGAGTGAGGCAGTATACACAAGACACTTTTCTATCTCTTGTCTCAATTCCATCAAACCTCTCTTTCATTCTTCTCTTCGTTTGCCCTGTCCTCTTTAATCATGTCTTTTCCAAGACTTCCAATCAAAAATCATTCAAAAGAAACAAAAGCGAGTTATTATCCAACCCACTCGACGTCTTTGTCCTATTTTTCCCTCCATTATTGGAACATCTGCACCTCTTTTCTTCTGAAATAGCAGATTAGATTATATAACCAGCCGTATTTCTGGCTTTTTTCGAGTGGTGACCAACAGGTAACAACACTTATTTTCCCCCATTTACTGTGGATTTCCTACATGGTACTTTGGAATCAAACCCACACTATATTTGTTCTTTTGTATCTGCATCTCACTCCCAGTGCAGAAATCTGTGTGGGTGTTCACTGCAATGGAGATGAGGACGAGTGTATGGGTGTGTGTGTGTGTGTGTGTGTGTGTGTGTGTGGGACGGCAAACTAAAATGGCTTGAGGAGAGTGCATGAGTGTGTGGGATGGCTAGTGTTGTGTGGTGTGTGTGTGTGTGTGTGTGCGTGTGCTTTGCTATATGCCCTTGGCTTGATGTGATACAGCTGCATGGTGTGTGGGTCAATACTGAGAGAGATGGAAAAAGGAGAGGGAGATGGAGGTAGACAAAAGGGAGAAAATTAGCAAGTGGAAGATGGAGAGAGATGGAGGCAGAGTGGAAAGTAGCAGAGAGAGGCTGATCCAGAGTCAGTTATATAAGCAGCGGGTTTTAATACCCGTATTTACTGCACAACAGGTTGACTGTAGAGGAGGCGGCCCCGCTATTTAAGACGTGGTGTTCAGTCGCTTGTACAAACATTGCATACAGCACATTGTAACCTTAGAGTGGGACAAACAACAAGATAACACATTTGCAAAGTTGTTTATTTAAGGAATGCCTTGAGGGGAATCCGTTTAATTATTACATTTGTATTTTTGTGTTATATTTACTTCTTAACTTCTAGACTATTTATTTATTTATATGATTATATTTTTGGGGTCAAAAGTTACTGGGATCTTACTGGGTTTAGCTCAAGTTAATAATGATGATTTCACTAAAAATGTTTGGAAGGATAAAGTGATAGTCAGAATATCGTGTGTCTTATCTTTCTGGATGTGTACCCATCTGTCAACGTAGCACAATCTAATCGTGAAATCAAATGTCATAGTGACACCATATTAGTCAAACTTTTAAATCTATATCTGTCTTCCTGTAGGTTCAAAATTGGGATTGCGACTTTATAATAAAAGCTTGTTAATTAAAAATGTTTCTTGGCAGGTACTGTAGTTTAGAGATTCAAAAGGTTAATTTTGATTTCTCCCAGCACGAACAAACCGATTAACTTTTAAAACTACCCGCTGTGGGGAAAATACTTTTCACGCATAATAAACCCAATTTCAACGTCTCCTTTAACACATGTTTACTTTACACTAACCAGAAATCCCTCACCTCCAATATCACTTATTGTATTTGATAGGTAATCTATGGTAAAGCAGCTAACTTGCAATGAACCATATTGGACACAGCGTGCATTATTGATTTGCAGTAATTAAATTACTCCACACAGGCTGTTAATCATACTTGACTAGTGTATTCACACACACACACACACACACACACACACACACACACACACACACACACACACACACACACACACACATACCATGTATACATCACTTCAGGGGACATTACATTGACCTACATGCATTTCCTGGATACTTATCCTAACTATAACCAACACATGCCTAACCCTACACACACACACACACACACACACACACACACACACACACACACACACACACATACCATGTATACATCACTTCAGGGGACATTACATTGACTTACATGCATTTCCTGGAGACTTATCCTAACCCTTAACCAACACATGCCTAACCCTAACCAAGTCTTCACCCTAAACGTAATGATTCCCCTCATGACACACACGCACACGCACACACACACACACACACTGATCTGACCTCATGTTCCCCCGAGACTTCAGACCGTCCAACAAGGGGACTCAGTTTTCACAGTCAAAGGAAGCAGGAAGTCCTTTAAAAACTCTCCACTTTATATTCAAGGAAAGAAGGAAGCTCTGAATAAAAGAGTTTCTGGGAGAGAACATTCATTTAGATTCTCAGAAATGTTCTCAAAAAGTGTCTCCTTGAACCAAATAAGAATAAGAAAGAGCGAAACAAGTCCTTGACCAGAAAGGAACATTTTCAATTTATGTATGTATTTTTTTGGATGAAAAACATACAAAAATATAGTCGGACTTATTGAATCTTGGCTTTTACTAAGAATAAAATGGATGAAAACGCACAACTGAAAAGGCTTTTTTTTAAACTAAATTGTCCCTGATTCCCTTCTGGGTTGAGAAGTTTATAAAAAATATGAAAACACAAGTTACATTTACCAAAGCAAACAACTCCATTGTCCAAAAAAAAGAGAAACCACGCTTTCACTTCTCACTTCACTTCCTGTCTATTTAAAAAAAATTATTTTCAGTATTTCTCTTTTGTGTCCAGTCTTATTTCCATTCCTAGCTTTTCATTGCCGCCACCTGGTTGTTCTTTATTCCTCCGACCTTGATCTCTACACTTCCTTTCTTTCCTTTCATCTTCTCCTCTCTTCATCTTTCTACTCTGTTGCTCCTATTTTCTTTTCCCTTGCCAGCTTTTGGTCTGTATCTATACGATGTCTTTCTTTTAAGGTGAGGTTCACAGCTCAAGAATGAATTGTCAAGCAACTTGTAAGACATCAGTGTGAAGAATAAACTAGCCTTTTCAGTTCACTTTTGAATAAGTCTTCAGGTATAATTCATGTATTTTTCAACCTGGATCTTATTCTGATGACGTATTTCTAGAGAAATGGAAAACAAAGATCCTGGCAAAATAAGAGATTTCAAAATTACAGAAATTGGGGAGGAACGATTAAGATTAGCCGCTATAATTAACCGTATCATTATCTACACTTTCAGGCTAATCCAACTAGCTTCCTGATACACAGTTATACAACGTGTTATCAGATAGACTCTATATCAGGGGCGTCAAACTCATTTTCATCTCGGGCCACATCAGCATTATGGTTGCACTCAAAGGGCCGGTTGTAACTTTAAGACTATATAAAAATACATATATAAATGTTTAATATATATATAATAATGTACTAAATTACATGATTGCCTCTGCATTGGATTAATATCAGATAGGGTAATAACTTCATAATTAACTACGTCTGAAAGCAGAAGTCTAGGGCAAATGATGAGACATTGTGAGAATGTCACAAAATGATTTAAAAAGAAAAGTCAAATTCAAGAAAAAAAGTTAAAAAAAGTCAAATTCTGAGAAAAAAGTCAAATTTCAGATGCATTGTGGGACATGTAGTTTATGGACAACGTGCTTCTGTAAATCTGCATGTAACCGTATAATAAACATACTATATTCTTTGCAAGCTCTTGTGGGGCCACATAAAATGAAGTCGCGGGCCGGATTTGGCCCCCGGGCCTTGAGTTTGACACCCCTGCTCTATATAGAGGTTTAGGGCTAGGTTGAGAAAGGACCAAAATGTATGATTTTAGTCACCTTTTCCAGAGTATTGATTTATTGATCCGTCTTCTATCTAATCAAAGTAGAATAAAGGTTAAGTATACAAAGTTGACAGCGGCAGGTCATCATAAAGCAAAATGTCAAATCCTACAAACAAAAAACGTCAATAGTCATGTGTGTAAATGTTGAATCTTGGAGCCGCAGTCTTTGATTTTGTTCCAGAAACTTACTTTAAACGGCTGATTTAATGAAACGTCTTTGTGTCTCAGCACCATGTTAAGGTCACGTTCCCTCACTTTAAAATAACCTTAAAGTCCCATCACTCTTCTCACACTCATCATGTTTTAACACGAGTGTCACACACATTTATCTCAGCTCCAGGAGGAGGGGGGGGGGGGGCTGACTTCAGGTGAGTCGCCTTCACTTCCTGTTATTGATCCCACTCCATCTCTCCATCACTCCTGCTGTGTCTCTTCCAGTCTGTGTGTTCCCTCTCCTGCCATCCCTCCTCCTGCTGATTCTGCACCGTCTGAAAGGCCTCAGTCTGCAAAGGCCATTAAGGAAAATGTGTGTGTGTGTGTTTCTGTGTGTGTGTGTGTGTGTGTGAGACAAAGTGGATGAGCTATCTGCAGCGGCTGTGTCTGACATAGTAGCACTCGCTTTGGAAATGTGCTAATGATGAGGAGACAACAATGTTGTGTGTGTGTGTGTGTGTGTGTGTGTGTGTGTGTGTGTGTGTGTGTGTGTGTGTGTGTGTGTGTGTGTGTGTGTGTGTGTGTGTGTGTGTGTGTGTGTGTGTGTGTGTGTGTGTGTGGTGTGTGTGTGTGTGTGTGTGTGTGTGTGTGTGTGTGTGTGTGTGTGTGTGTGTGTGTGTGTGTGTGTGTGTGTGTGTGTGTGTGTGTCACTAATGTGCGCTCTCAATCAGTAACAGCTGTTTGTGTGTTTGTGTCATCACTAATGAGCGAACACGTTGCAGTCTTGACAGGTGTGCAGTTGAGTGTGTGTGTAGCGCTGCTAATGTGCCAAAGTGTGTTATCAGTGAGTGAAAGGTGTGTGTGTGTGTGTGTGTGTGTGGCATGTACTATTCATCACTTTCCTGTCTAATAGAGCCTCACACAGAGAGCATACGTGCAGGTGCTCAGTTATGATGCTCAGCTGATGTGTTAACAAAATATATATAGTTTGAACTTACTTATTACTTTTACTGACTAGTTTTTAATAAGCAGAAAGTACATTTTCTTTGTCTGTAAATGCTGTCAACATTATATCCCTCGAACCTTTTCAATTCAAGGTGATACATGTCCCGTTTAGGATCATTTTTGTGACAAATATCAGTGAGCAAAAAACATGGACACGTGGAAATGCATACATTAGCCAAAGAAAATGTATCAGCGTTTGAGTTTCTCTTTTAATCACGTCATGTTGTTGCACCCTCTTCAAAATCATTTAACTGCAACTGAATGGAAAATTAGCATCATCAATTTTTATATCTTGATACACCAAGCTCCTATTTTTCTTTTTGATTTCTGGTAGTGGAACACAAACAATCTAGTATCTGTACAACATTTAAATATGTTCCTATATTTTAGCTTTTAAATATTATTGTATCGCCTATGTTGCTAAATATGCTCTGTTACCCTACCCTATATCTACAAATACCCCCTCTCTTTTTGACTTTTAATGAGTTGAAACTTATAGGAAAGTAATAATCAAGAACATGCTAATGAAAACATCTGCATAGCAAAGAAAACTACATAACATTGATCTAAAAAGAATCATACAAAACTTGATGACTGTCTTATTTAAGAATGAATACCACTTGACATGTCGTGCACGCTTAAGTCACCATAGTGTCTATAAATAAAACCCAGAGGCCACAACACTTCCTCTGATGCTCGGCTGCTGCCAGGGAACACACTCACACTCCTACATCTCTCCAAGTTTTCCCTTTTTGTATTTTATTTCCTTATTTGTATTTACTGCTACGTACACTTCGTCTCTTCAACCCTGCGTATGTCTTCGTCTTGTTTCTTTCTTTCTCGTAGGCCAAAAATAAACTCTGTTTTTGTCAGCCCGTCTTTTTTTTTTTCGTGAAACCTCTTCAACAGGAAGCAAGAGACAGTCACCACACACACACACACACACACACACACACACACACACACACACACACACACACACACACACACACACACACACACACACACACACACACACACACACACATACATGTTTTTATACCGTTTTTTTTTTAATGCACCTTGCTAAATCACTTTTCTTTGAGTGTGTCCATTTGCTGTCACACTCTGACTTGAAGTACCAGGAGTAACAGTGACTCAGCAGCTTGAAAAAAAAGCACACACACACATCTGTTAATGACTTGTACATGTGTGTGTGTGTGTGTGTGTGTGTTTGACGAAGAGAGGAGGCGATCGTGTTTTTCCGGTCCTTTTCACAGCGGCTCTTTTCACTGCTCGTGCATCTGCTACAATTATAGCAATTATAATGATCATGGATGTTGCAGCGACTGTGGACCTGCTGTGTGGATGGAGCTCTCTCTGGGGCACACAGGTGGCTCCGAGGTACACTTCCCGCCTCAAGCTTGATCATGTGAGGATACAAGTGACGTGTGAATGTTTTTTTTTAATTCATTGTGCGTCTTTCTGTCCTGTGCTGGGTCATCTCTTTGCTCCCTCTTAGAGATACGTTGTTAAAGTCAGACCAACAGGGCTGATGGGAAATCTTTGTTGTGTGTTTTCTCTCATTAGAAGATACCTCTCGTGTGTCATGAACCTGTGTTGGCGTGTGTTTCACTTCCTGCTTGATGTATAGCGAGGGAGGGCTTTCCTTCTGGCGTTGGCAGTTTCACTTTTTTTTACATCATGTGTCACCTTGTTGACACTTTTATCCTAAAAAATATAAACCTGCATACAGGAGCGATATGGGGTTAAGTATCCAAGCACATCTGATTGGTTGACACCCATTTGCTGCTGTTTATAATCCTCATTATCTACAAGTTACTAAATACTAGCTCTGATATCACTACTGCTAACTCTGCTGCTATTTCTGGCTATGTATGTATGAACATGCAGTCATATACTATAACAAATATGTATTGCAATGATATTTGACGACTTATTGAGTCATGATTGGTTATTTTGAATGCGTATTTAAAGCACTTCAGTTATGATTTGAAAGCCATTTACTGGATTTGTGGCGTGCTACAGCATGCACATATGAAGTCTATCTAACCAGAGGCATGACCCCACGCTGTAACACGATCTGAAACGGGAACCTTCGCCCCGACCAGGCATTTAATCACTTGTTTTTTTCACTAAAATACTACAAAAAATATGGAGACATCTTGTATTTAGAAGGGTTTTAATACTTTTTAGGGTAGTAAAGAAACCGAAAATAGAAAAATGGGAACAAAATTCTATTAGTTATGAATGCTTCTTACTCTCATGATTTCACACAGCAGGGTGACTGTATCGGACGGATGTGACTTCCCTTCTAAAAAAAAAAAAAAAAAAAACACATTTTATTTTTACACTGCTGTGTGTCATAATGGAAGTGAGAGATACAGATACACGGAGATATAACCGTACGCAGCCACTGTGATTGACTGATAGCTAACGGCTATTTGTGTGAAGACTGTGAAATAGCCAGGGACTTCTTCTGACTTCTTCTGACATACAAAGGCACAGTAAATATATCAAATTATGAGTTTGAAGATGAATTCGGCATCACATTTTGAAAAAGAAGTGTACACACGAACACTTCTAACAAATCAAAGGAGCTTTCAACTCTAACACATCATCAGTGGATGGAGTTTTCTACCAGTCTTTTTGGACCAGAAAATAGAGTTTAACTGAAGTGTTAGAGTGTCTTTCTTTTCAAACTTAATTGGCAGAACGTTTTTAGGATGTTACGTTTTTGGAATAGACAGCGGACAGAGGACCTCGAGTTGCCATACAAAGGCACAGTAAATGTATTAGATTATCAATTTGAAGATTAATTCGGCAAAAAGGAAGTGTACACACGAACACTCCTAACAAATCAAAGGAGCTTTTAACTCTGACACATGGTCTTCGTCATTCGATGGAGTTTATGACTTCATTTTTGACCAGAAAATAGAGTTCAACGGAAGGGTTAGAGTGTCTTTCTTTTCAAACTTAATTGGCAGAAGGTTTTAGGATGTTACGTTTTTGGAATAGACAGCGGACCTCGAGTTGAGTTTGTTTGTCAAACTACTATTAAGAAAGAAGCGTTAAAGTTGGCGAACACGTTCCTAGTTGATTTGAAGGCAGTGTGTTGTTCAGCGGTAGAAAATGTGCCTGCAGAGACCTTGTGTTTGTTCTGAAGCTGCGTCGGCGTGTTTACTCTCTTCCAGTAAGTAGCCGGTGTGAGGGAGTAAATGCAGTTTGTCCTCAGGGTGAACAGAGTCATAAACTTTGCATCGGAGAGTCCAGCTTTCTCTGGATTTCACCTGCTGCTCGATCAGTAGGCAAATGTGTTATAAAATCAGACCCATTATCTAAAGATAGATCATGACCTGTGTCTCAGTTTCTCTGATTCATTTAGCAAGCGTTGTATTCTGCTGATCACAAGGGAAATCACTTTTTTTTTTTCATTGACACATTTTTGATTTTCCAGGTTGATCTACCCGTTAGTGCTGTAGTGAGTTTAGTAGTTTATTAATTACACAATAAATACACTTTTAAAACAGCTGCTTGTCAATTTTATGTCAAACTGTAAGTGATTCCACCTTCTCAACACAAATATTCAGATTATCTATGTTTAATGGTAGTAAGTTAAAGGGGACCTATCATGCAAAATGCACTTTTGTACGTCTTTTATACATGAATATGTGTCCCCGGTGTTCCAGGGAACTCACCAAGTGTCAGAAAACACAACCCTCTCTATTTTCCTCCATACCCAAATCTCTAAAAAAGGGGCTGCAACGGATCTGATAAAAACTGATCCAGATTTGAACACTGTCCTGACGTCAGGACGGTGGCGCTACGGCTATTGGGCCAACTCCACCAATCAGGAGGAGACAGCCACGGCCATTGCCGTTCGAAAGCGCTGGAGACGCTGTAGTACATATGCCAGGCCTGTAGGTGGTGCTGTTCTCACAGAATCAACCCTTGAATCTGCAGAGCTAAAAAATGTCAAATTGAGCAAAATGAGGCATGGCTAAAATGCATGATCTGTTTGGTATTTTGAACAAAAAAAAGTATAAATATGCCTTATATAGGTATGGTCCTACACTATATTATTCAAATATAGCATGATAGGTCCACTTTAAAAAGTGTGTGGAAGTGCTCTAAGAAATTTGGTTTGAAAACTGTATTCGGTTAGACAACTAAGAATAATTTTTGTAGAGGACTGTCCTGTTCTGTACTTTTTAAGTAGAGGTCAAGACAAGAAATGGCTTGAGATACTTAAAGGTGGGGTAGGTAATTTTGGAGAAACCAGCTCGAGTGCGCTAGAATTTGAAAATACACAGCCGGAACAAATCTGCCACTTCCTTACAGAGCCCCTCCTCCAACACACAGGAACGCGCACATGACCAATGAGGGCACGAGATAAGTTTGTGCACAGATGGAAGGCTGACAGGCAGGTAGGCCATCCAGTTATTTTAGCCGGGCCGGCTCAGATGATTGGTCGTGCTTTTTACAGTATTACGGCTTCCACTGATGACATTTTGTTATGGATTTGTTGTCAAAGCACTTCAGATATTCATTGCTATCGGGATGTTAAGAGCATTCCATGGAATATAACAAAAAGTGTATCTTGAGCCGGTTTCTCAAACTTACCTACCCCTACATCTACTCTACTCTCTTTGCGTTTGGCTTCCTGACTTCCTGCTGGCGTCTGTCCGCCAACACCTTCATTTAATTTAAGCAAAATGTGTCACATCAACAGCATCTCCATTAGTGAGAATTGGACACTCTTTGTGACTCAAGCTGATGAGGTTGGCAGACTCCATCACTCAGACCTGACAGCCTTTCAACGCTGCATTTTGTTCATAGAGTGGTGCAGGAATAAGTCCTAAACCTGGGAATTAGTCAGCATTTTACCACTTACTGTTTAATTGTCTCGAAGTTAATGTTTATGAAACACTTTGAGGCCTTAAATAAGGTCGCTATTTAACACAAACTCAAGAGATTTAATAAAATATGTCACTAAATATCTCACACGTGAACATCTGAATCTCCTGTAAGTCATACAAAGACCGGTTGCTAACAGGTGGCTAAATGAGACTACTAAAACGCCATCATGCTGAACACTAGCCGCCGTTAGCTTAGCGGTGTTGAGGCGAAGTCACGCGACCGTAACTTATTTAGTTTATTGACTAACGTTACTTCTGCCGATTACACTAACGCTTAAAAAATCTGAAAAAAGGGTGTTATTATGTGTAGCAGTAAGTCTAAGTATCATAAAGGTGTGATTGCCAAAGTACTTATTCTCTGCAGTATACCAAAATCCAAAGAAAAACCCCTTTGCTTTTCAGTCTACGTAGCCCTTCCGATTCTAACATGGATCGGCCTACAAAAATACGTCATCACTGCACCACTGTATCGCTGTGGTTTAAATAAAGATTTTTAAATAAAGTGTCCTTTCACTTATTCCCACTTGACTCCAGGATTGGAACGAGGCCTCCTCCCCCCGGTCCAAGGACACAACTGGCACACAAAGACGCGGACAAGACGATTTATAATCATATTAGACGGAGCGTTATCCAGCCCCAAGTCGCACCAAAGCCAACTCTCTCCATTTTCATCTCTCCTCGCTCCCTGACTCTGCCTTTTGTCTCACGCTGCCTCTGCGTCTGCCACTCTCTGCTCGTGAGTCATCGAGCTTAAAGCTGAGCCAGACACTGAATCATATTGGAGGTATTGGCAAGTTATCAGAAAGGCAAAACAAGGTCTTTTTTAGCTTCTCAATCTGGGTAATGAAGCCCGACACACCGCTTCAAATGCATTGCACACGCACAAAATCCCCCCCACTGATACACACCCGAAACGCTTCTCGCACACCACCGAGACACAAAAGGTCTTTACCAGGAAAAGAAACTGATGTTTGCGCAAAAATAAAAAAGCCACATCCTTAGAAACGCAGAGCGGGGCCGAGGGAGCTCACTGTTTTCTAAACAAAGAGCTGATCGAATATCGCCCTAAACAATGAGAGAAGAAGAATGGGTGGGCGAAAGAGAAGAAGAAGAATGAGGGGCAAGATGGGAAATGAGTGTGTGAAAGGAAAGGTGTGTGTTTATTGTGGCGTAATAGACGGGGGGGGGTTGTTTAAGACGGCCTCCGTTGTATTTAATGTGTGTGTCTGTGTGTGTGTGTCTGTGTGTGTGTGTGTGTGTGTGTGTGTGTGTGAGAGAGAGAGAGAGAGAGAGAGAGAAAGAGAGAGAAATGGTCAAGCAAACAGGATTGTCTGCTCGTGTTTCATTTTCAAGAGAAAGAAGTGTCCTACATATCTTTTAAGCGTGTCAAAACACACACACACACACACACACACACAGACACACACACACACACACAGACACACACACACACACACACACACACACACAACACACACACACAGACACACACACACACACAGACACACAGACACACACACACACACACACACACACACACACACACACACACACACACACACACACACACACACACACACACACACAGACACACACAGACACACAGACACACACACACACACACACACACACACACACACACACACACACACACACACACACACACACAGACACACACACAGACACACACACACACACACACACACACCACAAAATTGCATCTTGGGAATCCGGCCTGTATGTGGCTTCCTGAGTGTGTGTGTGTGCACTAAGCGTGTGTGTGTGTGTATGTGCGGCATGTGTGTGTGCACGCATGTAAATGCCAACATGATTTACCCCAGACGCTTGTACAGTGTATAAATAGCAGCATAACACACAGTAGGCCAATGTACAACAAAGCGCTGTCCCTGTGATAATAGGTCGTGAATCATCCGTACATTAGTGTGAGCTCACAAGGACATGAGCAACACAATGTAGCCGTAGCAGGAATCATTGTTTTTACTGTCAGTCACCTAGCAACAAGTGTTGTCACGACTCACGATTTCCCAACATCTGTTCACCTGAGGAAAATTGAGCTGCATTATGGGAAGTGTAGGGTATCGTTTTATTTGTGGAAAGATGGGATTGTTTGGCCTCTGGTGCTTTGCTTTTTGACCAAAGGATAATTGTTTTTTTCCGTCCTCAAATCCCAAGGATACCGTGTGGGTGACCTCCCGACTGGAAAATAAGAAAAATCTATCGAAACACAGCATTAGATTAACGATGATTTTCTTAAAGGATATCTATTATGCTCATTTTCAGGTTCATATTTGTGTTTAGTGTCTCTACTGGGAGATGTCTCCATGCTTTAATGTTCACATTTTTGTATTTACATGCATCAAAACCTTTATAACACACTACAGGAAAAGGGAAAACACAAATACGCATAATAGGGCCTCTAAACTGCATTCTTTATGATTTATTATTTACATATAAAGATAGTTTAAATATGTATCAACAATTTCACATCAATATCACATTATTACAGGTAGCTTTATAAGTCAGCAGAAGTAGTGTGTGAGACTCCACTTCCTCGTATGGTAAATTAAATAGTCATGAATCAAAGCTTCTAGTGTTTAGTTCAGCTACGTTTCTGCAGAAGAAAATGCATGCATGAGATAAGATCATGATTAAATTCCCCACATATGTGTGTGTGTGTGCTGGAGCGCAGGATTCCCTTCAGTCTGACGGGTAGACAGAGCGCTCACACACACACACACACACACACACACACACACACACACACACACACACACATACCATGTATACATCACTTCAGGGGACATTACATTGACTTACATGCATTTCCTGGAGACTTATCCTAACCTCAACCATAACCAACACATGCCTAACCCTAACCAAGTCTTCACCCTAAAATTAATAATTCTCCACATGACTGTGTAAACAGATTTAGGTCCCCACAAGTATAGTAATGCTAGGCCACACACACACGCACACGCACACACACACACGTTTGTCATGCTTTCTGCACTGGCAGCTAACCACTCGGTGAACTCCTTTGTAGAAAGTCTATTTTTGTCCATGTCTATGTTTGAGAAAGCTTATTCTAGAAACAGGCTGTTACTGTATATGGTAAAGCCCCAACCTTCCTCTCTCTCTGTTTACACATCAAGTTCCCTTTCTTTCTACTTCTCCCTTTCATCAGGCCTTCCTGTTTGTAGCATTCACTAAAGTTATTATTTTTGCCTTTTTTCTCAAGTTCTTCTTTTAGTTCTGTTTCTTTCCTCTCTGTCCAGTCTGTCAGTGTGAGTGTACCGGCATGCTGTGTATCAATCTGTTGCCCGTCATATTACCAGGGAGCACACACTCAGAGGAAGACGCAGGGATACGTGCTTTAATTTGGCACAAACAAACGCACACATGCAAACGCCCACCTGTTATACAAGAGGGACGAAATCATGTCTGTAGCAAACTTCCACACTCCATCTGCCTTTTAGTTTACCTGTTTCTCCTCTTTTACTGTGCTTCCTAAGTCTTTTTAGCGTTGATAGAAACAAGGAAACACTTTCTGGTATTCGATAAGGCAGGTTTGTTTTTACTGAGATGGAAATTCCCACTTTTTCACGTCGTCTTCTCACGTTTGAGATCAGGGCTTTAAAACACTCTGACGACCATTTATGGTAACAGTTAGATTTAATCAGTGACTTTATTACATTGTTCCACTTGTTGGAAAATTCCCATGCAAGTTTTAAGACATCCTTTTCCAACATTGAGATCAGAAATGCAAAGAAAAAAATATATATAATATAACATTTTGTTGATTTCGTTTTACTTTTTAACCTTATTTAAAGTGGACCTATCATGCTATATTATAATAATATAGTGTAGGACCATACCTATATAAGGCATATTTATACTTTTTTTTTTTCAAAATACCAAACAGATCATGCATTTTAGCCATGCCTCATTTCGCTCAATTTGACATTTTCTCGCTCTGTTTTAGCAAGGGCTGATTCTGTGAGAACAGCACCACCTACAGGCCTGGCATATGTACTACAGCGTCTCCAGCGCTTTCTAACGGCAATGGCTGTCTCCTCCTGATTGGTGGAGTTGGCCCAATAGCCGTAGCGCCACCGTCCTGACGTCAGGACAGTGTTCAAATCTGGATCAGTTTTTATCAGATCCGTTGCAGCCCCTTTTTTAGAGATTTGGGTATGGAGGAAAATAGAGAGGGTTGTGTTTTCTGACACTTGGTGAGTTCCCTGGAACACCGGGGACACATATTCATGTATACAAGACGTACAAAAGTGCATTTTGCATGATGAGTCCCCTTTAACTTGCTTGAAGTATTTAACTTAAACCTTGAACTACATGAACATTGTCCTCACAAAAGCGCACCTTTTTACAACCTAATAATCCAAGTGTGTGTGTGTGTGTGTGTGTGTCTATCAATCTGTCGACTACACACTGTCCCTTTATGCTGCAGTGCTTAAACTCGGCACAAACATCAGTCAAACATCCAACAAAAAGCCCATTTTCGACACAAACATCCCATTTGAATGCCAAGTAAATCTGAGTAATCACGTTTGAGTTGAGCAGAACCGGCATAATTTCCTTCTGTGGTTACACAACATATTTCCAGTGTACATGATGTGACCACAAAGAGCTGAGGAGACTATATAAGACCATTCTAGTTCATGTACAGCAGGCGCCCACTCACATAAACACACAGAATAACCCGCCTACATATACTGTAACACACACACACACACACACACACACACACACACACACACACACACACACACACACACACACACACACACACACACACACACACACACACACACACACACACACACACACACACACACACACACACACACACACACACACTGCAGTCTTCCCACACTTCCACCATCAGAGCATATGCTGACGTACCGGCTCTAGTTAAAAGGTAGGAGTCAGGATTTAAATATTCATGCCAACAAAGGTGTACTTTAACACTGACATCAAGAGAGGCCTTATTCTCACAGTCAAGTGTCCAAAAGCTGTTTATTTCTCCCTTTATGAAAATACTCCAAACCCAAATTCCTCTTGCAACCACAAGAATCCAGACACACACATTACCCGTGTAATAAAACCACGTGCACGCTCACCGGGACATTTTTAGAGCCTCCTCGGGGATATGGAGTCTAAATTTAGGAGGTCATTTTGTTAAACAAATAGACCATGAGCGCGTTGGAAGATTGTCAAAACACGCTGGCCATGTGTTTCCGTCAGCGAGCGTGTTTATGCGTGTGGAACTCGCATGACTAGGGTTATTTTAACTTTTTGTGTTTTGGAGTTTCAGGAGAGAAACCCAAAAGTTAAACTCACCCCGAGACGCACATACTTTGGCATGAACACACACGCATTGAGCCACAGTGCAGCGACTCTGCTTGTGCAAGAGTTTCAACACTTTGCAGCGTTTAAACCCTGTTTACCAGCTCGAAGTTCAGTCTTTCACAATTCTTCTGTCTTGTTTGTTAAAGTTGAAACATTACTGAGTTACAAAGTTACAATATTAGGATTTAAATGGTTTGTAATGAAGGTACAGCAACAAGTAACGTGCCTTATTACCTTGCATTATTATTATTCATTGATTTCATCTTAAAGGGGACCTATCATGCAAAATGCAAAATGCACTTTCTGATGTCTTTTATACATAAATATGTACAGTAGCTGCCGGGTCCCGCATGAGCTCAGCCCCCTCCTTTTTTATTTTTTATCAAATCAGCACTTTTGAAACAGGAAGTGAAATAGAGGGATATGAGGCATGGCTAGAATGGGTGATCTGTTTGGTGTTTTGAGCAAAACACTTCATAGACATGTTTTTTATATATTTATTTTTATATATCTGAGACCTATGCTATTGGATATAAATAGCATGATAGGTGCACTTTAAGTTGAAGCTTAGTTGTGCATTTTTAGGCACTGTGAAACTGTGAATTAGTAAAACATATCCTGGTCAAGTGACTAAATCAAGGTTATAAACAAGTATAGCTTTTAGATACAGTAACTGTTATATAATGTATATTTATGTATTTTTTAGTGTAAAAATGTAATATATATTAAACTCAAATGACAAAATAATTTCTAATTATATCCATTTATATAAATACCATGATTATGTTGGTTTTACAAAATTGTATTTGATCGATTTCAAGTAGTCTAAACCTCTAGGTCCTCTTCAACAAAAAACACATATTATAGATTAGATATTGTTAATTTTCATCTGGAGGGAACATAGGGATTTTAGTATTTGCAGACCATTTACATGCACACAAACCTATATACCACACTACAGGAAAGGGAAACCCGCAAAGAGCCTAATAAGTCCTCTTTAAAATGCATGTTTTAAACCAATCCCTATGTTTTTGAGGCTTAAAAATATCATATTTGTCAACCAAATTGACAGATCAGATGTCCATAAATTGCCAGAAGTTTGTCAAAGTCAAAACTAGGAGCGGCTCCACACCTCCGGCACGAAGTTCAGATATCTGACGGAGACTTTAATCCTCGAGGTCAAGCCGTTTAGAGCAGCGGGATGAACTTTAGCGGAAAGGAAGCAGATTATTAGAAAACAGGGACGTCTGCCCCATCCATCACTTTACAGAGACAGAGGACAGGGGTGGAGCGCAGGGTCACATCCACTCCCTTTTTATGTGACAAATAGTCCACCGTCCTTATAATGTGACACAAACTCATAGCAAACATCCGATTTTGTAATACAAAATGCTTTAAAAAGTGCCCTAAATAGACCACTTGTATAATGTTGGAAAGGTTAGATGCTTCGTTCCCTTCTCTCGAGTTTTATCCAAACTTGTATCTCTTGTGATTAATGGAGGGAATAAATGAAGGAACAAATCCAATTAAATATGAACAGAGTGTCCCCTCTTTCATCTGGATCTACAACTGGTCAAATGTTGGCCTCATTACACAGCAGACAACTGGACACGAATTGGAAAAATGTCAATTTTAACCGTGTGAGTGGCACCATTGTAAAGGATATTAACTTTGATAAATTGGTCGATATTCAGTTTTCACTATGGTCGCACTTTGCTAATGTTGGTAACCCTATATTATGTGATTAACTGAAGTGTTTGACTTATTTTGACCATGTTGGTGACTGGATGCAATATCAAGAAGGTGTTTTGTATTTATTTTATGGAGATAATGGATGTTTTTGGGGCCATTTATAGCATTTCTGTGAGGGTATATTTCACATTTCATCATTCCTAACTTTTGTCAAATGTACAAACAAAGTAAATGGACAAATGGCCGACAGCTTCCATGGTCTATTACAGCTGGAGCAAAGGAAGAGAAACACACACTGTTCATGGAGGTAAAAGATGACAAAAAGAGGATAAATATTGATTCAAACCGAGGGTTGGATGACGACAGAAATGGGCGGACAGTATAGATGCAAAAGATGAATCAAAATCGACCCAAGGACAGTAGGCGGTAAGAAAAGAGGGTTAAAAGACCGGGGAGCTGGGGGATGAAGAAAGGAGAAATCACAGAGGGAAAAAGAAACCGGAGGAGGAGGTAACGATCTGCGTAGTGAACACATGGTGGAGGATGTTTGGGCGGAGGGATGAGATTGGAGAGTGGTATCGATCGAAAGGCAAAGAATGAGACTTAATGAGGGAGAGACAGGAAGCAAAAGAGAAATGAGAAGACGGAGAGACATGGGGTGTTTCTCAATCGCGAGTAAAGCTGCTTCAGAGCCACTATTTCAAGCATACTACGTCATCGAGTGCCGCCGAAGTACTGTTCCAATCTCCAGTATACTTGGAAATCTACCGAGCCCGGCGTACTCCGTTTGGAGAAATATCGAGGCTGCACATGAGTAGACTCCGTGGTCTTAAAATCCCTACAATGCTTTGCGCACGGACCAATTTCCACAAATCTGTGGCGGAAGATGTAAGGCGGGGCCTCTCATATGACGCACACCTGCACACTTGCTAGCCTGTTCCACTCTTTGTTTTCCAAATGTCAGGAAGTATTCTTGACTCGCTTCTGAAGCAAGATGCTCGGCAGACATGTGCTACCAAGCAAGTGTACTCGCGATTGAGAAACACCCATGGACTCAAAGAACTCTGTATTACTTCTACATGTATTACTTTGGACGATCAGCATTTTCGTTTACGACCATCAAGCACTGGAATACTCTTCCAGTTGAACTTAAAACCTGTAGTGATTTTAACTCGTTTTCTTATGGTGCAAAGAAAATGATATTAAGCAACCAGTCATGCCAACATTAATTACACTGTAATCTGAGTTTTTTTTTATTTAAACTGTATTGTCATACTATATCTTAGATATTTTATTTAAGTGTATTTGAAGTGTACTAAGTATTATGTTCGTAACCTGTATTTAAATCAGGCTTTATAATTATTATTTTTTTTTTTTTTTTTTTACAAGTCTTTTTATTTCATTATAGTGTACAATAATCGATGCCATTTCATTTATATTGTAATATCACAGTACACTCTACACTTTATAATTATTTGAGTGACCGAGATCATGCAATGTTATTATTTGTTTATTGATTGTTATGAACCTGCCTGAGGACCACAGATGGAAATTAGCTATTAGCTATAATCTGGCATAATGCATCTCTTATCTTTGCTGAGATGAATGTTTTTGTATGCATGGTCCTTCTATAAATAAATACAAACATGAACACACACAGTTTTTAATTTACACCCATTTCCCCTTTTTTTTTGGCTAGCATTGTGTAGTAAAACTCATATACAGTATAAAGGGTGACAACAATACATAAAACCTGTTTAATACCCTTAAAAGACATTGTTGGAGTATTTCTTTGACCTATAATACCCGAAATGATTGGTGGTTGGACAGAAATGCATTGCACACATTGCCAAACATAGCTATCAGATATCCAGGCTGTTGAAAAGTCATGAAATTTGAGCAAGAGGAATTGTGACATAATATCCAACTGTAACCCTGTAAACTGAGCCTGAGTGAGACAGAGACACTGCTTAAGGCTGCGGTCAGTTCATTCAGTAAGTTGATACTAAAATTAAGCCAGTCATTTATAGGAAACATAAAGGCATTGATATCAGTTTTCATCAGTTATGATTCATGGAAAATTCTGAGGAAGCTGCAGTGACTCGGCCTAAATTTAACCGATGTTAAAGAGGCCGTATACAGTGCTTATTTTCAGGTGTATATCAGTATGTAGTGTCTCTACTTTAAAGAGTCCTCTCCTGCTGATGTTCAGGTGTATATCAGTATGTAGTGTCTCTACTTTAAAGAGTCCTCTCCTGCTGATGTTCAGGTGTATATCAGTATGTAGTGTCTCTACTTTAAAGAGTCCTCTCCTGCTGATGTTCAGGTGTATATCAGTATGTAGTGTCTCTACTTTAAAGAGTCCTCTCCTGCTGATGTTCAGGTGTATATCAGTATGTAGTGTCTCTACTTTAAAGAGTCCTCTCCTGCTGATGTTCAGGTGTATATCAGTATGTAGTGTCTCTACTTTAAAGAGTCCTCTCCTGCTGATGTTCAGGAGTATATCAGTATGTAGTGTCTCTACATGTCTCCATGCTTTAATGTTCAAAAAGCTCTTTATTTCTCTCATACTGCCTGTGCTGCAGCACCTCTTTTCACCCTCTGTCTGAAACCAGAGCCCAGTCTGCTCTGATTGGTTAGCTGGCTGGCTCTGTTGTGATTGGTCAACCGCTTAGAGATGTCCCAAACCTTAGCCTATCACGTACAATGTGTTGGAGCGCTAGCCAATAAAAGCGTGAGTGTTACGTGCTGATGTCACTATGTAAACAAATGAACCTTTGCAGACCATTTACATGCACACAAACCCATACTCTATAACACACAGGAAAGAGAAAATACCCTTATTACTTATCGGATCTGCACGAACAAGATATCGATTAGCAAGCTGAGATTCCACAGATTCCAGAAATATAAGTATCATCACTGAGCGATCAGAACTCGCGACAGGGGAAACAAATCCAGACATCACACCACGTAGCTTTACGGAGCAAACACGGGAGAAAAACCTTTTGCTGTTTCTGATCAAAAGTTGTGTTCAATGGCATTAAAACTATAAAAACGCCACTGAAGGTTAATCCATAGGTTAATCCAATGTGTCTGAAATGATTACTGATAATCCATCTTCATATTTATGTCAATAACGGAGTTTTCATATTAGCTGCTACGATAGTGTGTGACAGCTTCTGGTATTGGGCATTCTGGCTACGCATCACTCATTCACCAATGGGTAATGTTTAGATGGGTTTTAGGAACTTCCCCTCGATTCTATTGGCTCTGGTTAAATTGTGTCGGGTTTAAACTCTCTTATTGCTATTTAGACCCTTAAAGTTGAAAGAAATATGCCAAAAAACCCTGATTAAGAAGAGTCTGCTCATAGAGTTGGAGTTAAACGTTTCTCTACCCTGTTTCGATTCAACTTCTGTCCAGCCATACCTGTGATATTAAGAGTATCTCATAACAAATATAACCGTTTTGCCGTTGAAGCAGGATTCAGTTTTTACTGCAGCAGTTATGATCTGAACGACACTAGAGGGGAATGAAAGAGCAAGAAAAGCCCCCACAGGTTGCCGTGGAAATCACTCTCATCCCCCATTACGACCAATAGCAGAGAGAGAAAGAGGGTTTTATTTTAGCCTCCATTTCTATCTGCTTACTGCACTGTGTGTGTGTTTCTATAGCCAACATACAGTATATGTGTGTGTGTGTGTGTCTGTCCTAAGCTGTGCTCCAAATTCTATTCCAAAGGGACATCTCTGACTCAGAAACGTACGCAGACATGACGTCACACAGATGTGGATTATTTCGTTTGAATGTATTTAAAATCATGTACATTTCTCATCTAGAACATATGCACATGTTATTGGGTCTTCAGATATATAATTCAAAGTACAACATGGTCCTCACACACACACACATCTGATTAGAGCTGGGGGAGACGAGATTAAACAGCACAGTGTGATCATTGGGGATAAACACCAGACACGCACACACACGCACACACACACACACACGTCGTACACACAACACACACACATATTTCATCTTCCCTTATCTCCTACCATCTCAACTCTCTTCTTGTTCGGCCTCACCTGCGTTACATCATATCCTCTCCCTCCTTTTCCCTTCCTTTCCCCTCCTTTCCTTTCCTATTTCTCCTCATCTTACCTTTCTTTCCTTTCCTATTTCTCCTCATCTTACCTTTCCTTTCCTTTCCTATTTCTCCTCATCTTACCTTTCCTTTCCTCTCCTTTCCTATTTCCTCCTCACCTTTCCTTTCCTCTTTTCTCCTCACCTCTCCCCTCTGTTTAACCTTTCCTTTCCACCACCTTTACTTTATGTGTGTGTGTGTGTGTGTGTGTGTGTGTGTGTGTGTGTGTGTGTGTGTGTGTGTGTGTGTGTGTGTGTGTGTGTGTGTGTGTGTGTGTGTGTGTGTGTGTGTGTGTGTGTGTGTGTGTGTGTGTGTGTGTGTGTGTGTGTGTGTGTGTGTGGTGTGTGTGTGTGTGTGTGTGTGTGTGTGTGTGTGTGTGTGTGTGTGTGTGTGTGTGTGTGTGTGTGTGTGTGTGTGTGTGTGTGTGTGGATTATGCAGCATCAGAGCCAGATTTGGTCCGTATGCTCTAAAGGCGACCCCCCACCTCCCCAGCAGCAGCAGATTATGTGACTCTCAGCCCAAAAAACAAAACGGATGGTATTTCCAAAACACATTAACACACAATCATAAAACACGGCTAAACTTGTGTGTCAGAGACGGAAAGTGTGTGTGTGTGTGTGTTGTTGTGTCTGGCTGTGTCAATCTAAAGTAGTGTCGTTAATTTCTCCCCGGCTGTTTTTTTATTTACGCATATCACTTGTGTTTGTGTGTCTATTAATAAACGCACAGAGGTACATGAGACAGGATGTGGTCGCCATGGTGCAAGGTTCGCCCACGCCTCACTGTGTGTGTGTGTGTGTGTGTGTGTGTGTGTGTGTGTGTGTGTGTGTGTGTGTGTGTGTGTGTGTGTGTGTGTGTGTGTGTGTGTGTGTGTGTGTGTGTGTGTGTGTGTGTGTGTGTGTGTGTGTGTGTGTGTGTGTGTGTGTGTGTGTGTGTGTGTGTGTGTGTGTGTGTGTGTGTGTGTGTGTGTGTGTGTGTGTGTGTGTGTGTGTGTGTGTGTGTGGTCAGACAGCGTGTTTATGCATGATAGATGATGCGAGCAGTTTCTATTTCAAAATGACGCCTCACCCTTTTCTCTTGCTAAGTTTAATAGAATGTCTTGCCTTTATAGAAGTTGTCAAGGACACAGGAGGGTGACACACACACACACACACACACACACGCACACACACACACACACACACACACTTATAGAAAGACACACAAAACCTGGATTACTTTTTTTTGATTAACAGAAACGATAACAGGTGAAAAAGAGTGATACATTATTCTTTTATTGATGAATTTGTGTGTGTGTGTGTGTGTGTATGCATGTGTGTGTGTGTCCTTTCATTTCCAAGCTTGAAGGTTGATTCGAAAGTCAGGCAGTTACCACGGCAACCTCGCATGCCTTTGCATTACCAAGTTTAAAATGTCGGGGAAGCAAAACAAGAAAATATGTTTTAATACAGTATACGACATTGCAGCCGTGGGTCAGCTGTCATTTGCATATGATACTTAGCGCTTGTTTCATCCACCTCCGAGCGCCAGATGGGGGGTGTTTGCAGCATCAGGAAGATCCAGGTGGCGCCTGCTTGTGTCTCGGGCGTGAAAAAAGAAAAGTACATTAAACACGTTCACAGATGTTTTTCTTTGCGGCTTAAATAGCTTTGGATGAGCTGTGTGTTAAACCCCACCCGTGTGGTGTTACAAAGTGTTTAAAACAAACGCTTCTTGGCTCTAAAACCCAACAGAAACATGTTTTAGGTAAAAAGATGTCCACAAGGGGAACCCAGGGAGTGTTTCTATTTATAAATCTTCACACACACACACATGTAGGAGGTAGTGAGGAGTTAAAACAATTCCAAATCGGATAGATATATAAATAACTGCTCTTCCTGTCTTTTTAATTTGTCTTCCCCCTGTCTTATTCCCATGCCTTCATTTCATTTCTGCCTCTCTGTTGCACTCCATCACCTTTTCTCTTCCCACCCACATCTCTCTCTCTGTCTGCCATCTGCTGGAGGAATACATAACTTCAGTGGTTTAAGAAAAGGATATCTGGGCTGGTGACATTGGACGAGCGTCACTTAGCATTCGTCCGACGTCGTGTTCTCCTGATTACAGAAACACGGCCATGTTGGAAAGGTCGAGGGGTTCGTTGTCTGCGTCTGTTTTCATTAGTTCAGGCAAATACGCACCTGGAAGAGTCTCTGTGTCCTGTCCAGTAACTCATGAATAAACAGCTGCTGCACATGGTTGAGGAACAGTTACAGCTTAATAATGAACATCCTTAAAGGTCCCCTATGATACTGTTTTTCATCAATATATTATAGGTCTCAGATATATACAGAACATGTCTCTGATTGGCTGAAACACCAAACAGATCATTGCAGCATTACCCATAATCCCCTCTGTTTCAGCCCTGTTTCAAAAGTGCTGATTCTCTGTCTGTTACTTTAGATGAAAATAAGGAGCCCCTCCCCACGCCCCTCTGAGAGAGATTTGGTTACAAAGAACTCAATGGTGCTCTAGGAGGAGATTCAGGTGATAAGGTGGGGGGGGGGTTACCTTGGGTGCTGATTGGCTAATGGTTACACAAGACAAAACATCGTTATGACATCATAAAGTGGCCAAAATCTGATCAGCTCATTTTCAGACAGGTTTTTATATAAATGGATCAGGAGAAAAAGAGAGAGAATCTTTGTTCCTGAAACTTTCAGAGTCTCTTTCCACAGAGGGGACACATGTTGATGAAGAAGAGACATGAAGAAGAGGGGACACATGTTGATGAAGAAGAGACATGAAGAAGAGGGGACACATGTTGAGGAAGAAGAGACATGAAGAAGAGGGGACACATGTTGATGAAGAAGAGACATGAAGAAGAGGGGACACATGTTGAGGAAGAAGAGACATGAAGAAGAGGGGACACATGTTGAGGAAGAAGAGACATGAAGAAGAGGGGACACATGTTGAGGAAGAAGAGACATGAAGAAGAGGGGACACATGTTGATGTAGAAGAGACATGAAGAAGAGGGGACACATGTTGATGTAGAAGAGACATGAAGAAGAGGGGACACATGTTGATGTAGAAGAGACATGAAGAAGAGGGGACACATGTTGATGTAGAAGAGACATGAAGAAGAGGGGACACATGTTGATGTAGAAGAGACATGAAGAAGAGGGGACACATGTTGATGTAGAAGAGACATGAAGAAGAGGGGACACATGTTGATGTAGAAGAGACATGAAGAAGAGGGGACACATGTTGATGTAGAAGAGACATGAAGAAGAGGGGACACATGTTGATGTAGAAGAGACATGAAGAAGAGGGAGACACATGTTGATGTAGAAGAGACATGAAGAAGAGGGGACACATGTTGATGTAGAAGAGACATGAAGAAGAGGGGACACATGTTGATGTAGAAGAGACATGAAGAAGAGGGGACACATGTTGAGGTAGAAGAGACATGAAGAAGAGGGGACACATGTTGATGTAGAAGAGACATGAAGAAGAGGGGACACATGTTGATGTAGAAGAGACATGAAGAAGAGGGGACACGTGTTGATGTAGAAGAGACATGAAGAAGAGGGGACACATGTTGATGTAGAAGAGACATGAAGAAGTGGATTTTGCATAATAGGTGACCTTTAAATCTCATAAATGAAGTTGCGTTAAAAACATGAATGCGTCTGATTCCCTGCTCGGTTTTTATAAATTCCCTGTACACTATTTTTGTCATGCTAATAGTTTCCACAGTTACAAAAATATGATTCAGAGTGGTTGTGATACTGCAGGATAATTACAGTAAATGAGCCCAAAAGCAACCCTCTTCAGTGTTTCATGTAATGTGGATATTCTCACCCACTTTATTATAAGGGCTGTTATGTTTACCAACATTAGGACGTTTTAGTTCCTGTCGTAAAGAGGATGTTGTCCTCCCAAATCACTCATGAATGAACCGCTGTTTTCCATTGTTTAGACAAATTAGGCAGCACAAGTGCACTAGACAGAGATAACATGCATATTATCACGGTCATTTCACATCAATAACTGTGCTACATGACTCACTTTGACCTGATTCACAATTGATTTGAACCACAAGTGACTCCAATGTGAGGAAAGATGGAAATTAAAAAGATAAATTGCTGAAGGGAATTGAGAGAGAGAGAGAGATGGTGTGAGAGTGTGAGAGTGTGTGTGTGTGTGCGTGTGAGTCTGCAGGGAACAGCATGTTTCTGCTCATTAAAGACAGAATGATACGCCGGCCGGCAGCAAACATACACACATACACACACACGCTTTAATTTGCCTTGGCAGCTATGAGACACTGATCTGACACTGAGAGCAGTCTGATGACAATGCGTAGGGGCACACACACACACACACACACGCACACACACAGGCAGGACATTGGTTTGTGTGAACACAGTGACACTTCCTTGACATGTGTGTGTGTGCCTTTATTCATTGTGTGTGTGTGTGTGTGTGTGTGTGTGTGTGTGTGTTTGTTTGTGTTCCCAACGCCAATCAAACAGGTTTTTCCAGTTCTATTTATAGCCTCAAGGAAATAGGCTTGTTCCCACTTGAACGCACACACACACACACACGCACACGCACACGCACACGCACACACACACCACTCCTCTCAGGTGTGTGTGTCTGTGTCACTCAGGGGAGGGGAAGAGCTCATTTGCACAATCTGTGTGTGTGTATGTGTGTGTGTGTGTGTGTGTGTGTGTGTGTGTGTGTGTGTGTGTGTGTGTGTGTGTGTGTGTGTGTGTGTGTGTGTGTGTGTGTGTGTGTGTGTGTGTGTGTGTGTGTGTGTGTGTGTTGTGTGTGTGTGTGTGTGTGTTGTGTGTGGTGTGTGTGTGTGTGTGTGTGTGTGTGTGTGGTGTGTTGTGTGTGTGTGGTGTGTGTGTGTGTGTGTGTGTGTGTGTGCGCGCATGTGTGTGTGCGTGTGTGTGCATGTGTGTGTGTGAGAAAGACACACACAAGAGAGGTGTGTCCTGCAGCCTACCTGAGGGGGCGTGGCTACCTGACAAGGGAAGTTTGAAAGCAGGAAGTAGGATTGTATTGTTTGGAGAGCTTGAATGGAGATTTACTGCCGAAGCGGGGGTAGAGATATTAGAGAGATTTGTAAAGAAAAGGTAGGTTTTGAAGGAAAAGATGGGAAGAGAATGATCTAAGAAGCATTTGAATAGACAAGTTGAAAAAGCAGCTACCTCTGATTACACCACTGGAGGTTTTATAGCTTACTGCTGAGCTTCAGACAGTGAGATTATCAGCCAATGCCGGGGTTGTGTTATCCCAGCGGGTGCTGCATGGCGCCCCTGTTGTTCCGCTGCGAGGCTGAAGGGCAGGGGGACGACGACCAGCTCAGCCACGAAGACCACCTGGAGTCCATCCACAGGGAGAAATCACAGGAGAGCCGCCTGGTGGAAGAGGTCAGTGTGAGAGAGAGAGGGTGAACCCCAACACCATGGAGCAGGGGTGTCCAAACTACTTGCCCTCAGCAAATTCAAAAAGCATAATGTAATACGGCCCACAAATGAAACTAGTGCTTGTCTTATATTGTACTTCTTAAATAGATATGTAAACATATATTACACAGTAGTATTCATGTGTTATTATTAAGACCATTTTCCAAATAAATTCAGTCAATTCATTAAAAATGTGACTGTGGTTTGATTCTGGGAAGCACAGGAAGCTCCAGTGTGTGGTGTGTTGGTTCAGTTTTTAAAGTGGTGAGACCTTTATTTACATTGTGCCTGTGTGGTCGCACCCCCCCAGTGCCTTTTCATTTGCTGCTGTGGAAAGATGAAATGATGTTGGGGGAGTACAAACCTCTTACTGTTTTGAAAGAGCAGGCTAGCAATGGTCTGTATTTGTGTTATTGTCAGCAACCAACAACATGTTTCTATTTGTCTTGTTGTCTTCTGACTTCCCTGCCCATTTGTTTCTACTGAAGATATGAGGGTCACAAATATATACTTTCTTTTCACAAAGCAGAGTCAGTAATGTCCAAAAACTCCAGGCTCTACTGTATATATATTTTTCTGCCAGAAGTACACACTATATTAGTTACTTTTTGGGAGACTATTTGTTGTGCTTTGTTGCTTTGTTTACACATTTGAATAGGTTTTGGACCCAACAGAGGCCTGTACTACGAAGCTGGTTCAACCTAACCTGGATATGTTTGAGTTAGCCGGTTGGCCCAATCCAAAACATACGCGCTCTCGCTAAGCTGTACTACGACGCTGGTTATCAAGTGGATCGCTCAAGCCAGCCGTGTCCTATCTAGTTAGGTGCGCGTTCACATGAAAGGGGTGGTATTTGGAGCATTCGACCAATCTCAAACATGGACAAGCGTACTGACAGCGCAGCGTCATACTTCCTGAATGAAAAGTGAACTTTAATATTAGTCAAATATGAAGAAGTTAAACTTTAAACATCCATGACTTAAACACTTTATCCAGGATAAAAGCCACATAGCTGCACCTGCAAGGTGAATACAGCTGGTAAAAGAAAAAGCGTTTGAATGCGTACATTAACAGGTTTATGATATCACTGCCCCGTCCAAGACACGAGTGGATCTGACTTTAATTACATTTGACTCGAGTGTTTCATCAACTTAATGTGTTGCTTAAAATAATACTTCTGCATACAGTATGTGACACTGTGAGTGTTGCACGGCCAGATACGGCTCAAGAAGCTGACTCAAATAAGGAAATATATGATACATTATGATGTGATATGATATGAATGATAATGGGACACATTGACGTCTGCACTCACAGTGCCACGGACTGTACTTAATGTTACTCTGATCCGGTTACTTATGTCGTGGCAGATATTTAAGTAAGCTTTCTTAATGCTAATGTTATAATAGTCAGATTGCTCTGAAGATGGGAGGGGATATTCTATTAATTTTCACGTTCACACAGTCGGTGATTTTTGCCGACCGTCTTTCCTGCAACGGCAGTTTTTCTGTATTTCCTCTATCCTGTAATATGAATTGATAGCTTTAAACTCTGCACACGGAGCTCTGATTGGTCAGCAGGCGGTGCTTTCACTGAGTTGATCTCTTAGCCTGCAACCTAACCTGCTCCCGAGGAGGTTAGCCGCTCAGCATAAGTTACCATGGAGATCTAGCCCGCTAAAAAGAGAACCAGCGTCGTAGGACCGGAAAGGCCGAGTTTTCCCTGAAGTCAGCCGGCTAAGAGAAAATCCGGCTTCGTAGTACAGGGCTCTGGTTTCATCACATTAAGGCTTTGTCTTTTCACATTTGCATTTACCCCCAGGCTAAGGGGGCTGTTAGCCTGAAGCTAACGCAGCTTTTCAATGGCACAGTCCTGGCACATTTCAAAGTGGGCTAACCCAGACTTTAGCCTAGAGCTATCACTAAACCTGGGGCTAAATCAGGAGCCAGGGAGAAACAGGACTAAGGTAAACAGTGGGCGTTTGAATTTCTAGAATATGTAAACAATAGTCACAACTGAAGTTTAGCCCAGCGCTACAAAGTGTGATTCATATAACGCTGGACTTAGGCTAAACAGGGGGTTTTAATGTGTGTTGAAATGGGGTAAGTTATCCCAGAGCTAACTCTTAGCCCATTTGTTCTTCTAAGTCTCAATATATAGTATTTGAAGGCACAAGCAATCATTCACTTTGGTTTTTATCAGGCAAAACTAAAATAAATGTACAAACAAGATCCATGTTGTCTTCTGTTAGATATGTGACTTGCTTTTCATAACTTCAAAAGCAGCATTTAAATGCAAGTCAATCTTAGAAGGTACAACTTTGCAACAAGCATATAACTATTTATTCCTGTAGTGTTTCTTGTATAAAGTAGAAGAGAAGTTGGTCCCTTTTGAATGGCTTCTTCTTCCCTTTCGTTTTACCCTTATCAGTGACAGGCTGGCAGCTATTATTCATTACGCTGAATCAGGTCTAATGGCCGAAATACAAGAGGAACTTCACCTGCTTCACACACTTTGTCTTTGTAACATATGTGGCTGTTTGCACACTTTACTGTTTGCACATTTTTTGCTCTTTTGCCAAGTGATAATTCAGTTTCTCAAGTGTAGGCTGTACTAACTGGCAAATCATAATTCATAATTCATTAATCCAATGGATTGTTTCAACTACAGGATCATTAGGGCTGTGCGATTATGGCAAAAATCATAATCACGATTATTTTGGTCAATAATTGATATCACGATTATTAAAAACGATTATCCATTTACTTTGAAAACATCCATTTATTGAAAAATAAAATTGGAACAGTATGTTTTTAACAGTTGATTACCCTGAACTTAAAGTATAATTCAACTGAAAAACCAATAAAAAAAAATATTAAAAAAAATAATAATACATTTTTTTTTTTTTTTTAATAAAAATAATAATCGTTTTATTTCGATTACGTTGTTTTCGTAATCGTTGCAAGCCAAAATCGTAATCGAGATTAAAATACGATTAATTGCACAGCCCTAGGATCATAGATACACCTTTGATTTGATTTGTTATAATGTGGAGTTTAAAAACACACACATGTTGCTCTGCTGCATTGCATTGCCTCTGGGAAAAATGACTTGTTTTTAAACAGATTGCATCAATTATTTACAGAGTTCTGTTGTTGTACCTGTTATTTAGTGGGAATGCTGACACAGCATTCCCACTATCTGTTATTCAAAATCTTGATTCCCCCCGTTTTGCCGGCCTTCTCCTCCCGCATTGAACATCGCAGAAACTCCGTTCAAACATCAAAACGTTCAGCTCGGTCGGGAATCGACTGCTATTACTTTTATCATTCATAACTTTCATAATTCCAGAGATACATCCCATAATACATCACATTTTTAACCATTGAAGTCAATGGAGATATTCTTCAGACTTGAACAATCTTCATGCGACTTCAACTGCTAACTGCTCCTTCATACTTTCACTCAGAAACGTCATTCCAACTTTCAAATGTTACACATCTTTCTGATATTATTCGTGTAACATAACTTTTAAATCTGATTCTTACTTTTAGAGATATTAAACATTGTTCAGACCTTGGTAAAGAGGTTTTCTTCAGATTTTAACATTAACTAGAGTGCGTGATGTCACACTAGTGGTATACCATACTATGTATTTTTCTCTCCCTCCAAACGCGATTGGTCCTTTTTATTAAGTATTTTGCAAAAAGAGTATTGTTCCATGTCATACATTGGATGAATGTTTTTACTAGTGGTAGGAAATCTTGAAATGTGCCTTCATATTTTTTTTTAAAACTGCCATAATTCCCAAACCCTACATTCCTGAGACATAATCTTTCATGATAAACGTAGAAAAACATCTCGTAGCTTGAAAAATGACAAATAATTAAGCAAAAAATAATTCAACAAAATGCCTCTTGAGGGCATGAAGTGACAAAGACTTGCAGCCATCAACACATCTTAAGCGTATTATGGGGTGTCATCAAATGCCGTTGCCATGGCGACAGATCATTCGCCATCAAGTCAGTTCAAAAGTTTGCAGTTCAAATATTCTGCTGCTTTTCCAAGCTTTTTTTACTTTCTTTTCTTCTCTCATCACACATTCAAGCCCCCCAGTGTTCAATGTATCATTTCAATCTAAATTCTTCACTTTCTTCTTACACATTACATTTCAGCATAAAGCATTCCCACTAGCAATTTCTTCAGGAATTGCATTCTCTAGTTACATGATGTATATCCGCCATCATTTCTGACAAAGACTCACTTGAAGCGGGGTCTTTACATACAAGCCAACAAGTGTGGTAAAATGCCCACATAATGGTTTCTAGGTCACTCAGCTGTGAAGCAAATGAATAGAAATCAGAGTTTTTTTGATCAACCATGCAGAACTGTATCTGATTTAGCTGGCTAGGGGTAGACAGCCCTACAATATATCATTTAAATATAGCATGATAGGTTTCCTTTAAGGTTAGGATAAGTCTCCAGGAAATGCATGTAAGTCAATGTAATGTATACGTGTGTGTGTGTGTGTGTGTGTGTGTGTGTGTGTGTGTGTGTGTGTGTGTGTGTGTGTGTGTGTGTGTCCGGTTGGGTTGTTAAGTGTAGCTGACTCAAAAGAAAGTGAGCTCTGTGTGTGTTTGTGTCTTTGTGTTTGTGTGTGTGTGTCTTTGTGTGTGTGTGTGTGTGTCCACATCAGGTCTACAGGGGCTGATTGTTGTGATGTAATTAGTGCCGCTCTAATGAATACACTGATCTGTCTGACAACATCGCTCAGCTGGAGAGGAGGAAAACGGCATCAAGGGTGTGGCTACTGTACTGTCTGACTGCTAGCTGTAGAATCTGACCTTTGCATACAATATACAATATGTGTACAATATGTGTATGCAGCATATGCATGATACACGTGCTCTTTTTTTTTAATCTTTTTGCTTGGTAATATGTCTCTGTTGCAGTAGCCAATCACAAGGAAGTCTTGGGAACTTGATTAAAATGTCATTATGGGTACAGAAGTGGCCCTGAGGAGATGTTGTGAGAAGGTCACACATGTTGCAGCAGTGTGTATAATAATGTGATTAATCTGGGTTATTCTGCAACACCTGTCTCTGTAGTAACCCTGTATATGTGTAGAGAATTAAGGTTTGTATTGTGTGCAAAACTAGCACCTTGAAAATCCCAAATGACAGTGTGGTTGGTCTAACAAATCTACCTTACTTAGTTAGCGTTAAAGTGGCTACACTTGTAACGCCCTAAATGTAAATGTTGTTTCTATAAACGTACTCAGCTAAGTCTTGTTATCTTGGTGTTGCCAAGCCCAAATAACACTTTTTTTTTTTAGCAGCTGTGGATTTCTTACACCACTTTAAATGCAGCCTCTATAGGTTTCACACAGACATCGTTGGGTCAAACATATACTGAACGTCCTTGAGCTATATCAGCGGTTGCTATGTCATTAGCAAACAAACAAACCTCTCAGATTAGCTTCTTGACTGACGGCTTCTGTGAGAGTTGCTGTGGGAACCGTGAAGACGCCTGATTGGTGGAGAAGGTGTGCTTCACCTCTCCGTTATCTGCAATGTGTCAGGTGGTTCTTTCAAAGAGACCTTTACACCGTGTTGTTGGTGGGTTTTCCTCCTCAAGGCATTTCCATCTCATGTCAACCCTCCAGAGTCCCTGTTTGTTGTCATTTCAGCATCGTGCTTTCCTCGCCGCTGTCACAGCTCTGTTTTCCTTTTCCTATCTCCGCTCACTAATGATCCATATCATTGGGCTATCTATCATGGCACCCACCATCAATCCTTCCCTTCCCCTCCTCTCTTTTTTCTGTCACAATATGAGATTTGCGCTCCCTAAGGGAAACATGCACTGTGGCAGCACAAGAAGCTCATTACTAGCTATCTCAGGGACACACGTGCACTCAAACACACGCAGAGAGGCAATGGAGAAATTATGAACTGATGGAGTGATGAATTAGATTTGAGGCGCTTCTGCTTTGTGTTACAAGGCCATTAGCATGCTGCAAAGACAGACGAGCAGATAAAGCAACACGGAAAATGACGAGGAAGGAGAGATAGAGTGATAGATGAGTGGCATTGAGGTTGAAAGAGATGATGGGAAATGCCTCTAAACACAGAGAAAGAGATGGAGGGAAATATGGAGGTTACAAAAGAGCAGATGTACCGTTCGTTAGCTGCTCCAATAGCAAGGTTACTCTAGTAGCTAGGGCTGCTCAATTAACCGTATTTTAATCGGAATTACGATTATGGCTTGCAACGATTACGAAAACAACGTAATTAAAAAAAGAACGATTATTTTTTATTATTATAAAAAACAAAAAAATTTATTTTTTTTTTTTTATTGGTTTTTCAGTTGAATTAAACTTAAAGTTCAGGGTAATCAACTGTTAAAAAAAAAATCTCCAATAAATTGATGTTTTCAAAGTAAATGGATAATCGTTTTTGATAATCGTGATATCAATTATTGACCCAAATAATCGAGATTATGATTTTTGCCATAATCGAGCAACCCTACTAGTAACTGAAGGATAAAATGCTTATTTTGTCAACTTACTAACCATTGTACAAGATTTACTGACGTACGAAGTGCTAGCAACACAGCATATCATTCAAAAGCTAAGTACTGAAGCACAGGACCTGCATATTGGTACGCTAACTAGCTAGCAATAAGGCTAAGTTTCACTTTTGATTGTCTTAGCTAATATCATATTTTAGTCCCAGCTCTTAAGCGAACAATGTGTTCTGATACCATAGTTTTGGGGAATTATAATCATGTTTTTTGACATCACGTCAGCCTGAAGCATTACCACATTGGATTATTTGTTATGTCATGCAGTCTGACAGTTTCTGACTTCCATTTAAACGTTGGCATAACTCTCTCTTCTCTTGTGTAAGCTTGTGGTCGGTTGGTATTTACCATAGAGGTGACGTATGTTTCGTCTGAAATAAATATTTCCTTCAGGGCAGATTTCTTCAGTCATGCTGGAGAGACCCTGCCAAGTTTATCAAGTCAGGGAAACAACATACCTTTGTTGAGGAAAGCATTGAGTCTTTGGTCGTTGTCTGTTCTGTCTTTTTTATTATAGCGCTATTCATCAGCCGGCTCCTTATTTGGAGATAAACTGTTTTTACTCCCTCCCACTTTCCTTTTAGCACTTCTTCTTATATTTTGTGGTTGCAAAATAGCGTCAATAAAAAGCTCTTTACCCCTGACAGCTCTCAATGTTAATGATTACTTCTCGCCTTTTTTACAGCTTAATTCACTGTAAAACAAACCACTAAACAACCGAACACCATTCATCCAAATTACTCAAATTCAATTACGATTTCTCCCGAGTTTTATTGCCTTGAGGTGGAAAGGGAATCATTTACACACATTCAAGTTTGATACCCTTTTACTACCATTTCATTAACACTAAAACAAAGTTGTAATTCTTATTCACGCAACCTCTCAGGGATTATTTCAACATCTCTGATTCATGTTTACACGCCAACAGATCAGGTCACCTTTGTGCACAGTTGGTAGTGGCAGTGCATGTTGTGCAAGCTGTTTCATTGCAGATGACGTAAAGAACTTCGGGGGAATCGCGTGATAAATAGATGACCTTATTCACTGTGTCTGCTGATTACCGTGCGCCGGCATTTGTCCTTGAGGCTTTTCCAAAGAGCAGCATGATTCATGTCATATCCAAATTGTCTGGGACACATTATAATAGGGTTTACAGATACCCTCCTTCATGGGTTTTCTAACGTAGGTTATTGTTTCTATTTTATTGTGAAAAGTCAGCAATTTAAAAACCAAAATAGCTCAGTTCATAATTGTTGTTTGGAAATAAAACTCAACATCTCATCTCTGACACGATGTGAAATAAAATGACCATATTTTGAAGTCATTTGTTTATGTTCAAACCGAGAAAGTATCATCTTTGTCTGGATGTTTCTGATGGAAATTAATTCAGCAAATAAGTGCCAAGGTCCTAGCATTTGTTAATAAAGGATTGAATAACATTAAGACATGTCTTCTGACTAATCTAAAATCAAACTTTTTCGTTTTGTACGTCTAGTAAATATAGTTTCTTCGGCAGCCACATTTCGGTTTTAGGGAAATTATGTTTCCTCTTAAACATTTCTTGTTAATCCACTCCAGCTATATCCTCCTGTATGAATAACCCCTAGGGAGAAGTGACATTTCTGGTATGAAAACATGCAGGCAGCACACACACACACACACACACACACACACACACCGCAGGCTTGTCATTGCAGTTTGATGTAATGAAAGCTGCCATGCAGGAATGTTTTGGTGATAACGTGCAGGTGGAGGCAGCCAGTGGCGTGATCAGAGTCTGAGATTGCATCTGTGTGTGTGTGTGTGTGTGTGTGTGTGTGTGTGTGTGTGTGTGTGTGTGTGTGTGTGTGTGTGTGTGTGTGTGTGTGTGTGTGGTGTGTGTGTGTGTGTGTGTGTGTGTGTGTGTGTGTGTGTGTGTGTGTGTGTGTGTGTGTGTGTGTGTGTGTGTGTGTGTGTGTGTGTGTGTGTGTGTGTGTGTGTGTTGTGTGTGTGTCTGTGTCTGTGTCTGTGTCTGTGTCTGTGTCTGTGTCTGCATCCTCTTGTTGGAGAAATAAGGATCTCCATGGCGACCCTGATGTCCAATCTCCAATTGATTACCCATGGCGCATGCTGTCCTCTCAGGGCGTGTTCTTGTAAATAGAGATGGAGAGAAAATACGATTACATGAAATCCGTGTGTCAAATAAAATCACGCGTTCCTGCAGTGTTAATAATTTTCACACACACACACACACACACACACACACACACTGTATTACTTTTTGCCATTTACACACAAATACTGGACCTCAGCCAGACGTAGCAACCTCGTTTTCTTATTTAACAGATGCTATTTTTGTAAACACAAGGGAACATATTTCCAGAGGCATCCCGACACGATGAATTCATAATTTGCATTTCCGAACATTCATATATTTGTTTACCAGGGAGAGTTATCTAATGAGATAATGTTCATCTGCAGTGCCCGGGGAAGGTTATTAGAACAGTGGTCTTACGTTAATAATGACTGGAAGGTGTGTGATATTGCACAAATACGCTGTAAATGAACCTTTCTGTGAGAGTCTCACCTCTGCTCTCCTGTAAACACAATCTTAGTGACACAATCCAAACTGATCTCCTTCTGTGTGTGTGCTTCTCCAGGTAGAATAGCTGTCACTAGTAATTCAGGGTGTCTGGATGCACTAACATCTGTTATTCATTTCCTTCCCTCTCCTCCCATCCTTCCCCCTTTTGTCCTCTCTGTGTGTCACGACAGAAAAGTGTGAAGGAGGGGAATCCTCTTAAAGCAGACCAGTTCTTTTCAGAGATGGAAGAGGAGGTACTTCAAACTCAGAGGGAGGACACTCTACTACGCCAAAGACTGCAAGGTACAAGAGTGTTTGAAACGGCAGCTTTAAAATGTCAAATTTATAAGCACTGCACATACAAATCAAATCTCAAATTGGACAGAAATGAATATTAAGTGTCAGGGAAAAGTAAACATGTGATATATATTACAATACAACCCGTACACGTATGGGAACGGCAGGAGAAGCTGGTGTTTTAATTGTCGTGTTTTTCCCCCATTAGTCTCTGATTTTCGATGAAGTGGACCTATCAGACGCCAGCGTGGCCGAGACCAGCACCAAGAACATCAACAACAGCTTCACAGTAAGATACAAAACTGCTATCAAATGTTGATTAAAGCATTAAAAAATGGTTTATTTGGCTCAGTTTTCAATGGCCTGTTATGACAAAATTCCAAACTACAGTTACATTTTACCATTTGATTATCTGTGACAGTTTATCTAGTTGTATTTTTAGTTTATCTTAATAGGATTCATCCAAAACTTAAACTGTACCTAAAAAGCTAATGACATTCCCATGAGCCCACCAGTCTCATCTGTACATTGTGTTTAAGAAGCTAATACACACGTTTTAGCACGCTAGCTCAACATACGCATGTTCAACACAGTCTCACGGCATTTCGTGTTATAGTCACGAAATTAATCTATTGACTTCACCAACACGATTTCGCCATTTTTTTTGTGTCACACAGAACGATTTTAAAAGCAATGTAAATAATAACAAATTAGAAGGAAAAAGACATTTAAAAAAAAATACAGATTTCAGTATTCTGACACAGAACGATTTTAGAAGCAATGTATTTATATTGGTAGTATGTTTCGTGCCTGCACCAAATAATAACACATTAGAAGGGAAAAAAAGATGACATAAAATACAGATGTCAGTATTCTGAGGCTCTGAGACATTTCTTTTCCTCACTGACGGCAAAAAAACTCAGACATTATACAATTTAAAATAAAAGGGATAGGGTTAAGCTTAGGGTAAGATATTGAGTAAGAACATGTTTTTATGAACCACACAGCTTCTGGTCTTCCAAGACCCGACCGGACAAAAAGACGTGTTGCAGGCACGAAACATACTACCAATAGAAATACATTGCATTTAAAATCGTTCTGTGTGACACAAAAAAAAGGTGAAAATCGTGTTGGTGAACACGAATCAATAGATTACATTAATTTCGTGACTAATAACACGAAATGCCGTGAGACTGGGTTGGCATGTTAGCACTGTCTTATGAGTATGTTAGCATGCTGACGTTAGCATTTAGCTTCTACTAGCATGGCTCCAATATGTGATGCAAATGTCGACAAATTAATAACTGAAGTACCATGGATGAAGTCTTTTCAATTAGTTACCCTTCTTCCTCAGGTGATCACTCCATTTCGCAAACTAATGCTCTGTGCTGAGAGCAGGAAGGAAATGGAGGACTGGATCGGCGCTCTCAAGTCCGTCCAGAAATGGGAAACCTACGAGGTTAGCGTCTTAACATTTCTGATATTGTTATTTATTCTGCGCTTACACCTTGAAAATCCTCAGGACACACCTATTATAAAAAAGCTAGTGAGTTCTCCATTCTTCGCCCATTAGTTATTTTCTCAACATATCGTCCTGTTCTGCTTTCTTGGAACAACATACTCTCTCCTTCACTTTTCTCTTATGTACTTTTCACTTGATGAATATTGCTCATAAACCCTTGTTTTTGAAGGTGCTATAAAGAGAGCCGTAGACTGTAAGCTGCCATTAATGCTGAAATTCTCTCATTCGGTTTCAATGTTTCTCACATTTAGGAGTTTGCCGTTATCTTGTTAGTCGTTAATACTACTTCAGGAGCACTTATCAAACTGAGGATGGCATATTCTCAGAACAAATCCTTTTTACAGATCTGACATTTTGATATCTCTAGCTGTGAACACTTTCTGAAAAGGAGGAGAGTGGATCATTCTGTTTAGGGAGGTTAATTGCCTTGTCAGCTGTAGTGAAGTTATCATCGTCCCAATCCCGAGGCAACAACGTTTAATGGGTACTGCTGGTGTCATTATCAAATCAAATCTAATAAAAATATATTATACCAAATCACAAGAAATGCCTCAAAGGGCTGTACAAAGCAAACAAAAGCAAAGACAAAAATGTAAAACAAACGTCTTAGTATAAGAATTATAAAAACTAAATACAACATTATACATCAACATAAGTATTGCCATGTGATAAAAGCATGTGATGGAAATCCATGCTTCCTCTGGCTATGTAGTCCAGCGTGAAATACAAAGAGTCATCGCCCCATCCTGCAATATCTGTCCTCCCCCAGGCTACATATTCTGACGTAGCGCTCGGATGACTTTTGTGTCTGTGTTTCCACCTTCTGAATCTAGCCAGTTTAACATGAAGCGCTGTCGTCTCTTTCTTCCTCCTCCTCCTCCTCTTCCTCCTCCTTCAGGCCAGCCAGTTCAACATGGAGCATTTCTCCGGGATGCACAACTGGTACGCCTGCTCTCACGCCAGACCGACCTTCTGTAACGTCTGCCGGGAGGCTCTGCCAGGCGTCACCTCCCACGGCCTGTCCTGCGAGGGTACATACACACACACACACACACGCACGCACACACGCACAACACATGCACACACACACACACGCACACACACACACACACACACACACACACACACACACACACACACACACACACACACACACACACACACACACACACACACACTAGTTCCTGAACAGTGTCCTTCACATGCTGATATACAAGAGTGGGACTTACACAGTCACAAGATGGAGGAATACCGGTTCTTGTAGGTAATCATACATCTTTTTTCACAAAATGTTGGCTTTTTTCTGAAAATCTCCAAATTCAAATTTTTCTTCTGAAAATTCTCAAAAATAAATTCTCTAAATTCTGACTTTTTTCTCAAAATTCTGACTTTTTTCTCAAAATTCTGACTTTTCAAAAAATTCAGATTTTTCTAAAAACCTCAAAATTCTGACTTTTATCAAAAATTCTGACTTTTTATCAAAATTCAGACCTTCATCTCAAAATTCGGACTTTCTCAAAATTCTGACTTCTCAAAATTCTGACTTCTTCTCAAAATTCAGACTTTTTCTCAAAATTCAGACTTTTTCTCAAAATTCAGACTTTTTCTCAAAATTCTGACTTTCTCAAAATTCTGACTTCTTCTCAAAATTCTGACTTTCTCAAATTCTGACTTCTCAAAATTCAGACTTCTTCTCAAAATTCTGACTTCTTCTCAAAATTCAGACTTCTTCTCAAAATTCTGACTTCTTCTCAAAATTCTGACTTTTTCTCAAAATTCTGACTTCTGAATACTTAAAAATGTTAATAATCACTGGTCACCGGCTTGAGCTTCAATCTCAGGATCCATGTATTTGTGATCCTCTCCAGAATGGAAGTAGTCATCACATACAGAGCATCAACTAGTTCCTGAACAGTGTCCTTCACATGCTGATATCCAAGAGAGGGAGTTACACAGTCACAAGATGGAGGAATAGAAAGCAGTATTCAATGTTTACTTCAGATTAGCTCCACGTCAGAAATGATCATGCTTGTCCTATGTCTATCTCCATAGAGGCTGAATCATCATGTTAATCACATAGCTATCATATGCCTCAAACAGTCCTGATGCTCTTCTAGGTAATCATACATCCTGTCATGTACACAGCTACAGTTGGGATACCTTTGTTATCATGTTACTCTCATGTTGGAAGAGGACATTCAGTATTTTCCCAACACTAAGCAGTCATGTTTAAATGTACCGTGCTGTTACATAAATGTCCCTTTTCCTGGCAGTCTTCTAGAAAAGTATTTCGAACACGTGACTGTGACAAGACAGTTAATAACTTCTTCATTATTGCAGCATGAGGAACGTTTCGTGACTTCCCAAGCAAATCATGCATTTGAATTGTCATGGATATTTATTTAACGATGAAATAACGATGAAGTTTATTGACCTCTTTCCTGCAGTTTGCAAGTTCAAGGCTCATAAGCGCTGTGCAGTCCGCTCCACCAACAACTGCAAATGGACCACACTGGCCTCCATAGGAAATGACATCATTGAGGATGAGGAAGGGGTGAGTTATAACTCAGTGAGAGAAGACCTGTCGACAAAAAGAAAGCTTACATTTCATTTCCGAGCGGATAAACTTACAAGACTAAATATAACAACTGTGATGTATTTAGTAATCCAGGATCAGAGATGGCAAAAGTACACACATCCTTTACTCAAGTAGAAGTACAGATGTTAAAAAATACTCTGGTAAAAGTAGAAGTACTGACTAAACTTCTTTACTCAAGTAAAAGTAAAGAGGGCTTTGAAATGTACTTCAGTAAAAAGTACCCATAACTAGCAGCTGTTTTAAAGAGTACCTGACCTCCCTTTATATTAATAGAACAATAATGTCATTGTTAGCTAATGAATGTTTCCATGCTGAACAACGGCAACATGACAACGTTTCATTGGTCCCTCTTCTTTAGAGAAGACCAGGAATGATGGATACACGGATCGTGTTCAAATCAATAGGCACGCAATGACTCTAAATAATAATGATCACGCCCACCAAACACACATTCAAACTAAAGGAACCAGCCTGTTTGGGAAATGTGAGAAGTAGAAAAGTACAGGTATTTGGGTTCAACAATGTAAGAAGTAGAAAGTACAGGTATTTGTGTTCAACATGTAAGAAGTAGAAAGTACAGGTATTTGTGTTCAACAATGTAAGAAGTAGAAAGTACAGGTATTTGAGTTCAACATGTAAGAAGTAGAAGTACAGGTATTTGGGGTTCAACATGTAAGAAGTAGAAAGTACAGGTATTTGAGTTCAACATGTAAGAAGTAGAAGTACAGGTATTTGGGTTCAAAATGTAAGAAGTAGAAAGTACAGGTATTTGAGTTCAACATGTAAGAAGTAGAAAGTACAGGTATTTGGGTTCAAACATGTAAGAAAGTAGAAAGTACAGGTATTTGGGTTCAACATGTAAGAAGTCAGAAAGTACAGGTATTTGGGTTCAACATGTAGAAGTAGAAAGTACAGGTATTTGGGTTCAAAAATGTAAGAAGTAGAAAGTACAGGTATTTGTGTTCAACATGTAAGAAGTAGAAAGTACAGGTATTTGTGTTCAACATGTAAGAAGTAGAAAGTACAGGTATTTGGGTTCAACATGTAAGAAGTAGAAAGTACAGGTATTTGTGTTCAACATGTAAGAAGTAGAAAGTACGTATTTGGGTTCAACATGTAAGAAGTAGAAAGTAGTACAGGTATTTGTGTTCAACATGTAAGAAGTAGAAAGTACAGGTATTTGTGTTCAACATGTAAGAAGTAGAAAGTACAGGTATTTGGGTTCAAAATGTAAGAAAAGTCATCAGAAAAATAAGTAGTGGAGTAAAGTACTGATACCAGAACAATGTACTTAAGTACAGTAACAAAGTATTTGTACTCCACTACTTCCCACCTCTGATCCGGATACAAAAAGCACTTTCTGTAGATGTTTGAATACAATCATTTCCTCCCTGATTTGTCATACCTGAGCACACTGATGTCTCATGTTCTGAGTATTTTTTGCACATCTTCCCCAGGTGGTCATGCCCCACCAGTGGCTCGAAGGCAACCTGCCAGTCAGCGCTAAATGTGTGGTGTGTGACAAGAACTGTGCAGCGTGCGGCGGCTGCAGGACTGGCAGTCTGCCTCTGTGCAAAGCCATCGTGAGTCCATTGATTCGGCCTTCCCCCCCTGTCACAAAACTGTCCTGTCAAATCAGCGTTAGCATTTATCTTTCCAACGTCACTGCTAGCTCAGTTTAGAGGTCGCCCAATGAAGTTTTCACATGGATTTATCATAACACAATACAGCTTTATTTATAACGCACTTGAAAACCTCCAGACCAAAGTCTCACAGCACAGCTCACACACCATAAGTAAAAACAGTAGACAATTTAAATGCAATAAATGCAACAATCTAAAAGATGTCAATACGCTAAGGAGAAGACATACATGTATTGATCTGCATGGTAAACAATATCTTTGAAATGTCCCAAATGTGGACTTTTAGTAGCTTTTTCTAAATGCAAAAAACAATTATCTGGGATAAAACTGGAAGTGTGAGAATACCTTCAGAATAAAAGTGAATTCTCGTCTCAAGCGAGATGAGGAGAATAACGTTCCTGGGCAAAAAACTAAATTCTCTCGACTGTAATGCATATAATGAAAAAGCAAAGTAAGCTACATTTTATGGACTTCACTTTAGTATCAGTACAAAAGACAGCATTCATTTCAAAATCCAGCAGCACGGCTCAAGGGAATTGTCCTTTAAGACACAGAGATGTAATTTTACTCTGCCTCTCAGTTCCACTTAGCAAAGGCTGAATTGCTTTTGTGTGTTCAGGGCAAATGAACACACATTAATAATCTAATCCACAGCACACACACACACACACATCCACACACACCCACACACACACCCACCCACACACAACACACAAACACACACACAACCCACACACACACCCACCCCCACACACACACACACACACACACACACACACACACAACACACACAGGCAAGCACACGTACAAATGAATCAGAGTGGTATTTGTGAAGGTTACAGAACTGACATTTCGTCGGTTTCAGAGGGATATAACGACCTTTCTGCTTCTACTGAAATATAGAATTACTATGGAGACCGCTGACAGTGTGTGTGTTTGTGTGTGTGTTTGTGTGTTTGTGCGTGCAGGTCCACAACAGCTGTAAAGAACAAATGGGGAAGGTGTGTCCCCTGGGTCAATATCGAGTGTCAATCATCCCTCCCACTGCACTTAACAGCATCGACTCAGATGGTGAGACACCCCTCACACATGCACCATCACACACACAAACACACACACACACACACATATATAGACATTGATTCAGGCTCTTTTGTCCATAATATTGCACACAGCAGGTTCAAAGTGCAGAAATGTCATTTTTCATCTCCAGTGGGGTCTATATTATGTGCAAAGGTAGAAAAAAAACAAGGGGCTGTTGCAATGTAAAAAAAACACCCAACTATAAAGCTTTATATTTTAGCACGCTTAGTAATACATGTTGCACTTGAACAGATTCATATTTTGCAACATGTTGAAAGTTCTTTAGGGCAGCATTGTCTTATTTCTACATATTATGGATATTTAAAAAATACACACAGTTCTCCAGCTTGTTCAACATGTATTCAACAGAGAGCTAAGATAAGATAAGACTTTATTTATCCTGAAGGAAATGTGTTTTTTCCCATTTTCTTTACCATTAAAACCTTTGTTATTCATTTTTCTTTCAGGCTTCTGGAACGCCACCTCGGCCTCGTGCTCCAGCCCTCTCCTGGTCCTCGTGAACTCTAAAAGCGGAGACAACCAGGGGGTGAAGTTCCTCCGAAAATTCAAGCAGCTTCTCAACCCGGCTCAAGTCTTCGACCTGATGAACGGAGGACCAGAGCTCGGGTACATAATCCCTTTATAAATAATCGAATAATTGTTTTCGTCTGAGTCATCAAAGGTGTATTCACAAATTGTCATAGTACGGTACTTAGAAGCAGCGATGGCAAAAGTGCACACATCCTTTACTCAAGTAGAAGTACAGATACTCGTGTTTAAAAGTACTCTGGTAAAAGTAGAAGTACTGACTAAACTTCTTTACTCAATTAAAAGTAAAGAAGTATGGGCTTCGAGTAAAAAGTACCCATAACTAGCAGCTGTTTTAAAGAGTACCTGACCTCCCTTTATATTAATAGAACAATAATGTCATGTTAGCTAATGAATGTTTCCATGCTGAACAACGGCAACATGACAACGTTTCATTGGTCCCTCTTCTTTAGAGAAGACCAGGAAATGATGGATACACGGATCGTGTTCAAATCAATAGGCACGCAATGACTCTAAATAATAATGATCACGCCACCAAAACACACATTCAAACTAAAGGAACCAGCCTGTTTGGGAAATGTGAGAAGTAGAAAGTACAGGGTATTGGGTTCAACACTGTGAGAAAGTAGAAAGTACAGGTATTTTGTGGTTCAACATGTGAGAAGTAGAAAGTACAGGTATTTGTGTTCAACATGTAGAAGTAGAGAAATACAGGTATTTGTGTTCAACATGTGAGAAGTAGAAAGTACAGGTATTTGTGTTCAAACATGTAAGAAGTAGAAAGTACAGGTATTTGGGTTCAACATGTAAGAAGTAGAAAGTACAGGTATTTGGGTTCAACCTGTAAGAAGTGAAAGTACAGGTATTTGTGTTCAAAATGTAAGAAGTAGAAAGTACAGGTATTTGTGTTCAACATGTAAGAAGTAGAAAGTTCAGGTATTTGTGTTCAAAATGTGAGAAGTAGAAAGTACAGGTATTTGGGTTCAAAATGTAAGAAGTCAAAGTAAAAAGTCGTCAGTAAAATAGGTAGTGGAGTAAAGTACTGATACCAGAAACATGTATTTAAGTACAGTAACGAAGTATTTGTAAAATGAAGCTCTGTTCACTAAAACCTCTTGAAAATGGTGTTGGAATAAGAACATTTGTGAGTTGTCTTGATCTGATCTGAGTTGGATTTTTAAACTGCTGCCCCGGAAAAATACGTAACTTTTAATGGCACTTTCCTAAAGGGGATGTTTTGGCATCAGTAATCTCCAGACTTTGTGGAATATGTACAGAATTAACCGACGGAAAAATAAGTTTGCGATGTTAGTGGGAAAACCAAAACCATACATAATGAAAAATAAGCTCAGATGCAGCTGAAAAGTCTTTTTTCTTTCAGTAGTGGGAGTTTGTAGTCCGTCACGACTGGTTTAATGCATGCTGTAATTGTGCTGCCTTTTCATGACATGTACCTCTTAACACTGTGTGCTCTTCGTCCTCCTCTCCCTCCCCTCAGCCTGCGCCTTTTCCAGAAGTTTGTGACATTTCGTATCCTGGTGTGCGGAGGAGACGGCAGCGTGGGCTGGGTGCTCTCAGAGCTCGATAAACTCAACCTCCATAAACAGGTGAGTGCAGGAAGGAGGAGGAGGAGGAGGAAGAGGGGGGGGGGTGGTGATATAATAGTCAGGTAATTGTCAAAAACACTGAAGGCAAGAGAAAGCAGCAAGATACCTATAATGTTGATGATAAAAAGCTCTATTAGAACTAAAGTACGACACATTTTGTAATATGTCCAAACTACGGCCCACGGACCATTTTGAATCGGCCCTCACACACAAAAAGTATAATGACTTAACTATAATAAACTTCTGCTTGTCTTATATTGTACTTCTTAAATATATATGTAAAAATATATTACACAGTATTCATGTATGAGGCGATATACCTCTAGTGAGCGGCCCAGCTCTTCGTATGTTTTTATAAATAAGGTGTTATTTAAAAAATAGGTTATGCCTCACTACCACACTGATTACCTCATCTAATTAAATAATGTCATGGATTTAATCTGACTTAATAACGGATGCCATGACGGATAACATCGTTTTTCATTTGAAAACACAAGTGCCGTGTCAAAAAGGTTTGAATAATTGAAGGTCATATTTGATTAAAGAAACAAATTTGTTAATGTTGGGGGTACCAAGTGTGATGTTTTTCACTTGTATTCAAGATTGGACCTGACTGTCTCCTACGGTCACAGTCTGCAGCACCGCGTTCAGCTTTAAGATGGGAGTGGAAATGACCCGTTAGTTTCCTGATGACATGTGTGTTCTCGGTGTTGCAGTGCCAGCTGGCGTGCTGCCGCCTTGGGCACGGGCAACCGACCCTGGCCCGCGTGCTGGGCTTGGGTGGGGCTCTGCGACGACGACGCCCATCTGCTGCAGATACCTGAGAACCTGCGATAGCCACCACCTAAGATGCTGGAGCGCGTTGATACCTTGAGTTGAAGAAAAGCAACCTATTGCCTGCCCCTTTTTCTAGCACTATTTAGCACAATTAAGCACCGTTTAGCACTAGTTGCAGTGAAGTTTAGCACACGTTTTAGTTTAGTTTAGCACCATTATTAGCACCGTTTAGCACCATTTATTTTTAACACTGTTCATCAGCATTGTTCGCACTATTTAACACAATTTAGCACACTTTTTAGCACCGTTTAGCACTAGTTGCAGTGAAGTTTAGCACCATTATTAGCACCGTTTAGCACCATTTATTTTAACACTGTTCCTCTCCATATTTAGCACTGTTTAGCTGTATTCTTAGCACTGTTTAGCATCATATTTAGCACTGTTTAGCATCATATTTAGCACTGTTTAGCATCATATTTAGCACTGTTTAGCATCATATTTAGCACTGTTTAGCATCATATTTAGCACTGTTTAGCACCATTTTAAGCACTGTTTTTAGAAGCAGTCAGCACTTTCTTTTAACACCATTTATCAAAACGTTTTGCACCGTTACGGGACATTTTCAGAAGCGTTTGGCAACATTTATAGCACAGTTGTTTTGCACATTTTTAAAAGCTTTCCTGACATGTTCCTCTAACTTGAAAGCAAAATCCTTTTCAAGCAACAAATTAACAGTATATCACTCAAATAGGGTAAAAAAACACATCCTATCTGTGTTCAACATGTTGAAAACGTCTTTGATCTAGAAATAGATTTTCTTTTGATTCCCTGGGTGTTTCTCAATGTCGAGGACGCTTGGTTTGTAGCGAAGAGTGGTGGAACAGGCTAACAGGTGTGCAGGTGTGCGTCATATGCGAGGCCTCGCCTTAAATGGAGCGCGATTTCCGCCAAAGATTTGGAAATTGGTCCGTGCGCTAAGCATTGTGGGGATTTTAAGACCGCGGAGTCGTCTAAAACATGTGCTGCCTCGAAATGTCTCGCTATACGAAGTACGCCGGCCTCGGTAGAATTCCAAGTATGCTGGACATTGGAACAGTCCTTCGGCGGCACTCGATGACGTAGTAATAGTGGCTCTGGAGCAGCCTTCCTCGACATTGAGAAACACCCACAGTGTCCTCTCCTCCTATCTCAATCTGATACTCCGATTTAAAAAAAGTGTATATTCTGTCGCGTGACATTGACACAGGTGTGTGTTTTGTGTTCAGATGGAGTGTGATGACGTACGAGGTGCCCACCACCACCAAACGCACCCCGACGGTGAAGGAAGACGACAGCCTCGATTCTCCTCTACAGGTAAATTACTTTCGGGAAGCTGTCTGCCTTTTGACAGATGGTGTCCATAAATTAGCTGCCAGATCTCCACAGCTCCAAGAAAAGACTTTGGAAGACATCCACTGAGGATCAATTGAACCTGGCAGCTGGCAGCCGAGGCAATCAGCCCTAAAGCAGAGGGGGGGGGTTAGAAACTGACTGAGAGCTGGTCTGTATTTTGATTTGAAGCTGCTTCAAACCTCTCTTTCTGGTGGTTTAAGGGCATGCTTTTATTACAGCATGATAATGCACTTTCATAGCCAGTTTTTATCCACTAATTCATTCATTGCCTTCGTGAATGGTTGAGCTAAAATGGAGTGTTCTTCCAGTTTAAAGGATCTCATTAGTCATTTGTCAATTAGTTAAAAGGTATTTTTTTGGCTGACTGCGTTATGTACAAGTGGATCAAATGTGCTGTCAGTACTTAGACTATTCTGTCTTTATTTGACGTTTTCAAATGACTGATTCAGGCATAATAAACCAGACAAATAAATGTTTCTGCACCACAACAGAAACAATACCTACCATAAAAATGTGTTTGTAGATATTCTAAGAAATACTATCACTCTTCAGATCTGTTATTTTTATGAAAAAGTGCATTTCATTTAAGTTACATGATTAACTGTTTATTAATATCACATTTCCAGACCTCAGCTAAGGGTACACGGACGGAGATTTATATCCAGTCACATGGCCAATGTGCGACCAAAAGTACTGCTGATGAAAATGTCAAGACCTACTTTAAAAGAGTCTTCCCTACTTGA
>NW_022987728.1:1013135-1065635 GCF_902827165.1 Trematomus bernacchii
GAGAGACTTTAATTACAGCTTGCAGGTTTTTAATTTATTTTAAATAATACATTTCACTTAAATAAAAGGTTTCCTGTTGAAGTAAAATCAATAAAACAGAAAGTGGTGTAAAATATAAAAAAATGGCTTTGCTCAGGTGAAGGGGGCGGGGCTAAAGCTTTAAGTTGGAGGTGCGGTGTGTGACGGGAGGGCAGCAGGCAGCAGCAATACCGTTATTGACACGCAGACACAACCTTATGTTTAGTAAAAGACAGATTATTAGGATCTGCTGTTTAAGTTTATGTTAAATATTGTTTTTGTTTTATGTTTGCTGGAAATAAACGTTGAAAAGCAACCGAAACGTCCAGTGGACTGCGAGTCTGACACTGCTTCCCAGCCCCAAGCTCTACATGTAGAACAATAACTTTTGAGGTATCGAGTTACAAGACAAACTTTTTGGGATTTTGGCCACTACACTATAATAAAAGGAATTTTAGATGGCGTGTTCTGATATTATAGTATATATAAAAAATCAAGCAATTCATTTGTATTTTCAGTGTCTGAGTCGCAGCACGGCGGTGGAAATCGTGAACAGCAGTAAAGTCCTGCAGGAGGAGACCAGGATGCTGCTGGATGGAAAACTACTGGTACGCCTCTTCACTTTCATCCTGCTCTCCTCTCTCTTTCATTCAATGCTCCACGTCTCACGTTACAGTTTCTGCCGTCTGTTTATTGTCTTGTTTGCTCTAATTTACCCCGTAAGGACATTTATCTCTCGACTCACAATAGCCCTTTGTGCAGAAGAACAAATAAAATGCACCATTGCAAAAATCATGACATGAAAACAAATCATCTGCTCTCTGCTTTGCTTTTCATCTGCTTCCAATATTTATAACATTTTCAGACTTTCACTTATTTTATCTCATGTCATTCTGAGACATTGAATAGGAGTCTTCTCCTGCTCATGTTCAGGTGTATATCAGTATGTAGTGTCTCTACTTTAAAGAGTCCTCTCCTGCTGATGTTCAGGTGTATATCAGTATGTAGTGTCTCTACTTTAAAGAGTCCTCTCCTGCTGATGTTCATGTGTATATCAGTATGTAGTGTCTCTACTTTAAAGAGTCCTCTCCTGCTGATGTTCAGGTGTATATCAGTATGTAGTGTCCTCTACTTTAAAGAGTCCTCTCCTGCTGATGTTTCATGTGTTATATCAGTATGTAGTGTCTCTACTTTAAAGAGTCCTCTCCTGCTGATGTTCCAGGTGTATATCAGTATGTAGTGTCTCTACTTTAAAGAGTCCTCTCCTGCTGATTGTCAGGGGTATATCAGTATGTAGTGTCTCTACTTTAAAGAGTCCTCTCCTGCTGATGTTCATGTGTATATCAGTATGTAGGTCTCTACTTTAAAGAGTCCTCTCCTGCTGATGTTCAGGTGTATATCAGTATGTAGTTGTCTCTACTTTAAAGAGTCCTCTCCTGCTGATGTTCAGGTGTATATCAGTATGTAGTGTCTCTACTTTAAGAGTCCTCTCCTGCTGATGTTCAGGTGTATATCAGTATGTAGTGTCTCTACTTTTAAAGAGTCCTCTCCTGCTGATGTTCAGGTGTATATCAGTATGTAGTTGTCTCTACTTTAAAGAGTCCTCTCTCTGCTGATGTTCAGGTGTATAACAGTATTGTAGGTCTCTACTTTCTTTAACGAGTCCTCTTCCTGCTGATGTTCAGGTTATATCAGTATGTAGTGTCTCTACTTTAAAGAGTCCTCTCCTGCTGATGTTCAGGTTGTATATCAGTATGTAGTGTCTCTACTTTAAAGAGTCCTCTCCTGCTGATGTTCAGGTGTATATCAGTATGTAGTGGTCTCTACTTTTAAAGAGTCCTCTCCTGTTGATGTTCAGGTGTATATCAGTATGTAGTGTCTCTACTTTAAAGAGTCCTCTCCTGCTGATGTTCAGGTGTATATCAGTATGTTAGTGTCTCTACTTTAAAGAGTCCTCTCCTGTTGATGTTCAGGTGTATATCAGTATGTAGTGTCTCTACTTTAAAGAGTCCTCTCCTGCTGATGTTCAGGTGTATATCAGTATGTAGATGTCTCTACTTTAAAGAGTCCTCTCCTGCTTGATGTTCCGGTGTATATCAGTATGTAGTGTCTCTACTTCTAAAGAGTCCTCTCCTGCTGATGTTCAGGTGTATATCAGTATGTAGTGTCTCTACTTTAAAGAGTCCTCTCCTGCTGATGTTTCAGGTGTATATCAGTATTGTAGTTGTCTCTACTTTAAGAGTCCTCTCCTGCTGATGTTCAGGTGTTATTCAGTATGTAGTGTCTCTACTTTAAAGAGTCCTCTCCTGCTGAGGTTCAGGTGTATATTCAGTATGTAGTGTCTCTACTTTAAAGAGTCCTCTCCTGCTGATGTTCAGGTGTATATAGTATGTAGTGTCTCTACTTTAAAGAGTCCTCTCCTGATGATGTTCAGGTGTATATCAGTATGTAGTGTCTCTACTTTAAAGAGTCCTCTCCTGCTGATGTTCAGGTGTATATCAGTATGTAGTGTCTCTACTTTAAAGAGTCCTCTCCTGCTGGTGTTCAGGTGTATATCAGTATGTAGTGTCTCTACTGTGACATGTCTCCTTGCTTTAATGTCCAATAGAGCAATAGTGTTACATAGTGATGTCACCATGTTACTGAAGTGAACTATAGGGCCTCTTTAACTTCAGGTAATCATTCTATATGTCTTCCCTTCTTGCGATGAGAGATGAAGCGCTGACAAATGAATGAAGATGAGAGACGGATAAATAAACCAGTATTATTAACATAGTAGGCAAATCACAAACCAATTTGAACGACATTTGGCTACGCCTCAACTGCTGACAGAATTATAGGCTAACATATGTTTACTGTTGACAAATCTGTGAATTAGCATAATATACGCCGGGTGTCAAATGTACATCGTCTTGAGCAGATGTTAGCATTTTCAGACGAACAGATGGAGAGTATTTTTCAATAAATGGCAAGCTATGCATTTTCATCCATCCTCATAAACGAAAATCACATTATTACTAGAAATCACGTACAATAACAACGACTAAGGTAATCCCCTACATTCTCTGCCAGTGAGCCTCATACACAGGATGATTTATCAGGAACATTGTTCGATGAATATGCGTGTAATACATATTTTATAGAAATGAAATCTTGATGCATTTTGTTGTCTCTTCCTCAGTCGAAGTCTCCCGAGGAACAGGAGCTGCGGTCGACTCTGAACAGCCTCAGCACCGAGCTCCACAAACTGGACGACATCCACTGGATCTGTCCCTTAATGCAGTGCTCCGAGGAGGTGTGTGTGTGTGTGTGTGTGTGTGTGTGTGTGTGTGTGTGTGTGTGTGTGTGTGTGTGTGTGTGTGTGTGTGTGTGTGTGTGTGTGTGTGTGTGTGTGTGTGTGTGTGTGTGTGTGTGTGTGTGTGTGTGTGTGTGTGTGTGTGTGTGTGTGTGTGTGTGTGTGTGTGTGTGGTGTGTGTGTGTGTGTGTGTTGTGTGTGTGTGTTGTGTGTGTGTTGTGTGTGTGTGTGTGTGTGTGTGTGTGTGTCGCAGCCCAGCCCATCTGCCCTTTCTGACAATAAGCCAAACAAATGTCTCTTGTTGTTGCTTGTAGCTAATGATGTTTGTTGTGTGTGTAGGACTCGGTGAGGGGCAGCAGTAAGAGCAGCAGCAGCATGAAGCTGAAGATCATTCCCAAAGTGAAGAAGGACCGAGAGAAGCTCCACAAGCAGAAGTCCAACAGCTCCCTCTCAGGTAGGACTCCAGAACAGAGCTCTAAATTGACAGCTTCAGTCCCACAAATACATTGGCTCTTGGAGTTACAGCTGTCAAAAACTCCTACATGTGTTATGCAGCACATATAGCAGACTCTAAAGATATCATTCACCAGTCTTCGGTTAGATATTAAAGCCTTTTCTGTGGCATTTTACTTTCACACTGACACAGGTGGAATCATTCCTCAGCCTTTTTTTGGGATTACAAAGTTACAAATCTGAACGATGCCCAGTCTTGATTTCTACTACTAGTTTACAATCTGTCTTTAGATAAACCCTGGTGTTCACCCATGGCAAAAAGCAGCCATCTCTTCGTTCTCACTTGTCAAAAAAGACAATTTTTTTTACTCTTAGGGAGGGAGTTTGAGACAAGTAAGGGATAATGTGCAGCGACGCGGTCATTATGGGGAAAAGAACACCGACAGGCAGATCAGGAGCCCGACGCCCGACGCGAAGCATGAAGGTGTTCTTCATAATGACCAAGTCGCTGCACATTATCCCGCTTATTACACGGCCACATTCTCAACAAAGTAACGATATGACTCCCACTATTAATTGAAATGCTTTTATGGATTTAGAAAATGATTTTATTGATTTAAAAAATAGTTGTATGTATTGATTTAAATTGACATGCATCCGCTAAGGAAAATAGTCCGTTGTTACCGTTTGAACAAAAAAAAACGTAGCAACGCAACGGCAGGAAGGCGGAGCTTTTTGATTAATTTTAATGTTTAATTTTAATGTTTATTTTATTATCTTTTCTTTTTAATGACTAATTTTAAATGCCATTTTCATAATGTCTTCCATTTTTGTAAAGCACTTTGAATTGCCTTGTGTTGAAAGGTGCTATATAAATAAACTTGCCTTGCCTTGCCTTGCCTTGATTACAGATTTGAAAACATCGTTGCTTGCTTTAAAAGTAGCACAATTCATGATGTCAAACCTTGGAAAGTATCTAGATATCCCTGCCCTAATGCCAAAGTAACTGGCAACTGAATATGTGTCGCCGTTTGATGTCTATGTCTGGACCGCTGCGTAAAAAGGAGGGTTTCTGCCCCGTTACTTCTCCGCTGTTTTCTTGTCGCTCTTGTCTTGTCAGTTAGAAAAGCAAACTGCATGCACCGGACTTGTTTGTGCAGATGTGAGCGTCCTTAACAACGGTCAATAAGTCCTTGACAGCGGTCTGTCTGTTCTGGATTAACAACGTGTCACGTGTTCTAAATTGACCAATCAGAATCGAGTATTCAACTAAGCCATGTAATAATGCAGAATAAACACTTCCTTAGCGGGAAAAAGACTCCCTGCCAACACCAACATCAAGAGTGTATTGATTCACACTCACATGGTGTTTCAAGCAGGATATAGCAAATAAGATGTCATATATCTCAATAACATAGTATGATCTTGGTGTCATTCTTCTCTTCCTCAAAATGTCCGGCCCTGACTCGCAGCAGCTCAGCATTAACATTCCTCTCTCCCCCCCCCCCTGCAGGAAATTGGGAAATCAAAGGTGGGGCAGTTGAAGCTGACTCCTCGGGCAACTGAAGTCCTTCAAGAGGTGCTTAACACGTGACACCCAGGGGTGAGGAGCACCCTCCTGTCCTCCTGTCCTCTTACTGCGACACCCAGTGGCCTGACTAGAGGTGCGAGGAAGGAAAGGAACACCATCTTCCCAACTTTTAACGCTTCTTCCTCCCTGATTCTGTCTCCTCCACTCTGCAGGGAGGACTTCTGTTTCCTCTCTTTCTTATTTGTGGGGAACCTGGATTTGCGTCGCATTGCTCCACCAATCAGCGCTCAGCTTTTGGTTTTGTTTGGAATTCACGTGACCAGCAGGAAATCAAACTACGGACGAGGGGAGGCGTGAAATGAAAGCGATTCAAGATTCTCACATACGTTGGTTTTTTTCGTTGACAAAGAATTGTGTTTACGTGGTGCTCTCCTTGCATGTCGAGTGCAGCCATATTGTTTTATTTCTATCAGTTGTTACAATCTTCTAATTCCTTTTCCTCTCTAACTTTGAATAGTTTTCTTCGCGTTTGATTATTTCATCTCGAGACTTTCGAAGAGTATTTATTTCTTGTTGCTACTGCCATGAGAACTCAAAACGGCAACAAGCTGAACAAACATCTCAACCTTATCGTCTACTGAACTGGGGAATATCTTAAATGTTGCAACAAAAAATGTACTGAGGAATGTACTTGTGTGGACTTGTATTACAAACTGCTGTTGTGGTTCTAAAGTGGTTCTTAATAGGCTGTCGTCTGACTTGTGTGATCCGAGGCTTACTTTTAATGAGTCATTTCATCTGGAAATCAGCCTTATGAATATATGATTATCAAAGTTACTCATGTGGGTGTCAAAACATTGGTTTTTAAAAGAACATTTTCCAGTCCAGTACCAGGTGAAATGACCATTTTATGGAAAAGGTGTTTACAGGAGGAGGAAGCATCAAGGACTCAGTATAATTCTCCTACTTTGCCATACTCCTGATTGTATATGTAAAAAAAAAATGATTTTGCCTCGTCTGTGGTTAAAAGCTATTATTATTATTATTAATATATTATCTATTTTTTTGTATATCTTATTTTCAAAATGGAACAATTTGTGGCTTTGCTGCTTCCCCCTTTTGACAAACTCCTTGTGCATATAATCAAAAACAATTACTGCTGTTGTGTCCCTGCATGAATACTTAGCCTTCCTTCGCCTCACAGTGTTGGCCTGAAGTTGCCTCAAAATAGTGACATTAATATTCGTTTTGCCAGCAGCGTGAATATTTATTTTGACGCACCACATGAAATGGGTTTTACATAACACTTCTTCAGAGGGAAAAACAAACCTAATTCCCTGCCAATACTTTACTGTAACCACCATCAAGAGTGTATTGATTCACACTCACGTGGTTTTTTTTAAGCAGGATATAGCAAATAAGATGTCATATATATCAATAACATAGTATGATCTTGGTTTCATTTGCCGCTGTTTGGCTTTAGAGGAGACTCCTTCCCAGGTTTTACAGGAGGAATGGTCAGACATTTTAGGATTGTTTTCATTATTTGCTGTCTTAACAGAAGATACATCTCTGTGCACTCAGTAAAGACAACCCAGTACCTTAGCTTAGCCTAGCCTAGCTTAGCTTAGTGTAGTTTAGCTTATTGTAGCTTAGCTTACCTTAACTTAGCTTAGCTTAGCTTAGTGTAGCTTAGTTAACATTAGCTTAGCAGACTATTGGACACAATTCTACAATACACCTTCCAGTAAATCCCAAAATGTTTAATGTACCTTATTAACTACTGAATAACTGCTGTTAGAAAAATGTGTGTACTAACAAACGTTTTAGAAGCTAGCATATTTAAAATGAGCAGCAAGAGTCCAATATGTTAGCCAGTTGCTTATTCAACAGTTGTTTTATTTGACTATGAATGTAAATACACACATAAAGTAGACTATAGACAAGTGTGTAATTATTAGCTTTTTAACTATTTGCATTATCGTTGATGGCATCAGGCTAGCTGTTTCCAGAGTTTACTAATAAGCTAAGCTAAATGCTACATGAAAGGAGCTCCATACTGATTGGACAGAGAATCATTTTGAATAATTCTTTTATTTAATACAGCAAAAATGTAAATGACCTAAAATGTATGAACAAACAAGGCTGTAAACTGGTGAAGGATTATTTTCCCATTCACAGAAAGGGTTAGTGCTTGATTTCTCAGTTATTTACATGTTTTTTAATCAAACTAACCCATGCTAACTCTTGAGTAGGGTTACTGTGAGGCGTTGTAGATGTGCAGCTCTGGTAGGACTGTGCTCCTGTATCCATAGTGTGCCGGCTTTACGCTCTACACCTTAGAGGCTTTAGTGGTGTTGTGCCAAGTTTGTACCGAGTTCAGTGGGTTATGAGACATACAAGGTGTGCGTGAGAGTGCGTGAGCTTCAGATGCGAACGTTGTTGTATGTCGTACATTTCAAAGTTTACTGTATCTTGCCTTGCACTTTACGAAGAAGCAAACTTAATGGGGAAAAAAGACATTAGTGTGCATGTGTGCGTGTGTGTGTTTAAGATTTTGAGTGTTTACAAGTGTTTTTTTAATTGATTTCATGAGAAAATCTTTAATTTATGATAAATGTATACGGACAAAAGTGTGTTGATACAATGTAATATATCTAACCAAACGTAAAAAAGAATGATAAATATATAGTGGTTGTAAAATGACTCCCACAGCAGCTTGAATCTCCCAATGTTATTACATGTGTCATTCCAATGCCATTGAAATGTCTTTCCAATGTCACACCAATTGGTATTGAAATAGAATTGTAAAAATGTCACCAATATTAAGGTTATTTTAACTTCAAGCCAAAGTTTTTTGAATTATCCTGTGAAGTTACAGACTATTAATGAATTGTTTACACAAAAAGAAATGTCATACTCAGCTTTGAGTTGTTTAGCCAACATTTGGGTAACTTTTTGTGTATAATTTTCAAATTGTAGGAAGTCTAACTTATGCTTTCATGAGCATTTTTTGTGCTGAAAACGAAGCAAAATTGCGTCCACTTCTGGGAACACATACTTGTGTTAACCATTTTTGGGATAAAATAATGTGTTGCCTACGTTTCATGGTCTTTTAACCAAGGATTTCATAGTTTTTCTTTAAAAAGCATCATTGTTTTTAATTAATGTTCATTTTTTTCATACAGCAAAATGTCATTTTTGACTGAAACTCTTCCAGGGAGTTAAACAGAGCTGACAAACTGAAGAAAAAAAAACACAGATTGCAAACACGCCACCATGTTTGTGCAACAGTATTCCATATAGACGACATTTGTGAACGCACCCCTGATCTGAACAGCCTACATATTGATCTATTGAGACTGTGTGCGCAACGCTGGACTAGATGTTGCACGAACCTTGTACGTTGCGAGGTGTTTTATTGTGTTATCGTGTGCAGTGTGTAACAAAGACAAAGTCAGCGCAACCCTTTGGAGATTAAATGACTTATTGAAGTGTGAAACTGGTGTCCTTTGGCGTTAATGTGTCCATGATGATGATGTTTTAAAGGGGACCTATCGTGCAAAATGCACTTTTTGATGTCTTTTATACATAAATATGTGTCCCCGGTGTGTCAGGGAACTCACGCAGCGTCAGAAAATAAAACCCTCTCTCTTTTCCTCCGTACCCAAATCTCTAAAAACGGATTTGATCCAGATTTGCGTCCGATATGACGTCAAATCTGAAATGCGGACCCACAGCCCTATCAGAAACGTTGCTATCGGAAACAATGCCCGACTGTTTTGGACGTAATATGGTCGGTGTTTACATTAGCATCGCTAACACTCAGAGCTAACCTGTACTGGAGAGCATGTGTGTGAAGAAGCAGGAAATAAAAAGGAACTCACCTTGAGGTATAACCGGCAAGAGAGAAAGCCTTTGAGCTCCATACTGTTTCAGAAATAATCCTTGATCTAATAATACTTGTGTTTCATCACCGCAGCATTTTAGACGGTCTGCCAGGTCCCGCATGAGCCGCTAAGGCTCCGCCCCCTCTTATTTATTATTTTTTTCAGTTAAAAAAAATGGTCATTCTCAAGAGAGACCTGTTTATACCCAAAATCAGCACTTTTGGAACAGGAAGTGAAATAGAGGGATATGAGGCATGGCTAGAATGGGTGATCTGTTTGGTATTTTGAGCAAAACACTTCATAGACATGTTTTTTTATATATTTTTTATATATCTGAGACCTATGCTATTGCCTAGAAATAGCATGATATGTGACCTTTAACTCTTAAAAGGTATGGTCACAACACAGTTTAACTAAGTCAATCAATGATATTCTGCACATTTCAGGTGTTAAGAAGTGCTTGAATTTAATTTTTTTCTTTCCTCTTCCACATGAACCTGCTGTGCTTTAGTTGTATTTATTTGTCTTGCAGGTGGAGATACAAGTCAAGGTGTTAGTGTGCTTCAAAAGTGTCAAAGCGTCTTATCCCTAAGAGCCTAAAGGTAAAATGTTGTATAGCTTTTCTCGATTTTCGGTACTCAAAGGTTTCTTACTGCATCTTCTTTCACTCCCTTTTATGAATTTAAAACGTACACCGCAAGACTTCTGTTAACCATCAAGTATAAATCAGTCTTTAAATGATTATTAAAGCACTTTATTTGATAGGTAGTGAGGTGTTGAGGCTATATTCTCCATCTTTGTAGAACTAACATTGCTATTTCTTGCCTGTAGTAAAGCTGATGAGTAGGTTGTGTTTGCATATAAACAATAGGCTTATATTAATAAAAGCCATGCGTGGAAATAACATTTAAGCATGACTCATAAGCTCAAGGCTAACTGTTTTGTTTATAGAGACAACCAATTACAGCAGTGGATGCTCAAATGACTCATTAGGCCGTTAACTGAATCATTAATCTTGATTTTTCTCCTTAAAACACGGTGGACGTGTGCTGGATAACAAGTCTTGTTGTTCCATTCCTCTGGTGTTTCGTTTGCTTTAGACAAACACGTAAAAAAAGATTGTCATACTGTAAAATTAGTTTTTCTTTACATGCTATTACCTTTTTTCCAACACACTATACCATGACTTTTCAATGTTTAATGGTTTCAGGCAACAGCAAAAAAACAGGATAGTATGTCGACATTTTCCCCCCAAAAAATTACTTATGTCGAAAATATGCAAAAAAACAATATAGTATGTCGAATATATGCCAAAAAAACACAAAGTATAGTATTTCGAAAATATGCAAAATAACTACAAAGTATAGTATGTCAAAAATATCCCCAAAAAAACGGCATAGTTGAACAAAAATCATCCTAAAGTTCTAGTCTTTACTTTAGAAGTTGTTTCCAGGTTAGAACCTTCAATTTATTATTTGTATATGTCGTATACTGTATAAAATGAAAAAGGACCCAGTGTGTTTGTCAACCAAAGACGTAATTCAATTATTTGTGGAAGACCATCACCCCTGAATTAATTTAATGAAGGTGAAAGATTATAAGGGGCCTTATTTTTTTTACGAGACAGCAGGTGTGGTACATTTCACTTGGATCTGTATCCCCCAAAAGTCTCATGATATCAGAAAGTGAACAATTAATTTGCTTTATTACAAAAATGTGTTTCAATTATCCGCTAATGCACAACACATCTCATGTTCATTATTTCTTTGTTTTTCAGCAGAGTTACTCCAGTTCTGGCATGTCTTCGTATCCTTCCCCCTCCTCCTGCCTCCTCTGCTCCTCCAGCTTCTTCTTCTCCTCCTCCGCCCTCTTCCTCTCCTCGCTCACCTTCTTCATCTCCTCCTCCACCTCCTTCCTCTTTAAGTTTTGGATCTCTTCATCCTCGTTCTTCTTCAGCTCCTCCTTGACCTTCTCCTTCTGTGTTTGGTTCTGTTTCGTGTCGTAGGCCCACTCTTCGTCCGAGTCGCTGATGTCGTCGTCTTCGATATCGTAGTTTTGCTCCTGGTTCTCCGTGGTTTCGATGAAGGAGTCGTCAATGGGCTCTGGGTCTGGTTTGTAGTTTGGGTCTTCTAGTTTTCCCCAGGCCACTTTGTCGGCCTTACGGAGGATCACCTCCACTTTGGAGGGGACCATGTTGACTGAACTCTGCTTCACATTCACCACCTAGGAGGGAAGAGGGGAGAGACTTTAATGTAGGATACTGAGTAGACTTTGCTAGGTATTCAATCTTGAAAATCTTTGTCTGTGGAATAAGATAACTACTCTCATTATATAAAGGTTAAACAATGTCATAGTAAAGTAAGTCATAAGTAGAAAAACACAATATAGTATGTCGAAAAGGTCAGAAAAAAATGACTTCCTTTGTTTGAGAAAAAACGACATAGTGTGTCGCAGTTTTTCCGAAAGAAATGACATAGTATATATAGTATGTCGAAAAAAGAAAAAAAATACGACATAGTATAAACTGTCGGAAATATGCAAAAAACAACATAATACGTATGTACGTCGGAAATATCGGAAAAAATGACCTTTTTTTTTTTTTTTAAACGACATAGTATAATAGTGTGTCGTTATAAAAAGTCTTGGTAAAAAAATATATCAAGTCATAGTATTTCACCAATAAGTAAATCATCTTGAAAACATATATGTGTATTAGCTGAGGCAGATGTTTGCAGACAGTCATCAGATACTCACGCCCCAGAAGCGAAAGTCTTTCTTGAAGATCTTATTGTTCTCAAACTGGATTTGACATGAGAGCTAAAGAGGGGGGAAAAAAGAGCGGGAAAAATTAAATAAGCAAAAACAACAAAGTGCATTTTCGGTATTTAAAGATGAATGTATGGTTTATTACTTAATGGTTACAGATTAAGTCAGCTCATACAATCTTTCCTTCTAAGATGGTACTACAGAAATAGACTAGAGTACTACAAACATGTACTTTAGTATTTGAGTCAATGTGTGAAAACTCACCACAGTCCGGTTTGCTTCTATGCTGCTGAACTTTGGGTTTGCGTTTTTTGCGTAAATCGTAACGATGACATTATCTCCGGTCTGGTGCCAGTCGTACCGACACGCCACCTTCTTCTTGTCCTGCAAACACACACAATATCATTTAAAATAGATTATTGTTGCTTTGAGAAGAACTGGAGCATCAGTAGGAACTCCTCATGGAGAAATCAATAATCAATGCCACTTAAATGTGTTAAAAACCATCATTACAAAAAGAGACTGTGTTCAATGAGCACTATTGCAATCTGGCATTCTGGGACATTGTGGTTCACAACGTGAGACTTATAGCCGTTTTTTTAAACAATATTAAGTTACTTTTCACTTCTTTAAATGTGCTTGAGCCCACTAATATCAACGTTTCTTCATTATAATTCAACCTCACCATCAAATGACAACTTCTAAAATACCATGAAGTTGAATCAACAGCCCTCAGAAACACTTAAACAAAAAGTAAATATTTAAAGCCTTCAGAAAGCTATAAGGCTGTTTCTTTAAACTGCTTTGTTTTAGCTTTGAATCATAAATAATGAAAGTTTTTTCTCCTGTTCAAGCTTGTTTTTGTCAGACCAAATAGAAAGCTCCAGAAGAAAAAAGCCAAGCTGTGCTCACCAATCTTCACATGACAAAGGGTGATTTTACAGCTGTTTTGTTGGCTTTGTCCTTTCCAGCTAAATGTCCTTATTACTGTGAACCATGTCCTTTTGTTCAGCCCGTCATGTGTTTTCCCCCGGGGGGTGTACCTGCTTGGGGACCCAGCAGTGGACCCCTGTGGAGCAGCCCTTCTGGTCCAGGAAAGCATTGAAATCTATTGTCCTTATGCAGCAGCAGTTCCAGTACTTATACCTAAACAACAACAACAACAACAACAACATAAACACATCGTCACAGTAACAGGATTCAAAAGCAACGCTGACTGACAGTTATGTGATGATTCAAATCAACAAGAAGCAGTTTGACCTGAGAAAATGAAGAGATACGTGCAATGTAAATGGCTCTTTGAAAAGCAATGATGAAATACTATGTAATAAAAAAATCAGTTGGAGCTTGTTTTACTTCTAAAGTCTCCTACTGATGTCCCAGATTTGTTTTTAAAGAGGCCCTATTATGCTTTTTTGGGGTTTTCACTTCCCTGTAGTGTGTTATATAGTTTTTAGTGCATGTAAATGGTCTGCAGAGGCTAAAATCCCCAAGTTGCTAGTCCTTTGTTTACTTCCTGAACATAATATCATCACTTTGTAACACTCACGCTTCTATTAGCTAGCGCTCCAACACATTGTACGTGATAGGCTAAGGGGCGGGACATCGCTGAGCGGTTGACCAATGACAACAGAGCTAGCCAGCTAACCAATCAGAGCAGACTGGGCTCTGGTTTCAGACAGAGGGTGAAAAGAGGTGCTGCAGCACAGGCAGTATGAGAAACATAAAGAGCTTTTTGAACATTAAAGCATGGAGACATGTAGAGACACTACATACTGATATACACCTGAACATCAGCAGGAGAGGACTCTTTAAAGTAGAGACACTACATACTGATATACACCTGAACATCAGCAGGAGAGGACTCTTTAAAGTAGAGACACTACATACTGATATACACCTGAACATCAGCAGGAGAGGACTCTTTAAAGTAGAGACACTACATACTGATATACACCTGAACATCAGCAGGAGAGGACTCTTTAAAGTAGAGACACTACATACTGACATACACCTGAACATCAGCAGGAGAGGACTCTTTAAAGTAGAGACACTACATACTGATATACACCTGAACATCAGCAGGAGAGGACTCTTTAAAGTAGAGACACTACATACTGATATACACCTGAACATCAGCAGGAGAGGACTCTTTAAAGTAGAGACACTACATACTGATATACACCTGAACATCAGCAGGAGAGGACTCTTTAAAGTAGAGACACTACATACTGATATACACCTGAACATCAGCAGGAGAGGACTCTTTAAAGTAGAGACACTACATACTGATATACACCTGAACATCAGCAGGAGAGGACTCTTTAAAGTAGAGACACTACATACTGATATACACCTGAACATCAGCAGGAGAGGACTCTTTAAAGTAGAGACACTACATACTGATATACACCTGAACATCAGCAGGAGAGGACTCTTTAAAGTAGAGACACTACATACTGATATACACCTGAACATCAGCAGGAGAGGACTCTTTAAAGTAGAGACACTACATACTGATATACACCTGAACATCAGCAGGAGAGGACTCTTTAAAGTAGAGACACTACATACTGATATACATCTGAACATCAGCAGGAGAGGACTCTTTAAAGTAGAGACACTACATACTGATATACACCTGAACATCAGCAGGAGAGGACTCTTTAAAGTAGAGACACTACATACTGATATACACCTGAACACCAGCAGGAGAGGACTCTTTAAAGTAGAGACACTACATACTGATATACACCTGAACATCAGCAGGAGAGGACTCTTTAAAGTAGAGACACTACATACTGATATACACCTGAACATCAGCAGGAGAGGACTCTTTAAAGTAGAGACACTACATACTGATATACACCTGAACATCAGCAGGAGAGGACTCTTTAAAGTAGAGACACTACATACTGATATACACCTGAACATCAGCAGGAGAGGACTCTTTAAAGTAGAGACACTACATACTGATATACACCTGAACATCAGCAGGAGAGGACTCTTTAAAGTAGAGACACTACATACTGATATACACCTGAACATCATCAGGAGAGGACTCTTTAAAGTAGAGACACTACATACTGATATACACCTGAACATCAGCAGGAGAGGACTCTTTAAAGTAGAGACACTACATACTGATATACACCTGAACATCATCAGGAGAGGACTCTTTAAAGTAGAGACACTACATACTGATATACACCTGAACATCAGCAGGAGAGGACTCTTTAAAGTAGAGACACTACATACTGATATACACCTGAACATCAGCAGGAGAGGACTCTTTAAAGTAGAGACACTACATACTGATATACACCTGAACATCAGCAGGAGAGGACTCTTTAAAGTAGAGACACTACATACTGATATACACCTGAACATCAGCAGGAGAGGACTCTTTAAAGTAGAGACACTACATACTGATATACACCTGAACATCAGCAGGAGAGGACTCTTTAAAGTAGAGACACTACATACTGATATACACCTGAACATCAGCAGGAGAGGACTCTTTAAAGTAGAGACACTACATACTGATATACACCTGAACGTCTTTTTTTTGCTTACATGGCCCTCAGTTTTGTTTCCCTCTTTGCAAAAGCATTCTAATTGTTAAGATTGTAATTAAGATTTTGTTAAAGTGGATTGTGTAAAATGCTTTTTTTTATATCTGGAATAAAGATATGGAAACATGTGATGTGTTTCTTACCCCTCGTGGAAGACAGGGACTCCAGGATGGTGGGTGCAGACCTCTTTGTTGGTCTCTGGGCCCTGAAAGGCCTGGACACACACACACACACACACACACACACACACACACACACACACACACACACACACACACACACACACACACACACACACACACACACCACACACCACACCCACACACACAAGCAGATGATCAATACCATGGAACAGATTTCCGTTTCTCCTCACGCCTCGGCTCATCAGTCACACCTTAAGGTCAGCAGTCAAGCGTGTTGTTTCTTTGACTGCAGGGTTTCTCAACATAACGGTCGGGAGCCTGAAGGGAGTCATTCGTTTAGCAGAAATGGTCAAAAAAGAAGGTCACAGGAAGAGTCCCTTTATTTGAAAGATTTCCTGAAGATGATTACACTTAAATATGATGCATTTTTTCCAAGCATAAGATCATATTGTTGCCTATTTACGCCTAAGATTTGATAATTTTCAGGGGTTATTTTATAGACATAGGACAATAAAGAGTAGGCAAGAACAAGATAGAAAAGGGATACAATTAATTAAAAGGTCATACATGTTGTTATCTACTGTGTCCACTAGATGGAGCTCTTAATAAGCTTTATAACACAAGTACAGGACTGAGTAGCTTCTGTGTGTGTGTGTGTGTGTGTGTGTGTGTGTGTGTGTGTGTGTGTGTGTGTGTGTGTGTGTGTGTGTGTGTGTGTGTGTGTGTGTGTGAGTGTGTGTGTGTGTGGGTGCGTGCGTGCGTGCGTGCGTGTGTGATGATGAATTTGTCTGCTTTTGCTGATGTGAGATAGTCGACTATTTCGGGCCACAGAAGTCGCCACCACACACACACACACACACACACATGAATGGAGAACTAATGAATACACACTCACTGTTTTACACCCTGCGTTCTTGCAGCGCGTCCCGGGCATCACCGTCTGACTCTCTGACAAGAGAAAGACAAGAAGAGAGGAAAGATAAGGAAACACTCACTGCAGAAATATCCTTTTATCAGACTCCACTTGAAGTTTCACTTTCCTAAAGAACAAGTGGAGAATATCTCGACACATGTCAAATGCAAAATCCATTTGTTTCAAGGTTCTCTCTGAAATCCATATTTCTATTTGTCATATTGACGTTGATTTCAACATTTGGTTTAAGGCCTTTTCAACCCAATTGGACACAGAAATGTCTTGAGGAGCTGACAGATATATAAACGTACACACTAACGCATAAGAAAACAGAAACTAAGCATGTATCAGAAATATAAAAAACACTGTTATCATACACACTTATGAATAATAACCCCTAACAAGTCAGAGGACTGTTATATAAATGCATACATTTAGACTAATGCACACACACACTGCCAAAACAAATGATGTTCTTATGAAGTGAACTGTAATGTGACTGAAGTTGATTAGTTTAAAAAAAATGTTGGGGGGATATAAAGTGTTTTTTCAGCTGCAGCAATTTGCTTTTTTTGTGTTTTACATACTGTACACTGAGTTTGTCAATACTTGCTTTGGACAAGCAATAGATGGACCAGCAACACATAGGAGAAATAGATGGAATAATAAGGTTGTTTTACATCTGAAAGCCTTTCCATTAACACACACTCACTCACTCACACACACACACACACACACACACACACACACACACACACACACACACACACACACACACGCACGCACTCACACTCTTACCTTTCTTCTGGTACTCGGCCTTGGTGCTGAGGTCCAGTTTCTCCAGAGCCTGAGCCAGGGATGCAGACACTTGGTGGGGCAGCTTCAACCTGGCCTCGTCTGAACTGCACACACACACACACACACACACACACACACACACACACACACACACACACACACACACACACACACACACACACACACATACACACACACACACACATACACACACACACACACACACACACACACATACACACACACACACACACATAAAATAAAACACGTTAACACATGGCTGAGAAAGGGAACACATGTTCAGAGACACACACAGACACATCAGCACAGGACCAATGCAATAGATGATTTCTCCCAGGTGATATCTGGTGTCTGTCTGTCTGTCTGTCTGTCTGTCTGTCTGTCTGTGTGTGTGTGTGTGTGTGTGTCCCACCTGGGCCGCTCCTTCTCCAGCTTCTCTTTAGACTTGGGTCCCTGGTAGATGATCTCCTGGCAGCTGCTGTGCTTCATCTCTCCTTTCTCTGAGGAAACCTCCGGCAGCAGAGGCTCCTGGGGCTTCACGTTGCTATGGCGACCGCGGGTGCAACCCTGCGTGTAAATACAAAGCAAACACCTCAGTTCAGTCTGAATCTGAAACACGTTCATTTAGCTTTTTATTGGAAGTTAATTTAAGTAACTGTATCATTTATAATCCTCCAAAGGGGAACATTACAGTAGCTAGCTACCCTAGTGCAACAGTTCCTATAGTTACAATACATACTAAATCAATATATAACTGATATATACATACAAGTAGTTCTTTACCTAAAGGGTTTTACCAAATAAAAACAGTCGTCAGGTACCTGATCATACTGGGCACTTTTTTTTACTTAAAGGTGGGGTAGGTAATTTTGGAGAAACCGGCTCCAGTGCGCTAGAATTTGAAAATACACAGCCGGAGAAAATCTGCCACTTCCTTACAGAGCCCCTCCTCCAACACACACAGGAACGCGCACATGACCAATGAGGGCACGAGATAAGTTTGTGCACAGATGGAAGGCTGACAGGCAGGTAGGCCATCCAGTTATTTTAGCCGGGCCGGCTCAGATGATTGGTCGTGCTTTTTACAGTACTACGGCTTCCACAGATGATATTTATTTATGGATTTTTGTCAAAGCACTTCAGATATTCATTGCTATCGGGATGTTAAGAGCATTCCATGGAATATAACAAAAAGTGTGTCTCGAGCCGGTTTCTCAAACTTACCTACCCCACCTTTAATGTTTAACTTTTTTTAACTTTAATTAAATTGGATAGTTTTTTTCAAGACATTGATGCATTTTATGTGCAAGCATCACTTCAGATGGTAAAAGGTAGAGCTAGTTCTTATCGAGGCATTGTCTTTCTTAATTGTTGTTGCCAGAGTTTTGATTTTAGGTCTAACTTAACTATGCCTGAATATAAAGCATTTCAATAGTTTGAAGACATTTTCTTTGAAAGTTCCCGAATATGCATCTACACTTAAAGGGTGAAACCTCAAATGTTTGCACACGATTGTTTATGCCTTTATGTGTAAGCATCACTTTATTGTTGCAGCTGGTACATGTGGTGCTGATTTAGTCACGAAACTCACAACAAAACGACTAAAATCCCTTTTTTTATTATTCAGGTTGACCCTAAACTCTGACTACAAACCCGCGTGATAGATCTAACATGACTACGCCATGACAATAAAGAGTTTGAATTATCTAAAAAACGTGTCTTTGAGTCTTCTTTGACCAGTGGCGAGCCGTCAGGGCCCTGTAGGCCCTCTGTGAGGGCCTAAGATATTCTAAAAAATAATATATTTTTTTTAAATATATATTTTTTTAATATTATTTTTGTTATATTTTTCATTAGTTTTACCAAAATAACTTGATTTAATTGTATTTGAAATAACATTTCCAAAGAAATAAATCCTTCGAATCTGCCTGTTCAGTCTCTGTTGAATGTGAAGGGTTACATGAAAGAAGCTCGTCTGGCCCTCTCTGCGATTCACAGAGGGCCCGCTATAGTAACTGAACGAGAGAGTAATGTCACATGACAGTACAATTGACCAATCATATCTTCCCTCTAAATGGGTGGGTTTTATTATCGCGGAGTTTATGACAAGTTCCGCCCGCTGTGAAACTGTTCTTGTTTCCATAGCAACAACAACTTCCTGTCAACAGCTTGAACTCGCCTTCAAAATAAAAGCATGCCAAATTACACTTAAGACATACAACTGCAACGAAAGTAACAAACACAATGCAATATCATTTTCAATGTCAAAGAACACAAATTGGGTTCCCAGGTGTTGTTTTGTGTGGTAGAGGGTCGCTGTCATTGATGCGTTTTGCACCCTGGGCCGTTGTTTTGATATTCCGCTGAAGTATACGCTGTGACGTAATAACTCTTTTTTTTTTCTTTTTTTCGAGGGAATTGGTGGGGGTCAGAGGGCCTAGGTATAAAGCTCACGGCTCGCCACTGTCTTTGACAAATGAATTAAACTAATAGCACTTAAAACTAACTATGAATCCATATAGCAGCCTTTCAAAATCATTTCAAGGTTTGATTATTTAATTAAAATGGTGATTTACAGATTAAATACTCAAGTAGTTTATCAAGTTCTTTGGAAACTAACTTCCTCTTGTCTCTTAATATTTCCTCCACTATTTTAAAATATGATGTTTGATCGGATTTATATTTAGCGAGTGTTTGACCCGGAGCTGGTTTACCTTAATGGCGAGGAACTCAGAGAAGTCTGTCGTCCTTTTCTTACAGCACGACCATCCCTGCAGAAGGACAAACAAACAAACAAACAAACAAACAAACAAACAAATTATGTTTGTATCAGGCTTAACAAAAGTGTTGTTGTTTATTTGTCTGTTTTTTCGAGTGTTACCTTCAGAGCGTCGTGGAAGATGGGAACACCTGGATGGAAGACGCAGGAATCTATTGGAGGAAAAAGGAAAAGGGTCAGTCTGTATTTAGACACACACACACACACACACACACACACACACACACACACACACACACACACACACACACACACACACACACACACACACACACACACACACACACACACACACACACACACACACACACACACACACACACACACACACACACACACACACACACACTCAGCAGGGTGTGTCAGCTGTTCACAGAGGTCACTAGGGAGCGCCCCATAAAAGGAAGAGGGTAGCTACAAACGCTCTGAGGCTTCCACACACACACATGGCCTCTTATACTGTACATACTGGACTGGACTCACACACACACACACACACACACACACACACACACACACACACACAGCAGATATTACAATAAGGTAACATATTTGTTGATGTCTCGGGCTTGGCGAATAAACCCAGACCCTAAATCTGGTTTCCTTTCCACCTGTTGTGCTCTGTTAAAGTCAGTTTCTCTGCTCACTCCCACTGCATGTGTTCGGTGTTTTCTTTAACATTTTGACACATTTAAACCCACATTTTAGCATTAATGAGTCATTTAGCACATACACAAACCTATACATGTGCTCCCAAAAGTGTTATTTCAAAGTAAAAGCACACAAAAACCCAGTCAACGCCTAAAATATTGGTAGTGCTTCCATACACACAAGGCCTGTTACACTGTACAAGCTATGCTCACACTCTCTCACACTCTCACACACACACACACACACACACACACACACACACACACACACACACACACACACACACACACACACACACACACACACACACACACACACACACACACACACACACACACACCATTTATTACAATAAGGTTGCATCTTTTTTGATGTCACACACTCAGTTTATCCTGGCTTGGCAACAAACCCGAGTCTAAATCTGGTCCACCTGTTGGGGTCTGTAAGAGAGAGTTTAACACTCAAAGTGATCTGTGCCCACATGTATTTTGTGTTTTCTTTAACAACTTTTCGAATTTAAACCCACAATTTTAACAACATTGTGTGATTTCAGACCTATACAAATGGTAAAAAAGTAATAATTTCAAAATAAAAGCACACAAAAACCCAATCCTAGACTAAAATATTGGTAGTGGTGGTTTGGGAAAATGCTTAGTTTCAAATAATAATGTTTTTAACTTGCACATGTGGTGTATTCTTGAACTGTGACAGGGTTTGAATGTTCTATTTTAGCCCAAAAGTTACAAATATGTGTAAAATGAACCTCATTTAAGGACAATCCAAGAAAATCTGTTCACCACCGGCACTTATACACCTACTTATTTCAGGCTTTTATGCCCTTTAACACCTAAATATGAATCCAATCCTCAAACAAAATGGACTGGACTTAAAGTTAAAGTTAAAGTGAATCAGGGTCTCACCCTCTTTGTTCTTGGCGCCGTCATACTTCAGTCCGCAGCCTTTGTTGTAGCAGAGCAGAGCCATGTTGGCCTGTTGGATTCTGGGATGTCTTCACAGATTAAAATCCTCTCTTATTGTCCTGTCTCCTGCTCTTAATGCTTTGAGGACTTCCAGAAGTTTCTCAGGACAGAAAGGAAAGGTCCAGATCTTCTCCTGGAGAGAGCAGAAAGAAAGAGGGGGTCTCTCTCTCTCTCTCTCTCTCTCTCTCTCTCTAGGCTGAATGAAAGTTAAAAATAGCAGCTCCCTCCTCTCACCCCTCGCTCAATTTACAGCTGTCAAAACTTATCTGGAGTTTGGGGGGGGCGGGGGCTGGGGGCTGTCACAAGCTGTGGCCGACAGAAGCCACAACAGGACTGACAGATCCAGTCTGGACCAATCACAGGCCTGGTTCCTCAGGAGAAGCAGACTCACAGATTCAAAGGCTTTAAAGGTCACCTATTATGCAAAATCCTCTTCTTCATGTCTCTTCTACATCAACATGTGTCCCCTCTTCTTCATGTCTCTTCTACATCAACATGTGTCCCCTCTTCTTCATGTCTCTTCTACATCAACATGTGTCTCCTCTTCTTCATGTCTCTTCTTCATCAACATGTGTCCCCTCTTCTTCATGTCTCTTCTTCATCAACATGTGTCCCCTCTTCTTCATGTCTCTTCTACATCAACATGTGTCCCCTCTTCTTCATGTCTCTTCTACATCAACATGTGTCCCCTCTTCTTCATGTCTCTTCTACATCAACATGTGTCCCTTCTTCTTCATGTCTCTTCTACATCAACATGTGTCCCCTCTTCTTCATGTCTCTTCTACATCAACATGTGTCCCCTCTTCTTCATGTCTCTTCTACATCAACATGTGTCCCCTCTTCTTCATGTCTCTTCTACATCAACATGTGTCCCCTCTTCTTCATGTCTCTTCTACATCAACATGTGTCCCCTCTTCTTCATGTCTCTTCTACATCAACATGTGTCCCCTCTGTGGAAAGAGACTCTGAACGTTTCAGGAAAAAAGATTCTCTCTCTTTTTGTCCTGATCCATTTTTATAAAAACCTGTCTGAAAACACCAGAACGCCGACACCTCCTCATCACTCCACCACTCCCATGTTTTTTTTTGTGTTGCCATAATTTATTCTCTCTCCGTTGGTGCGCGGGGCTAATGCTAATGCTAATAATGCTAATGCCACAAATACAATGGCGGCTTCAAAAAACTTTTCTGAGTTTTACGGGGGAAGGGGAGGGGCTCCTTATTTTCATCTAAAGTAACAGACAGAGAATCAGCACTTTGGAAACAGGGCTGAAACAGAGGGGATTATGGGTAATGCTGCAATGATCTGTTTGGTGTTTGTAGCCAAACACTTCAGAGACATGTTTTGTATATATCTGAGACCTGTAATATGTTGATGAAAAACAGTATAATAGGGGACCTTTAAAAGCTATTACAACATCTTTATTCCAGCTTTTGTAGCCAAAGTACCAATTATGGATTATTGGCACAATTAGACACGTAGATGCAACACAACGATATGTGATTTTAGTACAAGTTACTCCGAAACAATCACCATTAATATGCTGCTCTGGGTGCTTTTACTTCTTCTTGACTGGCTTTGCAAAGGATTTAGTAACCTGGCAGCTGGGATATTCTCCAAGTTCATCCCAAAGTGTGTGGATCGAGGTCAGAGCGCTGAAGAAGCAGTAAAGTTCCTCCTCATCAAACTGGGAAAGCCATTTTCTTTATGGACCTGGTTTGAAGCAGAGAGGCATTGTTAAGGGGAAAAAAGGAAGAGGACCTTATTTAAACTCTTAACCCAAAGTTAAAAGGTTCACCATTGTCTAAACTTTGATTTTAAAGGCATACTTAACCCACAAAATGATCTTTTATATATCTTGTTAATACTTTTTCTCAGGGGCGCTCCTTGCGAACAGGCAAGGCAGGCAACTGCTTGGGGCCCCGGACCAGAAGGGGTCCACAGCAACGACAACATGAAACACAATTTAATTTACTGCAACGACATGACGGGTAACCCCCTCAAGGCGGCCCCATGCATAGCGCGCCGTAAAATGCTGCTTCTCATCTTAAAGTGGACCGATCATGCTATATTTGAATAATATAGTGTAGGGCCATACCTATATAAGGTATATTTATACGTTTTCTTTTTCAAAATACCAAACAGATCATGCATTTTAGCCATGCCTCATTTCGCTCTATTTTGCTCTCCTCCACCCTGTCTTTGCATGCGCTGCAGCTGACCACGCCCCCCTGCAAAGGAGGGGCCCGAGTTACGAGCGTCAAGTTACCATGCTGTTACCATGCTGTTACCATGCTGTTACCATGCTGTTACCATGCCACGGCAACCTCTCATTCCCCTGATAGGTCAGCTCCGCCGTCCTGACGTCAGAGGACTGTTCAAATCTGCATCAGTCTGTATCAGAGCCGTTGCAGCCCCTTTTTTTAGAGATTTGGGTATGGAGGAAAAGAGAGAGGGTTGTGTTTTCTGACACTTGGTGAGTTCCCTGGAACACCGGGGACACATATTCATGTAGAAAAGACGTACAAAAGTGCATTTTGCATGATAGGTCCCCTTTAAGTTTCGTTGCCTTGCTCCGCTCCAGGACGCTGTGCGTGGTGATGAAAAGCTGGTTCGAGGGCCCCCACCGACTCTAGGATCGCCAGTGCTTTTTCTCACATGGTGATAACATGATCGACCATCTATGAAGTCTTCGTTGGCGATTGAGTGGAAGAACAATTTCAAAGCTAGTTGGGTGAAGAGCAAAAACAAAATCAGAGCTTTTAGTGGAGTTATTTGCTCTTCCTTCAGAGAGAAAATGCTATAGTTATTATATAAATGATGCTTAAACAGAACCTAATCTTCAGGAACTGCCATTGTTGTTTTAGAAAAAAACTGTAGCATGTCAGTGTCACATCAAGATAACCATGCGAACATAACAAATCAAATAAAAATAATGTAATTTTGCGGCCAAACTAGGTCTTAAATCAGTGGTTTTGGTCACAAGACAAACATAACTGTATTATCTAAAGAAGGCAACGCATTAATGTGCAATATTGCTGTTAAAAACAATTATTTGTACTTTTAATACCCGTTATAATTCACAAAATACATTGTTTTTACTTCAGAAAGCAAACAGAAAACCAATATATTCAGTATTTTATTATTTCAAATGCAGTGTTTGAAGATTAGCGGCTGGTTCATAACAGTGGTGTGTTATTAAAATTGGATTAATTCCCATTAAGAGAGCAGCTGTTAAACAGAAGGAGTATTATTAATAGCTGTAGGTCATGTACTAAGTGTGTTCATCAGTAATGACGGCTATCATGTTGCAGAGTGTTTTTTTACAAGCTGTTTTTTTGTTGTTTTGTTCCCAAATATCCATCATGCGGCGCAGAAAGACAAATAGCCGTTGCTGGTTGTTGACTGTAAATTATTCACTAAAGACAAAGCAGTGCTGTTTGTCAGCCGCACTGTGTTTGAATGATATATTTCCCACTAAGAACCATTTCATCAAAACTCCTGAAATGCGACCGAATGCATCACCCCGGCGTCTGTGAGAGCCTCTCGGTGTGGGGGAGGAAACACATGTACACAAACACTTTCATTATTCAGAGCTCGGTGGGAGTCAGGAGGGGAACTCGTGTTTTGAATCCCTCACCATGGGAGCTGCAGCTGTTGTAACGGAATCAGAGCGAGTGTTTCAGGTTAACGTGTTGAGACAAGCGGGGATATACAGGTGTATTTATGTATACAGGTGTACACACAAACATGTAAACAGTCATACACACTGGGAACGAGCTGTAATGCATGTTTTAGTTTGAACGTTTCCCACCATTATATGAAAACAGTACTATTAACATGACGTAAAGAAAGGCATTTAAAAACCACCTGGAGCTGCATAGAAATATCCGGTAACACTTTATATTAACGTACACAAATTCACCATCACCTAGTTGTTAATTAACATGCATATTGGCTCTTTATGACTCGGTATAAAACACTTATTAATGCCTTATTCCAGCGGTTCCCAACCTGTGGGCCGTGGCCCCCTAGTGGTCCGCGAAGGCATTGCAAGTGCTGCCAAATAATTTGCAAAACATTATGATTTGTGTGGAAACATTTCATTATTACGATTTTTATTTGTATTTTAACCTCTTTTCCTTTCTTTCTTGATCCTCCTTAGCAACGGTCATTACAGTCCTTGACAGCGGTCTGTTCTACTGGATTAACAATGTGTCACATGTTCTGAATTGACCAATCAGAATCGAGTATTCAACTAAACCGTGTAATACAAATGTCTGTTTGTTACTGATAGCCAGCTCCTTTTTCTAATTGAAATAAAAAGGCCATTAGTTGAGTTTTTCCTCAATAACCCTCTAATTAGTGCTTATTTATTACAAGTAAGGAAGTTGTTGGACATGAGTTTTGCCTAATAAGGCAGAAGTACCACAAGAATAGTAATTCTCCCATAATAACAAATATGATCTATTCTTATGTAACAAGACATGAAACTACAAGTGTTAATTGTGTCAAAATGACTCAAAATGTGGTATTTCGATCTAAGAATATAACTCAAACATGCCAATCACAGAATAATTCAGAGCTCATTGAGTAGAACTTAAAACTGACAAAATGCTAATTGAAGATCTCACTAGAAAAGGAGCTGAATAATACAAAATATATATTCTCAGGCCCTCTGGCGGTGCATTAGAAATCAGACTGTTGACACTTCAAGGCCTTGCATTTTTAGTACCTGAGCTTTAAAATTAAATTTTAAGTGTTTGAGTCTCTGTGGCTGTTCCTTTGGCAAATGTAAAAAATAAAATAAAATAACCAAGACGAGTCGATTAGGAATGGAAAATGACTTTTTATTTCTTCCAAAAAAAGAGAGAAAACAGATCCCTAGAATAAACAAATATACTGCTGTAAAATAAAAGCCTGTGATTTTTTTGTCAACTGTAACATCTGTTTTTGCCTTTCCATGCTTGATACAATCCATATAATTCTGCTTTAAATAAATAGAAAAAATGTACAAAGAGATGTGGGGGGGGGGGGGATGGGGGATGGGGGGGGAGACAGAGAAGCGAGGGAGACAGATTAAAAATTGTACTCTGCTCAAAAAACATTTGGCATCATTGAGAATTCATGGCTGATCCTGAAAACCTGCGTCGTCTGTCTGTTCGTCCCGTCCCCACGGAGGAGTAATCATACCTATATACTGCTGTAATAACACTAATATCTTTCAAAAAAATAAAGAGTAGATTAAAAAATAATTGCAGATTATGAGAGTATGTGTTTAAGCTCTGTGTTGTGAGTGTGTGTGTTTCTTTATATACAGAATAGTGAGGCAGCAATCCGAGGGTTTCTTACCAAAAAACACAGATGTAGAAAAAACAGAACGTGCACAAGAGATCTTTGATTCAACACACGGACGACAATGTATCTGTTAAACAGCCTCTCTGTTTCGGTTCATTTTTGTGTTTTTTTTTTACACGGTTGCAACGCATTGGGCGACCACTAGATGGCGCCACTTTGAGAAACCGGAAATCTGTGCTGCAGATAAGAAATGTGACATCTTTGGGAGAAGTAACACAAAAAGATTTGAGCTCCGTTTTTGCTACAGTGGCTCGTTTAGCGACAGAACAAACGTCTGTCAGATTCAGTCTCTGTCGTGGACGGCAAACAAACGGTCGAGAAATGTTGATCGACCTCGCCCCTTCGCCTTTTTCAAGAACCATTTAAAAAACGGGGACAACAAGAGGAGGGAATTTATCTTCATCATCACCATCACTGTCATGCTTTTTCGGAAAAAGGACAACGAACAACGATACAACCATGCGCTCGCCAGAAAGGAGTCTGCTCTCCGAATGTTTGACACACTTGGCCTTAGCAGAGAACAGACGTTTTAATATGACATCAACGTTTATCCGTGTTTCCTTCTCCACCTCGATTCATGCTACAACAATGCAGAGAGGCGGTAGCAGCTTTTTGACGTAGAGAGAAAACCACGACGTCTGATCCCAAAGGTTGACATCAAAAAAAGAAACAGTGGTTGTCCTGGGAAACTCCCGGCTGTAAATGTGAAGAAAGTCTGAATTTTAAAGGGAGGGAGTTGCCGAAAAACGAGCCCGCATGCTCGGCCAAAACCCCTCCCTGGATAAATACTGAAGAAAATGACCTACATTATAAATCCGTGATGATTACCGGCACTTACATCGACCCTAAGGACACCAGCCAGTAAAATGTTACGAGACCAAAAACCACAGTCGTCTCCACGCTCTCTATCCAACGAACACTTTGAAAACCACTCGAGACAAACAGACAAAGACAATCTCATCGCAACAGGCAGGACTGGATGCCATGCAGAAGTTTAGAAAACAGAAAGGAAAGAAGAAGGGACCAAGAAGAAACCAAAATTGCAGGTTTAGATTGAAAAGGAACAAGTTATTCAGGGTGAGTCGAACGTATTTGAGTTTGGGTATTTTGCCAACAAACAACTGGCACAGACTTTACTGTCTTTCAAATCTATATTCTGAGAAGGTAATTACAAAACATCAAGAATCGCCCTGACCTGATATGAATAACTGTTTCTAAGATCCAGGGTGGTGATGATCTGATTCTGGATCAGTGCCACACGGCGGGTAACAGCTTCTCTTTCTAAACTGCCCATTTCCAAATGCCTTATGTCCCTGAAACAAAGAGCCGTGATTAGAGCTAATTTTTTTAGTGCTAACATCAATTAAGATAATTGTTTAATGAGAGTCCAAGTTGGAATCCAATTAGCCGAGTATTGATAAACGCCAGAAAGTAGATTTTTGTTCAAGTTTTTTTTTTAAAAGGTGTTTTGTCTTTGACTTCCCAGGTGATTCCCTCGCTACTTGCCAAACTTTTGAATGAACTTTACAAGTGGCTAGTTAACCAGATAACCTTTCAAACTGCTGCTTAAATCAAAAAGCATTCAGGGTTAGCCAATTTCCAATCCGACATGCCTGACTGGCTTCATGTCTTTCAGAAATCCAACAAAAGTCTCCCATTTGTCACTCAACCTGCATATGCAAGAATCCGATTGGCTGTTCGGGTTCAACAGTCCAATCGGAGACAGTTTGTAGGCTGCTGACATCATAATGAGAGACAGAGGTGGCCGATGTTGTAGATATAAAAACAAAAATATAAGATGACCTTATCTAACCAGACACTGGAGCGATGCTAACAGCGAGAAGAAAATAGCGCACTCAAAGCGAACCACAAAGCCTGAGAGCCTACGAAAAGTCTACAGCTAAAGGACAGAGACACCAAGAGAGATACTAGAGCTATAGATACTAGACACTGGCAGAGGGGAGGACACGGTGGGAAATCTACTTCTTCTATAAGGAGGATACTATGAGAGGCTAAGCTAACACAAGACTGCGACAAGAAGCGTCTAAGAGCAATATCTATCCAACAGCGACAGTGATGGGTGGGAGCAGACAATCTAGACAGGAACTGGTTATTTATTACTATTTTTTTTTGTACATATCTACACATACCAAACAGTGACGAAGCAGGCTAAAAAAAGCATTCTAGAGATAGACCAACTAGACAGAGTTGAGAGGCTGAAGCGAGATGGTGAAGATGGTGAGCTATCACTGGGATGTGGATTTGGGATGGGACTACAAAAAGTTTCAAGTTCGTTGTTAGAATGGCAGGAAAAATTATTTTTGCTACCCGCCAAAGTGGCCGGTAGATTAGAACAAACGTGTTATTTGTAAAACCTCAAACGATTTCTACAAACTTCAAATCTCTTTCTCAACTTTTTCACACCACATCTGGCGACAGCTCCTCTTGCGGCAGGTTAGTCACTTCAGTGCAACATTTTTGCAACAAAATTTAGATTTGACAAAAACAAAAAAAGAAAGCACATTTTGTGTCAAACTCGCTGGCTCAAATTTGGCTCGAAATCTGACACAATTTGACCCTCAGAAATAGCCCTCAATGGAAAACATACACACGTGAACACGCACACAAAAAGCATTGTAAAGACCGACAGTCGAACTCATGGTGACGGATGCTTTGGCTAAAGAATGGTTATGACTTCTTACACAGATTTGATCCCCTGGAGCCACGGAGCGGTGCCAAAAGTTCAGTGTTGTTATGGCTCTCGTGCAGACGGAGTTGCACTCACTTTGATTCAGTGCAATTTAAAGTGAATTCAACTCGATTCAATAAAATGTATCCCTCACTCAGTGCTGCTGTCATCAATAATTGGCACATAATGTGGATCTGCCAATAATAAGGTGTAGCAAATGAAAAAGCTCTTATTTCTAGAAACCTTTGATGTCTGAATCTTGTTGGTCAGCTGATGAGGACATGAAGAACAGATACACAGAGATCAACAAGGGGTGCTAACACGATGCTAATGATGCTAGTTAACAATTCGTAGTGGCTTTAGCGTAAATAATACAATAAAATGTGTTTTATTTTACGTTCTACTGAGCGTTACAGGAGCCAACATGTGTCAAGATAAAGGTGTAACACTTTGTCTGGCTAATCACTTTCTGGAAAGAGGGATGATTTATAGACCAAAATATGTCAAGTCATACTTGTCTTGTTAGCAATCAAGCTAACACACTTTCTAACTGACAGTTTGAATGCTAGCTAGCTTTGAGAGATTTGTTTCCCCTTTTTAATAACTTTTTATTTGATTAAATAACTAGAATAAAATGCCAAAAGGGACCACAGAGTTGAGTTGATATAATGAAGCACATGAGTAAATGTGGCCGCTAGCACTAGCTAACAAGGTGTTAGCCGTTAGCCTGCCAGCTATAGTAGTCCTGCGAGGATTTACGACACCACCATGCTTTCAAAACCACATTTCTCAGTAAAGCACGGATGAATTTTGCTGCATCACTCTCTTGCGTGACTAGGCTTTAAGATGTTTGGTTCACAGACAATTTAGACGCCGTGCTAACATGTTATCACCGCTAATCCCAGTCGCTCTGTGTGTATCTGTACTTTAGGGAGAAGAAAATAATGCAGTATGAGTAACAAAGACCTAAGCTTAAAAACCCATAACAACAAACGCTCAACTACTATTAACAAATGGTTCAACAAATTGCTGTACAAGCCCCGATAACATTCAGGAGAGGCTGCAGAAGAAAAATACACAGATATCCCCAACAGAGCGGAAAATTACGGGAAACACACTCGAGAAGGTTTGCCTCGCTGATTGGACGGTCGTGGTCACAGACAGCGAACAAAGACTATGGAGAGGAGGTCGGTTGTGAAGGTATTGTCTGAAACAACTACAAGTACACACACACACACTTCCACACACACCTGTCCTCCCTTAAGTGCTCCCAGGTTGCCGTTGCAGGCAGACAGTAACCCAGAGAGGACAAAATAGCACCAGTATGAAATAAAGCTAATTCTGCAGCAGAGACTTTCTCAGAGGTAGGATTTCCCTCTTCTCTACTCCGCCATCTTTCTTCACATCCCTATTCCCTCTCCTGAAGCAATCACTCCATCGATATGATTTGAAAACACAAAATAGACAGAAAGAAGCCACACACACACAGTTGTTTCAGACAATGACCAACAAGGATGATATTTCCTCCAACACATCCCTCCATCTTCTTTCCGGTCGTGTTCCCCTCCGCTTTCCAACTTGTGTTTTCGGTGTCGGTTTGTTATTTGTTGTCTGTCTGTCTCTTAGTCGTTTTAGCTCGTCCATCGGATCGTTCCTCATGTGTGTTTTCTTCTGCTGTTTGTTTGTCGCTTTTTGGCACTCTGCTTCCCCCCCCTGAGTGGATTACATAAACTGCATCTGAATAGACAAGGGGAGAAAAAATAAGTGGGATATATAAACGGAGAAACTGCTTATTTAGGTCATTTTACCAATGCAATGAAAAATGACTTTGGCATACTGCTTCGATACAAACAATGCATTTATCATACACTAAAACAGGTCAATAAAATAGCTTTAAGATACACAAAAGAATATATATATTTACAATTTATCTCTTTTACTATCTATCTATCTAAGCCTGACTTTTGATAATAAATAACATTTTACACATGCACAATTTTAACACTAACTTTTCCAATTAACATATCTATACCGAATGCTAGCCATAGGTTGTCATATTATCACTTTTATTTTACACATTGCATTAATAAAAACATAAAAAATATCCTGGTTAAGTCATTTCATTGCATTTGACCATATAAGACATGTAACACTCTTTTATGAAATGTTACATTAACGGATTGATTAAATACCTTTTCAGTTGCAAAGGTGTCGTTTTGTGTGTATGAATGCACAAGTACAGGATAGCTGACCTGGGCTCCGGGCATGGGTGCAAAGGGGTTTGTGGGTCTGAGGACCGGCTGGTTGTACATCATCGGCTGAGGAGCCATCACCTGAACCCCCCCCATGTGACCCATCTGGGGAGGGACCTGCAGAGAGAGGGGGGGGGGGGGGGGAAGTGTTAGAAAAACCCACAAGTTTACATCATAAGCTGATAAGTTGTTTGTTGATGTTTCAAGTTTCAATCATTAAAGCTTGTGGTGATATGGTCTGTTACACCCGCATGACGTCATCGGAGCTGCCGTGCCTGTGTGCCGGTGATATGTTTACTTATTCAGTTTAGTTTATGACGGTGGATAATGAGACGACGGTGTATAATTAAAGACGGTGTATAATTAAAGATCTGAACTGGAAAAGTCTGTTCTCCGTGTTCTTTTACCGGGACACACCCATCCACAATTTCCTGGAGACCCCCCCCCCATCTCCTTTACAGAAAGCAACAAAAATGGTTGTAAGAGTAAGAGATAGGGAAGAGACTGAGAAAGCAAGAAATCAATAAATAAGCAAATGGAAATTGTCCAGTTGAGAAGCTACTTTGGGACATTCAATATGATCTGAACTACAGATGAAGCAAATACTTTACATACTGAATTATTGAACAGTTTATCTTTTAAAATAGCCAAACAATAGCTGTTTTGGTTTGCTAAATTGTGTGAGGAGTTTCTCTCTTATCTCAGTTTAAAAATTGATTTGGTCAGACAAAACTAGATTTTTTAAGATGTCATTAAGCTAAGAGATAGAGGGAAGAGCGAAGAGAGTGAGAAAGCAAGAAATCCATAAATCAGCAAATGGAAATATGATCTGAACTACAGATACAACAATTACTTGATACATTTAAGAAAACTGAAGAAGACTCACTGAATTAATTGAATAGTTTATCGAGTAAAATAGTGAAACAATAGCTGTTTTTTTTGTGAAGATGTTCTCTCTCTTTCTCAGTTAAAAAAAATATGGAAACTGGATATATTTGGTCAAACCAAGATATTTTAAGATGTCATTTTAAACTCTGAAAGCTGTATTTTGTTGCTTTTTCCCGACATTTTACAGATGCAACAATGGTAAGATACGGTAAACCAATAAGGCAAACCATTTCCTGCATGTATGAAAGTGTGTTAATTAAACTGTATATATTGTGTATTGCACTTACCATTCCATACACAGGCACTTGCGGTGTGTTCATGGGAAAAGCCATGGGAGCTGGAGCCTGTCAGCAGGTAGAAAAAGCATAAGTCACACCTGGGTCACATATTGTACGCCTTTTTGTTAGCCTTCAAATACGGAAAAAGCTACCATGGAATAAAGGACTTTAATGGACACGAGAGCAATTACAGTTTAAGCGCTCTTATTAAATGTAAAAACACACAATGTATGTGCGAGGAGAACACGTTGAATGCTGAAGTGCGGACATTAGGAGCGCAACAACACAGCGTGAAGCAGAGGATTCCCACTGGGAGCAATCATTACAGCCGCTTTAAAAAGGGGTGGCTCAATAGCACGGCGTTTAGCCCTGCTCTCCTCACTCCACAAATCAAATCCACTACGGCTGAACGGGCTTCAAATTCAACGCGACGGGCAATTTGTAGCCGTCGTTTACAACCCACGCACATTCTCCCTCAAAACAAAAGCTGCCGATTTCTGCTCGGCAAATTGGCAATTCATACGAAGCGAGGAGTGTTTGAAGGTGCATTACAGCGAACGCACCGGAGGAAAATCAGTTTATCGAGGCGAGGATGCATCGCAGGGTACAACAATCTATCACAGGAGTATTAATATGAACAGATGTGAGATGGGATTTGTATCGCCTGAGGTCATTTCACCTGACAGCTACTTTCAAATAAAGCAAATAAGGATCTCTGTGGGATTTGGGTTTACCTGCAAGCATTTTATATATGTTTCAGGATAATACCAGCAGGATTCCCCCCCGACCCCCTGCCCCTTCAGTATTTGCTGCAGTCGGAGTTTTAAACGTTTTTTCTCCCGCTCACCCGGAAGTAGGCGACGCGCTCCCACTGTTTCTCTGGAAAGCCATTAAAAAAAAAACAGCTTGCAGAAACACGCCGCTGTCTTCACTAACCCCAATCCATCACCGTAAATGAGGCATTTTTCTTGACGTGACTTTATAACGCCTCAATCATTGCAGAGGTATTACAAAGTACTCCCACAGCTCAGAGTCTCTAACAGTGCACAGAAATGAAGAAAAATGTACAATACGCAGTAATTATCCGTGTGAAACCATATATTACTTCAACAGTCTTACCTAATATGATGAAATCAAAAGTAACAAAAAGGTATTTTTTACGTGGAATAATTAACCTGCACTCGTATTATCCTTTAATTGCTACTTAAGCAATGACGCATTAAACAAGGCGTTTAAGAAATAGCGCGTTACGCTGCTTGATCTTAAAAAAAAAGTCATAATTTAATGTTTGAGTCTGTTTACAATGTGCACATCTCTTCATACTGACCTACAAATCACATGTTCAGACACTATTGGCACCAGTTTCAATGTCAATATTATTAAACATACGGATAGGGGAAGTGTTTGCAAACATTTCTACTTCCTTATAATATAATCCCAAAAGAAAAATAAACAAATGTAACTTCCTTTAGACTGAAATCATACAAATGATGATGTTGTCAGTGTCTGCTTCTACTTATTTACATATAGGCATCATTGAAAGTGTGCCAAATGAGCCATTAGCATTTTGTGATTTGTTATTTAATGTAACGTTAACAGGCGCTGGTTTACTTTGATAAACGGTGTCAGCCGAATCTCGTAACAGATCATGTCTGTTTGTTCACATTTGAGTTATTGACTTTTATTACCACTGAGAATTTGCTTAACTCAGCACTTTTTCTAATGTCTCTCCCTCTAGGTCTTTTCTATCTATATTTACAGCGACACAATATATTCAATACATACAATTTCATCTGTAGTTTGTATTACTTTACAGTCTGTTTAGATTCTGGTGCTTAAGGTGTTATTTAAATGACGCTGTGATGCATCTACAGCATATTTTTACCTCATTTAGGACAGATTTTGAGTTGCCATCTAAAGGTCCGTACACACCAAACTGACACCAAAGAACACGTCCCGACTGTTGTGTCGCCTCGCGTCTCTGCGTCTTGGCCATGTGTCGCACTGGAACACACCGCAAAGACTTCAGCCGACGGCCAAGTAGCACGTACGAACTGCGCATGCGTGAGTGGCAATAACTCTCCTTACCAGCAGGCGGCGGTAGTGTGTATTCGTCATTCAAAAAGAGGCAACAACCAGAAGACAGACTGCGCGATACACCGAGAGAAGAAGAACAGACTGCGTGATAACCGAGAGAAGAAGAACAGACTGCGTGATATAAACAAACAACAAATAGCGTGCGTTCCATGTTCACTCTACAGCGAGAAGCTCATGGGGCTTTCCCGAACCTGTGTCGAGAGCTGGAGTTAAAGGAAATCTCAGATTTGCCTTCAATAGTTTGTTTGGGTCCCTCACTTCAGTTTCGCTTCTCATGCACTGATTCGCTAAGCTGAACAGCCAATCGGAGTGATTTCTTTGGCCGACGGCCTTTAGCCGATGCCTCCCGATTCAACATGTTGAATCGGGAGGCGGAAGGTGTCGGCACGGCCGCAAAGACACGCCGGTGCGGGACACACCAATCTGAGTAGGGCGACACAACGCTCATCGGCGGCCCGACATCTATCGACATCTATCGACGGCCGAAATCGTCTTGGTGTGTTAGGGACTTCAGAGTGTAAGGCCATAATTAACAGTAGAACTTTTATTTTTAAGGGATTTAAAAAACAACAACGCTCTGTTGTACACGCTAAGGGAGGACAGGAAGTGATATCTTGCTAAAAAAGAGATGAATCTAAAGGCCTGTGGTGGGGGTCAGGTGAACAGGGATCTGATCTCAGGAGGAAATCAATGTGATCGATCGGGGATCCGCCATTTAATTCCTGCCTATAGGGAGCAGGCTGTGAAAGCTGATCAGAACCATTGATCAACCAGCAGGAAGGAAGGAAATATAATCCAATTCAAGTCAGATCTCTCACTTGGTGGCTATTTGAAACCACGATGAAAGAAATAACTGACTGTACTTTCATGTGCACCTGAAGCATGATTTATTTAGCAAACCATCTGTCTCCGAGTGTGACTGGGCGGTCTTTCAGGTAAAAAATGACAGAGGGCATCACTTTATTTTGAAAGCATGACAAGAACAGAGCAGGTGAGACGCTGTTTATGCACCACTACACCTTCTCCATCTGTCTTCTGCTGTCACGCTTTACATTCATGCGTTTGTCTGCATCCGTCTTCTCATTCTCGACCTGTGTCTCGCTCACCAGTGTTTTAATTCAAATCTGTCCTTTCTACATCTTTAAAACCAAGACTTCCAGAGCTGAACTTTTGCCGTCTGCAACTCTCTTCTCGCTAAGCTTCCTCTGACCTCATGTTTAAGTGAAGGTGAAGACGTGAGGAGGGCTTTTGCAGGATTTCTGGCTGGTATTTTTAAGCGAGCACAGACGTTGAGACTTCTGCCGGGGGGAGTCTCAGATGTGGGAGTTTCACTTATCATGCATGATACTTGATGTGTTATATATCACTGCCACATGCTGCTATGAATTTTAAAATCATGTCTGGGCTCATGGAAGTCATGTTTCCTGGTTTTAAAGTCTTATTTATTGACTGTAGATTAGCTTTTTCAGGGACAAAATTGAGCAGCTCCATTAAAGGAGCCCTATAATGCTCATTTTCACATTCATATTTGTATTTTGTGACATGTTTTCCATTATTTAATGTTCAAAAAGTGCTGCTCTGGTGAGTATTTACGCTGTGTAGTCGACTGAAAATAAACTACAGTGTTTGCTTATCGTAGTGTGCAACAGCAACTGATGTTTTTTTAATAGTGTTTGGACAAATATGAAGGTTTATAGCACAGAGGAATAAAAATGAAACTGTGTAATAAAAAATGAAAAGGTTTAAAATCCACAGGCGATATTTTAATAGTAAAAGTCCGTTGATGTTTTTCTCATTTAAATGGTATTTGTTGACAATAAGAACAATAGAGAATATACCAGGCTTATCCTTTCAAAGACAGGTAAAGAAAGTAATAGTGTGTCTGACTTCCTGGTATCAGACAGTTGACTTAATGCTTACATAACTAGCACCATTAGCCTTTAGCACAGAGGTGAGAGGGCGATTTGAGGAAACAAAATGGACTTTTATAAAGAAACTTGTCTCCATAGAAAACAGAAAAATAAAGATTGAGAAGGAGACAAGAGGAAGACAGCAAGAGGGAGATTGAAAACACATTATATGAGTCATATAGAAGTGATTAAGACGTACTAAACAGGCATAAGTACTTACATAACTAGTATAGAACATTCCATTCTGCATCAGGACGCAACAAGAAGAAAAAGACAGAAGACGGAGAGAGAGAGAGAGAGAGAGAGAGAGAGAGAGAGAGAGAGAGAAGATGGAAGAAATTGAGGAGATGATGAAAGAGGGAGGCGTACAAAGGTATGATGAAAATGTGTGTGTGAGTGTGTGTGTGTGTAGAAAGATGCAAAAATAAGTCAAAAAGAAGTATGAGAGGTCAAAATACGGACGGCCAGATGTCAAAGGTAGTGCGGGGAAAACAGGACGAACAGATGACCGGGCGAAACGAGAGAAAACAGGCGAAGAAGGGAAGGAAGGCGAGTGCATGACGGTGCAGAAACAAAAGGGAGAAATGCATGAAGAGGACGAGCGGGACAGGAAGGAGAGGTGAGGGGGGGGGGCGAGAGAAAGGTCCAACAGGAAGGAGAGAGAGAGAGAGGGAAGTCAAAAAAGAAAAGGGAGACAGAGAGGAAGCGGAGGGTTAGTGACAGTTTGTCCTCGTCAGCCAAATGTGCTGTCCAGAGATCATGAGGACACACACACACACACACACACACACACCGAGCATTCAGTGGGAAGCAGATTTTAGATTTGGTGTTTTATAAGCGAGGTGTCTGCAAGTTGTATTCAGAACATGCAACACGTCTCACGAGTTATTCAAGAAGATCCAAACTAAATATTTAAACTAATGAACAGCACGTTCTGTTTTAGGACATGTGCTTTTTGTTAAATTAGGTTAGACGTTACGTTACCATTCTATCTTACGGTTACATCTTGTAGACATTTCCAGAACCTACACACACCTAAACGGATCCTTATTAAGGGTAATTATTTTCTGTTACAATCATTGCTGTAGTTTTGGGCATCATTCATGAGATCTTGGAAAGTCAAAAACAAGAGCACTCGGACATCAGATCGACTTTGATCGACTGCCATCTCTGGTGTTCGAGTGTGTTTCCGTCTCCTTACCACGTGTTGTACAGGCATGGGCTGGGGGGCCATGGGACCCGGACCCCACTGAGTGGTCGACATGGTCTTATTGTGCCAGTTGTGTCCTCCCGTCAGCTTCTTCTCTCCCTGATGGTTCCACTGCATCTCTGGCCTGTAGAGGGACGAGCTGCGCCACGAGACAAACAAACACAGCGTCAGGATCTTTCTGTTCTGCAACCTGAGGCACCTTCAAAACACCCGAATCATGTCTTGGAGGATAGCAACCAACTATGTGCAATGTGAGCGTCCTTAACAACGGTCAATAAGTCATTGACAGCGGTCTGTACAACTGGATTAACAACGTGTCACGTGTTCTGAATTGACCAATCAGAATTGAGTATTCAACTAAGCCATGTAATAAATAAACTTAACACAAAAAGTAAGGCAATTTGTGTTTGGTAGATGATTTCTATGTTGTAACAATGCTTTTTGGCAATAAATCGTATACCGTTGGAAAGCCTGTTTTCTTACCTATCCAATTGTTGCCAATATGTCTTTATTTATTATACTTCAAATCATCCAATCCACCAAACAAGAGTCAGCAGCAAAAAAAAGCTGGCATTGGCAGAGGAGATTTGTCAAATTTTTCATGGGCGCACCCCACACACTCGGCTCTGGGGCGCACCCCACACACTCGGCTCTGGGGCGCACCCCACACACTCGGCTCTGGGGCGCACCCCACACACTCGGCTCTGGGGCGCACCCCACACACTCGGCTCTGGGGCGCACCCCACACACTCGGCTCTGGGGCGCACCCCACATACTCAGCTCTGCTGCTCCTTCCACAAATGCATGTTCCTCACAAATGTGGTACCATTGGAAAGGTAAGAAAACAGGCTTTCCTACAGTATAAGATGTATTGCCAAAAAGCATTGTTACAACATAGAAATCATCTACCAAACACACATTGCCTAACTGTGCAATATATACCTGGCCGCTAAACCCTCAGAACTGTTACAGGATGTGTATTTTGTAAATTGTGTAACTTTTTTTATTATAATTTTTGTATCTTTAATACTTTGTTATGCATGCTTGTTAGTTAACATTAGGCTGTCTGTGGCTCTTTTCTGCTGCAACATTGTAAATGTCCCCTCTGTCGGACTAATAAAGGTATTCTGATTCTGATAAAAAATGCAACAGTTCTGCAGAAACATGAATGTGAATCTGTGAGCAGCAGCGATTACATTTTACAGTCTGAAGAAGCACTTTGTCACAAACTTAATCAGTTAAATGCAAGTGAATACGTCATAATAAATTAGATTTGGACTTTTAGTAGCACAAGTTGCATGTTGGCAGACTCTAGCTGTCGACCGGAGCTTTAAGTATAACGGAGAGGACGATTTGTTTTGTCAGTAGATAAATCCTCCAGCCTAGAGCACAACACACAGAGGTATCATCACGGTGAAGATACTTACTTCTTGGCTGGGGTCCCAGCAAACTGCAGATCTGAGGGGAGGGGGGGGCAGAAGCACAGAGATAGTTCAAAAAGAGAAAATAAAAGACAAGTATTTCTGCTTTAGAATACATTTTCCCTCGAATTATACATCATTTCTGTTACGTAACATCAGCTATTCACTCGTATGTAACACTCAGATGTGTGAACTTCTTCAGAAAGCGAAGTTTTGATTAATTTAATGGTTCGTTCTTGAAAAGAAAATGTTTTAATGTAAGACCGAAAAGGCATTAAGTATTGAAAGAGTCGTTATACAAGATTTAATAGGAGCGATTTCATAAGAAATACGGTGAAAAGGTGTGTGTGCATGCACTCAAGGCCGGGCATTTCAAGTGTTGAATTACATAAATGTTCAACAAATAAAATACCACAACTCAAGTGTCTTCCCCCCCCCCTTCTTTTGCTGCCACATTCAGCTACTTGTGTGCATGTTTCTCGACACTCACTGCCCACGAGGTTGGCCAGAGAGGAGTCGAGGTCGTTGGCTAGCAGCTTCCCTCCGTGATGGATGGCCATTTGAGGAGGAGGAAGAGGTGCGTTGTGTGTGGGCATCGTAGGCTTCAACACGTCTCCTAGAGCATCAAAACCTGGAGGACAAATGGATGTATATGTATAAGTCAATAACTTTACACAGACTGGTAAAAGCATCATAAGGCGCTTTCACACCGGAGTACTTTTCCCAGTATAGCTCCGATATAGTTCGGAAAATGTGCGTTCACACCAAATAAATCGGGAACTAGAACTTAGTTCATGAGAACCTTTCCACCCCCTTTTCTGTCCCTGCTAGAGAGCAGGTACTTTCATGGGAGAAAAAGGTTGCCATTTCTGATTGGCTGGGCGGATTGCAAACCACGCCCCGTAAAACTCCCAAAACGTTTTGTGAAGCCGCCATTTTATTTGCTCGCATTAGCATTATTAGCATTAGCATTAGCCCCGCTCACCAACGGAGAGAGACTAACTTATGGCAACACAAAATAAAACGTGGTGGAGTGATGAGGAGGTGTCGGCGTTCTGGCGATTTACTCTGAAGGCTTCAGTAGAAGCTGCTGGGAGTCCCAGCAGCTTCTACTGAAGCCTTCCCCAACTCCGGGGACTTCCGGCCGGGGACTTCGGGTGGCAGTATACGCCGTGAAGTGGTTTGCGGCCTGCCAGTAAACCCAAAGCAGAAGAAGAAGAAGTGACGTCAGCGGCTTCATTTGACTAATCTTCCCTCAGGGACTTATTCCGGTGTGGACGCGATCGGCTCTTTAGTTCCATGGGGGAACTAAGTGCTGGGAACTAAGTGCTGGGAACTAAGTACGGCAAAGTACTTGGTGTGAAAGCGGCTATACACACACATGGATTTTTGACAGATGCTGCCAGTTTCAGCGGCTTCATTTGCCTAATCCTCCCTCAGGGATTTATTCCGGTGTGAACGCGATCTGCTCCTTAGTTCATCAGGACTAAAGAGTTCTGATGAACTAAGTACTCATGAACTAAGTACTCATGAACTAAGTACGGCAAAGTACTTGGTGTGAGAGCGCCTATAGAGAGTAGATGTTAGGATGTTAGAACAGCCCACAGGCGCATAGAGGAGGAGGAGTTAGGAACAAACATATCAGATTATTCCACATCATATCTTTGTTATCCAAACTTGGAAAGGAAGGAGTTGTCAAAAACCCCAAAACACTGTAAAAAGCAAGGAACACATTTACAGTGTGTCCGTCTGCTTCGATGTTAGCGGCAAAAGTCAACTAGCTTACTAGCTAAAGTAGTAATTGAGATATTCTACAATATTTTCGGCGGCTACAGGAAAGAATATACCAAATAATACAATATCAATACACTACTGCATATTAAGGAGTGAGGTAAAGTTAGCATCTGTCCAACTTACTCGCGCCTAAGTTAGCGCTACGTTCGCTCAAAGTTCCCTTTCAAAAGCATAGTGCTATTTGGTTCTGCATATTTACATATTTTACTGTTTTTGATAAAAGGGAGCTTTAACAAAAGAGTTGGTCCTAAACCTAAAAGCCAATTTGCTTGTAACCGAAACTAAAGGCTTTTAAAACAAACTCATGGAGCTAACGTTAGCTTTAATAGCTTCTTACAGTAGCATCGGGAAAATCCGTTGAAGGAGCTGTTGTGTGTTTTTTTTAAAACACTGGCTACTTGATATTATCTTGAGGGCTAAATCTGCTGCTGTTAGCTGCATATCTGCTAAATGAAGATAAATACATCGCAGACCTAACAAAACATACCAAATTGGGGCGGGGCTTCATGAGCGATCAAACTAATCAAACTGTGTGTCTGGAAAACTAATGTTGGAAATAAGGAAAGTTTAAGAGCAGAAGCAACTTATTTCAAAAGGCAATAAATATGAAATCTAATGAGAGCCGACTTCACTTCCTAATTCACCACACTTTTCACTCACATTTGGACCACTTCAATAAAGCCGCGCTAGACGGTTTTGATCTGAGAATATTGCTGAGCTGTGCCTCCTTAATGTGAACTATCAAATCTCACTGCTAGCCTCGCTGTTAATTGAATTTGTCCTGCTCTATTTTTAGCATTTACCTACATGGGGCAGATATTCCTGTTTAATGCAGACGTACTGAACCAAGACTCCTTTATCACGGTCATGCAGCAGCCAGCCCATAATCCCTGACTCAGTAGCTCGCGGCACTTGTTTCTAGATGATTGATTTATCTGTTTGTAGCTGCCATGTACTCACTCTGACTCCTAACAGTGATTTGTTTTGAACATGTGTGTGTTTGTGTTTTATTAGACAGAGTGTCCACGGCCGCTAGGTGCAAGTCATTTTCCTGTGTGTGTGTGTGCGTCTGTGAACAACTCCCAGGTTGCGTTCGAATACTCCAAAAAAACAGCTCCTAAGTTCTAACCCTATCGTCTATTCCTTGACCTCTGAGTGAAACGTCATGGGGTTAAGGGATAGTGGATAGGAGAATTCAAAAGGATTTAGGAGAAGAGACTGCGGCACTTTAGAGAATCCGACTGCACTTTCACTATCCGACGTGTTTATGATGCGCCAGCGGAGGTCATAAATGTGCGCCTGCTGCTGTGGGGAAACTATGGAAACTACAATTTTCTATACAGCGGACTACAACATGGATGTTTAATAAGAACGAGGGACTACTGTAAACTCATCTAGAGACTCTGCACCGTGCTCTGATGCTGTTATGCTTTATGAACGGGGACAACAGAGAAACATATTCTTCATGACCAAAGTTGGAATTGAAATAAAAAAGGAAAGTGAAACTTATGCTCGTCACCCTCTCCCTCCGGTCCACATTAATACAAATGATCCCAATACGTATGATTGTATGAAAAGATCTTAAAATCAATACAAATGTATTTATTATAAACGTTAGTCCTTAACATCTATCACTGTGTATATCACCATTCAAACATCTTTTAAAAGTTGAACAAACCCCACACAGCTCAGTAAAGACTGTGAAATGTTGACTTTATTTGATCATTTCAGTAAAAACTAACGTTCATATTTCTCTTTTTGATTATAATACTGATGAACGTTCAAAACAAAGCACTTTGGCAACTTACCACATACGTTTTAAATTGCTTAATAAGCACCGTAACTTTATACCGATATCATTTCTCGTTCATAATCGGTTGTTTCCGTGAACGGCCGACTGTTGTGTGACGGCAAATGCTGCGGCCGCAAGGCATTGTGGGGCAGCATTTTCTCCTCTCCTTTCGGTTAGGGAGGTCCAGTGGTTCCTAGGCTAAAGGAGGTTATAAAGGAAGTTTGAAACCTCCTTTCCTTTTAATTTAGAGAATTCGAACGGCACTTATCATGGCTGCCACTGAGGGACTTCCGGGTCATTTCACTCCGTTAGGAAGGTTCCTAAGCTAAATGGACTATTCGAATGCAACCCCAATGTCAACATTCATCCGGCTAATGGCTCAGTATTAATCTCCTAGTAGAAACCTGGAGGTGTGACAGTGTGTGTTTATTAGGTGTGAAAAGGGGTTAACATGGCGAGTTAGGGCTGTGCAATTAATCGTATTTTAATCGCAATTACGATTTTGGCCTGCCACAATTACGAAAAACAACATGATCTGAAAAAACAATTATTTTGCTTTGCTTGGTTGTGACAGTGCAACATATTTGATCTAATTAATTTTGGTCTCATTTATTTGTATTTATCATATTTATATATGTTTAGTAGCTTGTTGAAGTGCGCTCCAAAATATTTGTTGATCTTGTTTATTGGTATTTATTATTTTGATATTATTTATTTAAATGTATCATTTATTTTTGTATTGGTTTTTCAGTTGAACGTTCAGGGTAATCAACAGTTAAAAAGATACTGTTCAAATTATTATTTGTATTTGTTTTAAAGTTCAATAAATAGATTTTTTCAAAGTCAATGAATAATCGTATTTAATAATCGTGATATCAATTATTGACCCAAATAATCGTGATTATGATTTTTGCCATAATCGCACAGCCCTATGGCGAGTAGTAGAAAGGTTTTTTAACAATTACTGCATTATTGTTTCCTCACATCATCCGAACAATCAATACGTAGAGACACGTAGCAGAAATAAAATGAGGTCAGGTACAACGCGACGAAAACAAGAATGTGCAAAATGCAAATAGAAGAAAAACCAATGTCTCCGTAGGAACACAGAGGAGGAGGAGAACGGAAAATAGAAAGAGAGGCAACTGACTGTGGAGGAAAAGGGGGTGGAATAATATTTAGTTAGGAAGCGGCGTGCAGGTCTGACAGTGGTGCTGACACAAGAGGTTCAGAAAACACTTTTCCTGCTAGCTTAGCAGATGGGAGAAAGGGAGGGAGAGGGAGAAACAAACGGAGACAGAAAATAAGTCAAACTAAGAGAAGGAATTGAGAAAGTGGTTGAAAGAGAGGAATGACAATCCTCTTCACTCTTATATCTCACGCATTGTCTCCATGTTCATGTTGCGATAAAACACGTTGGCAATGTGGGTGATTCTTTGTTGGTTTCTCAGCGTTGTAAAGCCCACTGAATTGAATTGAACCAACGGAAAAGAGGCTTAGATAAAAGGGATGAAGAAAAGAAACAAGCTCTCAGTAGATCACACACACAAGGCAAAGAGAAGAAGGAGGAAGGAGGGAGGAGGAAGGGGATGAAGTGAACACTGAGCGTTTTATTGAACCGGAGGATAATGCTATCAGTGTTAGCTTAGGTGTTTCAGCAGAGGATTTGACAGTCAATAGAATTTAAGATCAAAGGGAAGCGAGGAAGTAAATCCTTCCCGTGTTCAATCCTTAAACACGGCAAGGCAGAAATGTGTTACTTACTACCATTTAGTTGGATTATCTTAAGCTCTTTGCAGAATACCTGACATGCAGGATTCATCTATTTGTTGCCATTCCTAACCGGTTTATAGACACACAAAAAGAGCCACTAATGCTGTGCACAATTGTTGACACCTGGTGTAGGAATGGAAGCCTTCCCGTGCTTCTCCGTTTTATCACAGGCTGCAATAGTGATGGATTATACAACATGTTTTTCGATGTTTCTACGCCTGTCAAAGCTGCCGTCTTTTCCTGAAATCAAGTTCTCTCGTTTTCGAAAAAGGTAGACACAGGCAGGCTTTCGGGGGAGATACAGAATTATAGCAGATACAGCAAATACATTTATAGAAAGATGAATTTGCTCAAATAGAATAAATAACGTCAGCAATTTTCTATTGAAAACGCAAGCTAAACTGCATCCTTGAGTCTTGGTAAAAAATTGAAAATTAATATAATTGTAGGGATTGTCAAAAATGAGGGCAGAGAACAGATATAAATGATGCGAAATGACAAATTATAAAATACATCACAACACAAGTAATCTTCCATAACACAAATGATGCATCATTCAAACTTAAAGGGGCCCTATTTTGCTAATTTTTAGGTTCATATTTGTATTTTGTTCCTTTACATGTCTACACCTCTTTTCACCCTCTGTCTGAAACCAGAGCCCAGTCTGCTCTGATTGGTTAGCTGGCCGGCTCTGTTGTGATTGGTCAACCGCTTAGCGATGTCCCGCCCCTTAGTCTATCACGTACAATGTGTTGGAGAGCTAGCTCATTAAAACATATATAACACACTACAGAGAAGCCTCAAAAGAGCATTACAGGGCCTCTTTAAAACTAGGTATTCAACCCTCTGTACAGAAAATACAGAAAATATATATCGGTGAAAAGTGGATATTAAAAAACATTGGATTCAGAATACAGACTCTGCAGTGGAGAGGTTTTATATTGTGAGGAGGTAGACAAAAGAGAAGGAGAGCAGATGGAAAGGAGTTGCCTGGGTGATTCTTGCCTTGTGAAGTGTGATGGGGAGACGATGAGGGAGAAACAGAGAGAGAGAGATGAAATAAACTGAGGGGGGAGGAAGGTGGGAGGAGGAGGAGGGTGCGAATAAAAACAAAACAAACCAGACGAGCAGCAGCAGACAGATGGAGCAAAAACGACACGTTACAAACACTAATGTAGAACGACACATGTGGACGCATAAAGACATGTAGACAATGCATGAAGGGAATAAACATGCAGTGCAGTAGCCACACACATAAGGCGCTTTCACACCGGAGTACTTTTCCCGTTTAGTCCCGATAGTTCCTGGGATTTTGCGTTCACACCAAAAAGAGAAGTTAGTTCATGAGAACTTTTCCCCCCTTTTTAGTCCCTGCTAGAGAGGTGGTACTTTCCTGGGGAGAAAAAAGTTCCAATTTCTGATTGGCTGGGCGAATTGCAAACCACGCCCCGTAAAACTCGGGAAAGTTTTTTGAAGCCGCCATTGTATTTGCTGGCATTAGCATTATTAGCATTAGCATTAAGCCCCGCGCACCAACGGAGAGAGAATAACTTATGTGGAGTGATCAGGAGGTGTCGGCGCTTCTGGCGATTTACTCTGAAGGCTTCAGTAGAAGATGCTGGGAGTCCCAGCAGCTTCTACTGAAGCCAGTCCCCAACTCCGGGGACTTCGGGTGGCAGTATACGCCGTGAAGTTGTTTGCGGCCTGCCAGTAAACCCAAAGCAGAAGAAGAAGAAGTGACGTCAGCGGCTTCATTTGCCTAATCCTCCCTCAGGGACTTATTCCGGTGTGAACGCGATCAGCTCTTAGTTCCATGGGGTTACTAAGTGCTGGGAACTAAGTGCTGGGAACTAAGTACGGCAAAGTACTTGGTGTGAAAGCGGCTATACACACACACACACGGATTTTGTGAGAGATGCTGCCAGTTTCCCAGATGGTGTATTGTTAGTGGCAGCTTCAACACAGGCTCTATTATTAGCAGGAAGTGAGTCTGTCCAACAAACCTCCAACTGTTACTTCTGAGCAGAAGAGTTTAACGGGGTTAAGTAACAACAGAGCGAGCCAGAGCAAACAACAGATTCTGCACTATTCAAACGTTTGAAAAAAACGAATGGAAACATTTTCGATCTGGCAAATGTTTGACGAGGCAATGGAGCAGCTGTACAAATGAAAGCAATACTCCTAATAATGATGACAGTAATACGTCAGGAAAGACATTCCTGCTTTCTGCCAGGAATTTAATGAAAGCCTCCATTTAGATTTTAAGATTTGTATAATCTCGCTCTGTATGATAATGCAGTTTGGATTGAGTTATAGAAATGAGCTTTGAACAACCTGGTGTCGAACAGCTGGTTGATTAAATCTGGAACATTTCCAATAATGCTAATTAATGAGCAGCGTCAGTGTGACAACACGCTCTGATAGATAGAGACTGACAATGAGTTTGATCCTGCAATATTAAGTTAAAGGTGGGGTAGGTAATTCACTTCAGAAACACTTTTTGTTATATTCCAAAATAACTGGATGGCCTACCTGCCTGTCAGCCTTCCATCTGTGCACAAACTTATCTCGTGCCCTCATTGGTCATAAGTGAGATAGAAAGTTGTTACTGTACTGGTGAATAACGGCAAATAAATATATGAAAATGTAATATTAATAGCTTTGTACACCAGTGAAAACAATAGGTATGACAAAGAATAGACGACTATTTTATCTAAGGATCAAATTGTCAAGTCGTCAAAGTGGCGGGAAACTGTGGTAGTAAAAGTAAGGATGAGTAAAGTCTGAATTGACATTAAAATGCTTGGTTTCTTCCAATACATCATTATAAATAGGCTTTTTGTGGTATGAATATCAGCCTATTTATAATACTGTAAGTACAAAAATGTAAAAAATAACTTTCAACAGTTTCCTTAACCTAACCCTAACTCACAATAGCACAAGGTGTCCCTTCAAAATGTAAATACCTAGCTTGGGATGCTTTTAAAAAACAAGCAACCCTAAAATAAAGAATGACCACTTCAGAAAGATTTGAGCTGAAACCACAAAGGTTAAACCTGGCAATTTTCTTTAAAAAAAAACAATCGTCATTGCCAAAAACTCCCCAAAAGCCAACAGGAATAAACAGTCTGATTTAATGTGTTGAGTACTGTTTATTTGTGGCTGATTAAAACACACTTGTTGTTCTAGGGAATAGTTACTGCTGCACTGATGTTGTATAAGGTTTTGCATCTAAAAATAAAGAATACAGCGCCCATGACCATCATGAAGAAGGAACATGTCTCCCTGGGTAACAGTTCGCTGTGCTTTTATTGGAAACATTAATAGACACTGAGGAATTAGCTATATAAAGATTACAAAAACAATCCCTTAGTTCTGGTCTTTTCATAGGATTTATTAACAATATGTATTGAGATAGAAGGGTTGTCTTCTCAATGAATGAAGCCTCTGTACTTTTAACATTTTAAACCTACGAAAATCTACCTACGGGTACAAATAAATAAACTTCTTGCTCCCTTGATGATAAAAACTGTCTTTGAACGACCTCTTCAGATAGTCGCTCTTATCAGCAGTGCCTCCTGTCGATAACTACCTCCGCCTTAAAGATGAAATGCAGTGTGGGAATGTCTCGGGACTTCAAAGGGTTGAGAAGTACAGAGATTGATTGTGTCATGTTGCTGAGAGGTTAAAAAGAAAGTAAGCCAATAAGAGGGCTCCGAGCCAAAGTCCCAGACCGGCAACATTTAAGAGCCGTCAGTCGAGAGCTGTTACCAAAACAGGCAGAGAACCAACAGCCAGAGGAGCTGAGAGAGAGGGCTCCAGTTTTTTGAGGATGGAACAATTTCACACACAGATATAGGGAGACGTATATAATTGATGTATCATGGTTTATAATTGAATGTAAAGGAGAAGATGGCTGAACTGTTCAGTGTCAATCCTGTGGAGATGGAGGTTATACATCTCCAAAATCATGTTCAGCGTAAGTCTCAGCAAAATTCACAACATTTCTGGAGCCTTGTAGAACCAGAACACGATAAGAACATTCACCAAGCAGCACTGAACAACATGTCTGCTTTATTTGGCTCAACATACCTTTGTGACGCAGCTTTCTTCAACTAAACTTATTAAGATTACGGTTGGCATTTAAACACAAATGATGGGAGATTAACCAGAAACGATCCCTTTTCATTGATCATGACTCAAATCTACAACATGAAGAAATATAGGGAGAGAGGGGGAGAGAGAGAGGGAGAGAGGAGAGAGAGAGGGAGAGAGAGAGAGAGAGAGGGGGAGAGAGAGAGAGAGAGCGAGAGCGAGAGAGCGAGAGAGAGAGAGCGAGAGAGCGAGAGAGAGCGAGAGAGGGAGAGAGAGAGAGAGCGAGAGAGAGAGGGAGAGAGAGAGCGAGAGCGAGAGAGAGCGAGAGAGGGAGAGAGAGAGAGAGCGAGAGAGAGAGAGAGGGGAGAGAGAGAGCGAGAGCGAGAGAGAGCGAGAGAGAGAGAGAGCGAGAGAGGGAGAGAGAGAGAGAGCGAGAGAGAGAGAGAGAGGGAGGGAGAGAGCGAGAGCGAGAGAGCGAGAGCGCGAGGGAGGGAGAGAGCGAGAGCGAGAGCGAGAGAGCGAGAGCGAGAGCGAGAGCGAGAGAGAGAGCGAGAGAGAGAGAGCGAGAGAGAGAGAGAGAGAGAGAGAGAGAGAGAGAGAGAGAGAGGAAAGCGCTTCCGCTCATTTCTCCCGTGTTCTTCTCCAAAGTTAATGTAAACTTGAATAATGTACTTCATTTGAATGTAATAATGATGTTGGTTGTTGTTTGTGGAAGAGCCATTAACTGAGTTGTAAACATCACTTTAAATGGAAGATCCCCATAGGCCCCGCCCACTCGATCGGATCGGCGATCGGTATCGGCCGATACTGATTCCGGCGATCGGCCCCAAAATTGGCGATCGGAGCATCCCTCGTTCTAACTGTTTGTTCTGTAGTTTCATAAAGTAGAAATGATCTTTGATTGCTCATATTTAAAGGATTTGCAGACCTGTGTAGGAACCCGGAGATAGTTACCAAGTTAGGGAAATCAGGACTGGGATCAGTTAACTTTTGTTCAATCAAGTAAATAACTTTTTACAGCACAGTTTGGTTGTTTGACAACAGAAAATATCGTCTATACGGCTTTGGATGTGCTTTTCTTAGTAGTTCAAAGTTAGAGGGTCTCTGAAATGTAACTCTGGTTTAAGTTTTCCGTAAAACATTGGATCCATTATTTTGACACAGTCCTGAAAAATTAGGAAAGCTGAGTTCTTGAAAGTGAACCTTACGGCCAAATATTCTTATTTTTCTTTTACTTTCTCTTATATTTAGTCCACATGTTCTACTATGATAGAAAACTCCTCAAGATTGGAGGTGTTTTCGCTTCTCAAATTGCTTTTAAAATCCAATAAAAGTTAACTGATCCCTAATCTATGGGTTTCGAATCCCAGTTTGCAAAGTTAGGGTTACTTTTATTACGGTATTAGAATTCTAGATGCAAGAACTCAAACAACAGGCTATGTGAGAAAGCAAACACCCAGAGTCAGAAACAAAACAAGTCGCCCAAGCTAGTCAGAGTGTTAATGCTACGCTTGTGCTGCCAGCGAAAGGTTTTTAGTTTTCAGTCAGAGCTGGCTTTACCGGCTGCAGGTTGTGTGCCGTTGTTACTGGGCGCCGTCTTATTCCCAAACACGGCATCGAAATCTACAGTCATGGTGGTCTGCTGGTTCTCCATTCCTGAGGGAGGCAGTTATAAATGTGACCGATTAAAAACCCTGTTTGGGTGTTTAAAGGTCACCTCTTATGCAAAATCCACTTGTTCCTGTCTTTTATACATCAACATGTGTCCCCTCTGTGGAAAGAGATTTAGAGAGTTTCAGGAAAAAAAGATTCTCTCACTTTTTGTCCTGATCCATTTATGGCGCATTTCCACTGCAGCGCGTAGCACGGTTTAAGCGTGCCGTGCCAAACCCGGTCCGTTTTTTGTTGCGTTTCCACTAGGGGTAGTTCCGGCTAACGGGTACTTTTTCACAGTTTTTCTGGCTCTCCAAAATCGTGGTTCTTTCCGGGCCAACAACCGGGCTGAGTATGCTAAACTAGAGAGAGAATCGCTGGCAAGGGGGCTACAACTACAACAACATGAACATATTTGACCGTGATTTAATTGTAATACACGTTTCAAAATGATGCCGAAGTAACAACATACTGATACCAGTTAGTAAAAACCATGAATTAATGCTTTGTCAAGTCTGCAGACAGACGGCAGGCGAAAAACCTTTTAAAATGCGTGTTTTCTAAATGGAGATTGGCTAAGCTAACGCAGTATATGCTCCGACCGTCCACACTCACAACAACGGCCTATACAGACATAAATAAAGCAGCGACTGTATTCACCATGACACAGGCAGTCTGTGGTTTGTACTTGTTTAACTTTTGTCTAGTTTCTGAACAGATATGAGGAGCTGTGAGCTCTGAGTGCTAACAGCTAACGGCTGTGTTGTTTTTCTGGGGTTCTCTGAAGATCACGTCACGGCTCCGCCTACACTGCGTTACTATAGTTACTGCCCCAGTTCCTAAACTGTAATGGAAACGCAGCATAAAGTGAGCCTGGCCTACCAAGGCCTAACTATACCGTACTAAGCCGTGCGAGGCCCTGCAGTGGAAATGCGCCATTATATAAAAACCTGTCAGATTTTGGCCACTTTATGATGTCATAACGATGTTTTGTCTTGTGTAACCATTAGCCAATCACCAACCAAGGTAACCCCCTCCCCCCACCTTATCACCTGCATCTCCTCCTAGAGCACCATTGTGTTCTTTGTAACCAAATCTCTCTCAGAGGGGCGTGGGGAGGGGCTCCTTATTTTCATCTAAAGTAACAGACAGAGAATCAGCACTTTTGAAACAGGGCTGAAACAGAGGGGATTATGGGTAATGCTGCAATGATCTGTTTGGTGTTTGGAGACAAACACTTCAGAGACATGTTTTGTATATATCTGAGACCTGTGATATACTGATGAAAAACAGTAGAATAGGGGACCTTTAAAGGGACAGTTCAACCCCAGATAACTGTAGATAGAAACATCAAATTGTGATTCATCATCATGTTGTTTTCTTGTAAAGGATCCCACCTCCTGCCGTTAAACTAATCCCATTAGATGAGCAACATAGACACGACAGTCTTCAGCGTATTGTTGCTTAGTAACTTGG
>NW_022987728.1:1070635-1082641 GCF_902827165.1 Trematomus bernacchii
CTCTTCTACATCAACATGTGTCCCCTCTTCTTCATGTCTCTTCTACATCAACATGTGTCCCCTCTTCTTCATGTCTCCTTCTACATCAACCATGTGTCCCCTCTTCTTCATGTCTCTTCTACATCACATGTGTCCCCTCTTCTTCATGTCTCCTTCTACATCAACATGTGTCCCCTCTTCTTCATGTCTCTTCTACATCAACATGTGTCCCCTCTTCTTCATGTCTCTTCTACATCAACATGTGTCCCCTCTTCTTCATGTCTCTTCTACATCAACATGTGTCCCCTCTCTTCATGTCTCTTCTACATCAACATGTGTCCCCTCTTCTTAGTCTCTTCTACATCAACATGTGTCCCCTCTTCTTCATGTCTCTTCTACATCAACATGTGTCCCCTTCTTCTTCATGTCTCTTCATACATCAACATGTGTCCCCTCTTCTTCATGTCTCTTCTACATCAACATGTGTCCCCTCTTCTTCCATGTCTCTTCTACATCACCATGTGTCCCCTCTTCTTCATGTCTCTTCTACATCAACATGTGTCCCCTCTTCTTCATGTCTCTTCTACATCAACATGTGTCCCCTCTTCTTCATGTCTCTTCTACATCAACATGTTGTCCCCTTTCTTCATACATAACAGTGTCCCTCTTCTCATGTCTTCTCATCAACATGTGTCCCCTCTGTGGAAAGAGACTCTGAAAGTTTCAGGAACAAAGATTCTCTCTCTTTTTGTCCTGATCCATTTCTATAAAAACCTGTCTGAAAATGAGCTGATCAGATTTTGCCCACTTTATGATGTCATAACGATGTTTTGGCTTGTGTAACCATTAGCCAATCAGCAACCAAGGTAACCCCCCCCCCCACCTTATCACCTGAATCTCCTCCTAGAGCACCATTGTGTTCTTTGTAACCAAATCTCTCTCAGAGGGGCGTGGGGAGGGGCTCCTTATTTTCATCTAAAGTAACAGACAGAGAATCAGCACTTTGGAAACAGGGCTGAAACAGAGGGGATTATGGGTAATGCTGCAATGATCTGTTTGATGTTTGGAGCCAAACACTTCAGAGACATGTTTTGTATAAATCTGAGACCTGTAATATGTTGATAAACAGTAGAATAGGGGACCTTTAAAGGTGTGCACAATGACACATCCAAATAGCCGTCCCAGTAATTCTATTTGTTAAAAGGCTTGTCAAACATTTCACAGCAAATAAGCCCAATGTCGGGTCATTTGGAGTAAAAGCAGATCTTTAAATGTGTATCCTTTGGTGATATTCAGACCGTCCTTGGCTTAAGATTTAATACTTAAAGCCAGTCCTGCATCCAATTAAATTTGTAAAGGTAGTTTATATATTTAATTTTCTTTTGCCAAGGTTGCCAGGTGGTGTGGTTCAGCATACACAATATATGCAATGCCAAATGATTAGGTGAAAGTACTTTTAAATGAATTATGTTGGTTTTCTAGAGAGAAGAAAGCTCCCTCGGAATATTTTGTAGTGCTTCGTAAACTGTATTTGACCCGGTACTGATGAAAAACAGCTGAAATGCAGACGGTTGACAGATACACAAACATCAGCAAACCCCCCCCCCCGCTCACACTGAAGCAACGTCAGGAACAAACCTGAAATTGGTTTTGATTTTTGAGGGAAGAAGAGCGGAAATGCTGCCGATATTCGCAGTAAATCAAACATTTTAACGTCTCAAAGTAGAGGTAAGAAACCAACCTGGATAATGAGGGGAAAAAAATTATTTGACAAGCTGTAATATCTCTTTGAAGATGCTCCTAGATATTTGCAAAACACTTCCCTTCCTCCTCCAGACTTCCATTTCTTGCATGAATTTGAACATTTGGCTTCAGGGTCAGTTTGATGCATGCTGGGAAATCTGACTGAACAACGTCCTATCACTGTGACTTTACATGTGCTAGTAAACATCAATAAAATGCATTGAACCTCTAATAGGTGAGCCCTTCTGTTCCTCTGTACAGGGTATATGGTACCTCCACTGTGTTTCTGTATAACCCATAAGCGACTACATCAAATTGAATTGCTTTATTGATTTGATTTGAACATTCTCGCCGTTTTATTGCTTTTTTTTCCCCGTGCCATCTGCCTATATTTCCCGCTGGATCTTCTTTACTTTTTCTGCCGCAGTGACCTAATTCCTCCGCGGGGATCAATACAGTCGTGTCTTATCACGTGGGGACATGTACTGGGAAATAACAACAGAACATGTAGTGTTTGGGAGAAAAGGGGAAAGCAATTTCCAGCTGAACAAAAGGCACAGTCTCTTAGTATGAGCGGCCACAGGAAGAACAAACTCAAACGTTGTAGTTGGAAATTACTTTATAACCTCTGAAAGAATTTGGACTAATACAACTTTTTATATACTCATATGTATACATGTTGCTGCTACTGTAATATATATACGTCTATATTGGTCTTTTATAGAACTGTCTAACTTTTCAAGAACATTATATTGTGTATTCTTTGTAGTTCATGTCCTTTCTACTGTAGATATGTATATATATATTTGGTGTTTATTGTTTTATAATTTGTTCAACCCTTTACATACTTTAATGCCTGAACACTGTAACAATTGTTTTTCCCAATTTGGAATGATCAAAGTATCCATCTAGCTATAAAACGAGTCCCCTTCATTTATATTCTGACGGCGTAGAGAGGAACAAATGGAAACTGATGTTATTGTTTGGGTTATGGCCCCAGCTGGACAGTAGCAGTAACAGTGTGTGTGCGTGCGTGTGTATGTGTGTGTGTGTGTGAGAGAGTCCATATGGACAGCAGAGCGCTCAGACAGCTGGACTCAGTATTTGGTCGACCCTTACTCGCCCCGTCTTTCTCCCTCCGTTATGTTCTCACCGTTTATCTCCCCTCTCCTTTCACTCTAAACCCAGAGGTAATCAGTGGACTTCGGCAGAAAGCGGGGCAACCAAGGGCACGGAGTAAACAGCGCGGTAAAATCCAATCAACTGCACACACACACAAACAAACACACCGGCTGCACACTCATCTGCCACGAAGCCCACAAGCGGATCAACAAAGCTTGCGAAGATACCGAAAACATACATACTGTATCTTCTCTAGCAGAATGCACACACACACACACACACACACACACACACACACACACACACACACACACACACACACACACACACACACACACACACACACACACCACACACACACACACACACACACACACACACACACACACACACACACACACACACACACACACACACACACATCACACACACACACACACACACAACACACACACACACACACACACACACACACACACACACACAAACACACTACACACACACACACACACTACACACACACACACACACACACACACACACACACACACACACACACACACACACACACACACACACCACACACACACACACACACACACACACAATAAGTGCAGTCCAAAGGGCTTCACATAGACATGGTAATGGTGACACACGTTTTACACTTGACTTTTCTATCGCTGTGCCACTTTTGGCCAAAACGCCAACGTTTCCGAGCACTCTTATCCGCACAGGAAAGTGGAGCAGTAGATATACTGTACATGTGTTTTTTGTCAGGGCTGTAAGTGTTGTTTTGTTACTGCAGAAGTCCTTTGCTGCACTGCTAGGCACAGCATGGTTTTCCGTCTAAGGCGAGGACTGCAGTAACACTTTAGTGATGCGTTTCTTCGGTTCTTATCTAACATAAAATCCCTGAACGCACACATGTACCCTGAAAAGTGTCTCTATTTTGTCAAATCTGATGAAAATCACTCTCATTTCATGCTTGGCATTTTCATTCCCTACAAGAACATACAGCTATGTAAAGGGTTTATAAAGGGTTTGATTGATTTAATAGTTTTGTTCAAAAATCTGAATTCTGTGTGTATATTCAAGATGGAAATTCGCCATGGCAATAAATAACAGGAATAAAAAGGAAATGTATGAGTCATTTTATATAAGGCTATATTTACCATGTCACGTGCTGATATTGACTATTATTACATTACATTACATTTAGCTGACGCTTTTATCCAAAGCGACTTACAATAAGTGCATTCGACCAAGAAGATACAAACTAGAAGAAAACAGAATCATATAAGTGCATCAGGTTTCAGAGCTAAAACATTTCAAGTGCTACTCAACTGGCTTTAGATAAGCCAGTCCTTTGTTAGTATACAAGTGCTTTGTTAGTCATTGTATTGCTCGAAGTGGAGTCGAAGGAGATGAGTTTTCAGTCTGCGCCTGAAGATGTGTAAGCTTTCTGCTGTCCTGATGTCAATGGGGAGCTCATTCCACCATGTTGGAGCCAGGATAGCAAACCCACGTGTTTTTGCTGATGGGAACTTGGGTCCCCCTCGCAGTGAGGGTGCAGCGAGCCGTTTGGCTGATGCAGAGCGGAGTGCACGTGCTGGGGTGTATGGTTTAACCATGTCCTGGATGTAGGAAGGGCCAGATCCATTCACAGCATGGTACGCTAGTACCAGTGTCTTGAAGTGGATTCTAGCAGTTATTATGACACTAAAAATATATATAATTTCCTCTTAGGCCTCCATATCCACTCTATGGACTACATGTGTTTCTCGTACTAAAAAGCTTCCCTTTTATATGGAAGTTGTGAGGAAAATATATTTGTTTTCCAACATTCCTAAGTTAAAACTTCCCTTGGGAGATGTCCCAGCCATTTGCAACCTCAGGCATGAGGAGTGAAAACGTGTACAATTTTGAAAAAAGTGTAATATACAAAATGCTTTATAGTACAAGCTAGGGCTGTGCAATTAATCGTATTTTAATCTCGATTACGATTTTGGCTTGCAACGATTACGAAAACAACGTAATCGAAATAAAACGATTATTATTTTTATAAAAAATAAAAAAATGTAATTATTATTTTTTTTTGGTTTTTCAGTTGAATTATACTTAAAGTTCAGGGTAATCAACTGTTAAAAACAAACTGTTCACATTTTTGTTTCAATAAATGGATGTTTTCAAAGTAAATGGATAATCGTTTTTAATAATCGTGATATCAATTATTGACCAAAAATAATCGTGATTAGGATTTTTGCCATAATCGCACAGCCCTAGTACCAAGCTTGATAAATAACGTTAACGGCATCAGATTATTGGCCTTGTGTCCCGACACGAACTCTGAGGCTCTGTGTGCTTAAACTCAGTGCACAGAAGAAAAATAACATTCGAGGAAATATTTGGACAGAGAGTTAAACAGAGGTGAAAGGCTACGTGAGGATGAACGCTGTGTTATCAATATCTACTGCATTAGGAGCCGTTTAAGACCCCATGTACACACAGCATTAGCATGTGGTCAGAGAAATATTACATTGGGTTCTAAAAGCACCTTAGGGAGCGCAGACCTCCGTCAAGGCCTTTTCCATAAGTGAAAAATAATGTGTGTCTCCGCCCTCTGATTTGGATGTGCTCCGAATTTAATGGGTTCCTCCTTGGCCCATGCTACACAATTTGACCAACTCTAAATCAGGCCGGTAGTAGTAGTAGTATTTTTCCCAATAAACCTATAATAAGGTATACAGAAGGGCTGCATGATTTGGAAAAAATAACTTATTGTGATTATTTTTGACTGAGTTGCAAAAATGATTCACAATAACGAAGGAAATTATCATTATTACTGGAAAGTACATTCAAATGATCTGTACTAAACAAGGCCTTTTTACAATTGCTACTTCAGGTATAACTGTGCACCAACGATAACCGTTTATGTATTTTTTCCATCGTCAGGGACTAAATACTGTAAAAGGTGGATATTTTCACATATTTTGCATTTCCCAAATAGTGCCCTTAATGCAATTTGGATATTGCACAAGCCCATATTGCGAATCCGATCAAATATCCTTTAATTGTACAGCCCTAGTATCCAGCATAGACAGCATCTTAATACTGTAAATGGGTCCTTCATTTAAAAAAACACCACTTTTAAACCCCAGGTATCACAGTAATGGCGCATTTCCACTGCCTTTTTTATGAGGGGATCTTTGCCGGATAATTTACCTTGTTAGTCTTATACCCCTTTCACACCAACGGTGTTTCAGGGCCGGTTCGGTGCTGGTGCTTGAAAAGCACCGGGTTTTCCTGTTCACACCGCAGCGGAGCAGCGTCATAGCTCCGGAATCCGGTTCGTTTCGAGCACCAAAAAGTTGTCCGTCTAGAAGCAAGAACCGCATACGTCACGCTTACGTCGGAGGGGGGCGAGATTAACCTGAGCTAACACTTAAGGCGAGTACGGCAAATAAAAGTTGTAACAAGCAGTAGTGCTGAGCAAAGTGACTAGAACGCAACCACACACTTGTTAAAAAAAACACACTTTATAAAGTCAGGCAACACTAACCAGGCTTCGTGTGATTCTGTTTATTTGTACCTTACTTTGACCATCCGTTCTCTGTTATTGATCATTGTGGAGAGCAGGCAGACGTTTTGTGTGTTATTATAGCAGCTATCGGATGGAATCAATACATGGGCTGCACAGGTTGTCATGTCCGACTATCACAAGTAGAATCATAATGAAAAATACGTCGGTAAAAAGTGCCTGTAGAAAACGGCTTAGCAAGTAGTCAGTTTAGCTTCGGTTGCTATGCTAACATCACCCATGTTATACCAGAGAAACTTTCATAACAGCGTTGTGATGCCAAACAGCGTCAATTCAGACTGACACCAAACAGCGTCAATTCAGACTGACACACATTCACTTAAGGGGAACTGGGGATATGTATCAGCTGCTTGTGTGACAGTCAGACAGTGAATACTTTAGAGCCGTGTGAGCTAACCCGGAGCTAACGGGAGAATACACTCCCGTTGAAGAGCAGCCGGCCAGCACTGCAGCGGTCGGTAAATGCCGCTGAAACACATTAATAAACAATGAACCACGGCACTCTGGAGAAAAGTATAAGGTTGGAGAAGTCGTTATTTAATTTAATCTGGCTTCGTATGATTAAAAGCAACGCAGTCCCCGGCCCGTTGTTGTGAGGTGAGCTCCGGCGTTGGGGAGAAACTCAGCGACGTAAACTGTGACGTCATGACGCAGCAGCGGCAGCACCAGTCGGGCTCTGAGCGGTGTGAAAAGAGCCGGCGCTAAACCGAAGAACCGGTTCTGAACCAGAAAAGCTCTAGCACGGAGCTTGAACCGGAGTTGCGTTGGTGTGAAAGGGGCATAAGAAATGTACTGTGTCTAGCCAAGACATCTTGATATATATAATCCCCTGTAAAACTTAATTTGTTAGTTGTTTTGGTTGAGGTACATCTTTGGACAGCCAGGCAAGCTGTCTCCTTCTGTTTTCAGTCTCTGTGCTAAGCTAACTGTCTAAAGATGCTAGTTGCGTCACATAAGAAAATGGTAATTACACGGTACAATCTACTTGTAAGTCCAAGAAAGCTACTGTGCCTGGATAAGAAATAGTTTGGTATGAAACCTCCTGTAAAAATATAGGTTTCGTATGAATAAAACGTGGCATATAGCATGTTTTTGTGAGCTTTACCGGTCCAGATATAAGGGTTTTTGTACAGAGACAGTTTTCAGTCTTTGTGCTAAGCTACCCGTCTGAAGATGCTATATTTCGGTCACATAAGTAAAAAACACCATCTGCTTTACTATAAATCAGTACATAATTTTCTATATGCCATCGTTATCAAGTCTAGATCGTGATTCTGAATCGCTGCGATGTTTCCTGAAAGGTTAGTTGTCACAACAGACATCGTTTTGTTCTGTTGGTCTTGTGAACGGTGTGTATTTATTCTTGTTTCCTGGAAGCCACAAAGACAACGGCTCTCTGAGGCTTCAAGCCCTAATCCCTAGCTGGGATGTGGATGGAGACAAAAAGAAAAACAGGAGGTGCATCGGTGGATTTTCTGATGCACAGCTTAACTCTCCTGTGAAAGCCTGAGATACCCTCGACACAGAATCCCAAGTTACTAAGCAACAATACGCTGAAGACTGTCGTGTCTATGTTGCTCATCTAATGGGATTAGTTTAACGGCAGGAGGTGGGATCCTTTACAAGAAAACAACATGATGATGAATCACAATTTGATGTTTCTATCTACAGTTATCTGGGGTTGAACTGTCCCTTTAAAAAGGTCCCCTATTCTACTGTTTTTCATCAGTATATCACAGGTCTCAGATATATACAGAACATGTCTCTGAAGTGTTTGGCTCCAAACACCAAACAGATCATTACCCATAATCCCCTCTGTTTCAGCCCTGTTTCCAAAGTGCTGATTCTCTGTCTGTTACTTTAGATGAAAATAAGGAGCCCCTCCCCACGCCCCTCTGAGAGAGATTTGGTTAAAAAGAACTCAATGGTGCTCTAGGAGGAGATTCAGGTGATAAGGGGGGGGGGGGGGGGGGGGTTACCTTGGTTGGTGATTGGCTAATGGTTACACAAGACAACACATCGTTATGACATCATAAAGTGGCCAAAATCTGATCAGCTGATTTTGAGACAGGTTTTTATATAATGGCGCATTTCACTGCAGGGCCTCGCACGGCTTAGTACGGCCTGGTTAGGCCAGGCTCACTTTATGCTGCGTTTCCATTACAGTTTAGGAACTGGGGCAGTAACTATAGTAACGCAGTGTAGGCGGAGCCGTGACGTCATCTTCAATGCGAACCACAAAACCAACATTAGCCGTTAGCTGTTAGCACTCAGAGCTCACAGCTCCTCATATCTGTTCAGAAACTAGACAAAAGTGAAACAAGTACAAACCACAGACTGCCTGTGTCATGGTGAATACAGTCGCTGCTTTATTTATGTCTGTATAGGCCGTTGTTGTGAGTGTGGACGGTCGGAGCATATACTGCGTTAGCCAATCTCCATTCAGAAAACACGCATTTTAAAAGGTGTGTCGCCTGCCGTCTGTCTGCAGACTTGACAAAGCATTAATTCATGGTTTTTACTAACCGGTATCAGTATGTTGTTACTTCGGCATCATTTTGAAACGTGTATTACAATTAAATCACGGTCAAATATGTTCATGTTGTTGTAGTTTTAGCCCCCTTGCCAGCGATTCTCTCACTAGTTTAGCATACTCAGCCCGGTTGTTGGCCCGGAAAGAACCTGGATTTTGGAGAGCCAGAAAAACTGTGAAAAAGTACCCGTTAGCCGGAACTACCCCTAGTGGAAACGCAACAAAAATATAGTCAGTATACTGACCTGTGTTTATTTACATGCCTATTCATTTGATTCTACACTGTATCTGCCACCTAGACTGACCGTTTTATGAATGTGTAATGTTTGTTATATTTGAAAACTTCAATACAAATATTGTTTAAAAGAGAGAGGATGAGAGGGTGGCAGCAGTTATGTTTATAGAATCTCTGCTGCTCTCGCATGGCACTAATCACACATTTAAACAAGGAATACGCATAAGGACAAACGTTAAATATTGTTGGATATTGCACAAGCCTATATTGCGAATCCGATCAAATATCCTTGATGTCTTTTATACATAAATATGTGTCCCCGGTGTGTCAGGGAACTCACGCAGCGTCAGAGAATAAAACCCTCTCTCTTTTCCTCCGTACCCAAATCTCTAAAAACGGGGGAACAACGGAGCTGATCCAGATGTGCGTCCGATATGACGTAATATCTGAAATGTGGACCCACGGCCCTATCAGAAACGTTGCTATCAGAAACAATGCCCGACTGTTTTGGACGTCATATGGTCGGTGTTTACATTAGCATCGCTAACACTCAGAGCTAACCTGTACTGGAGAGCATGTGTGTGAAGAAGCAGGAAATAAAAAGGAACTCACCTTGTGGTGTAACCGGCAAGAGAGAAAGCCTTTGAGCTCCATACTGTTTCAGAAAGAATCCTTGATAATCCATGATATGGCGTTTCATCACGGCAGCATTTAGTTTAGGCAGTAGCTGCCGGGTCCCGCATAAGCTCCGCCCCCTCCTTTTTTATTTTTAAAGCTTTATACCCAAATCAGCACTTTTGAAACAGGAAGTGAAATAGAGGGATATGAGGCATGGCTAGAATGGGTGATCTGTTTGGTATTTTGAGCAAAACACTTCATAGACATGTTTTTTATATATTTTTATATATCTGAGACCTATGCTATTGCCTAAAAATAGCATGATAGGTGACCTTTAATACTTTAAATGGGTCCTACACTTATAAACCCCAAGAATCTCAGCAAGAGAGGAGGAGAGGGTGGCAGCAGTTATGTTTTTAGACTCTCTGCTGCTCCAGCTCCTGTCCCACTGCCTCAGAGGTGATTTGTTACAGAGAGGAGAGTGTGTTACCTTGAGAGCCTGCAGTCGGGCCTGCTCCTCCTCCAGGGCCTGCTGCTTCTCCTTCTCGTCCATCCGGCTGAAGGACATGCCGGTGGAGGAGAGGGACGAGACGGCGCTGGACAGGGTGGACGCCCTGCAAAAAATGGAAATATGTCAAACTTATTCTGAAATGTAATCAGGCACCTTTCACACACACCAGGTGCAGCTCAAAGTGATTTCAGAACATGGCACTGATCACAAAATGAAACAAGGAATTCACTTAAAAATGTTGCACACATGCATCTTAATAACTTAATCAAGGGACACAAGGAAGTAAAAGGTGTGATCAGGCAAAGAAAATACAATGAAATAAATAATGAACCCTCATTCAATAAAGGCAGACAGAAGACAAAATGAATAAATACAATAAAATATTAAAACCTATAAAATAAATCAAACAATAACAAAAAATACTTATACAAATAAAAACTAATAAGAAATAAACATTTAAAAAAGACAAATTTGAAAGAGATTGTCTCTAATAATACTATAAAATAAATATAAATAAAATCCTATAGTATGAGAATAATAAAGATTAAAAGACCTATTAAAAGAGGTGTGTCGCTAATAAAAAGCTAATCTAAATAGATGTGTCTTCAGTTGTCATTCAAACACGTCCACTGGGAGTTGGACATTAAGATGTCTACCTAGTGTCTGCGTTTAACTCCTTCGTCTTCTTGCCCTCCAGGGAGGCCAGGTGCTGCTCCAAAGCCTCCAGGAGGCTGCTGGGGGCCTGGAGACAAGAAACACATTCAGTCAGCACCTCAACTTTCTCTCTCATATGCACTGAAAAGATCTTCAAACACACACAAACACAGCAGCACCCAGAGTTAGTTGGTCTCACAGGAAGGTAACAGAGTGCATCAGGCTCCAGGAATAGCCATGGCAACATGCAGCAAACACACACACACACACACACCGTTAGTTAGCAGGAGACTCAAAGGAGAGAGAGAGAGAACAAAGGAGGGGGAAGAAGGTGAAGTGTATCCACTTCTTCACGCGAGCAGAGGGCGATAGGTTAGGAGTTTCCTTCATTTTATTTCACCCGTTCAACATCTTCGACACTCCGAGGTCCTGTTGTGCTTGAAAATAAAGTGCCAGGATGTAGTCTGTGCCCAACTCTAGTTTAACCCAATCTCTTTAACACAGGGGTAACAAATAAACTCATTTCTGACGTTTACAAGCTCTAAAATTCCTCTTTCGTTGTAAGATGGCTTCAGGGAGCTGCATTCAATTTGAGCTCAACCATTCTGGAGTACAACTTAAGTGATAGGTTTACTAGGGGAGAGTTGCTACGTTACTACGTGCACACAACATAACTTCCCTTTGTTTTCTTGCTTATCAAGAAATGTCCCTTGACACTCAGGTCCTGTTGTACTTGAAAATGAGTGCCAGGATATAGTCTGTACCCAAGTGTGTCTAAACGAATCAGATTGAATATAAACTAACTTTTCTGACATTTACAGGCTCTAAATTCCTCTTTCGTTGTAAGATGGCTCAAGGGAGCTGCATTCAATTTGAGCTCAACCATTCTGGAGTACAACTTAAGTGATCGGGTTACTAGGGGATTGTTGCTATGCTACACCGCGAAACACAACTCAGCTGCGAGTTTTGACTCCAAATGTCTTCAGTTAATGCTTCGAGAAACCACAGGAGAG
>NW_022987728.1:1082864-1215364 GCF_902827165.1 Trematomus bernacchii
CACATGTCTGCACACATTACAGTAGCTGTTAGCACAAAGTGTGGCAGTATGGGGTCTTTGTGTTGAAAATACCCAAAAATATATTCATTAATATATGTGTTCATGGGATGTGGTCATGAACAACTTAAAGGGCTCTATTCTACCCAAAAAGCATAATAGGGCCCCTTTAAGAAATGATAAGGAAAAGAGTCATTTGAAGGAGAGTGCTTTCCAAAAAATGAAAACAGTCCCTAGAAAGTCTTATCCCTGATGTGCGTGTGTGTACCTCGATGTATTTTTTAGTGTGTGAGTTGTGTGTGTGTACCTCGGCCACTTTGAGGAACTCTGACAGCTTTGTCATCCTGCAAAGGAATTTCTTGTAGATGTCCAGAGCATCTTTGCATTGGTTCTTCTTCATGTCAAAGTATTTCTTGTGGAGACAGAAATAGAAGAGTTAACACATTAAGGAATAGAACTTGCTAAACGGAGGGAGGGAGAAAGGTGTCAGGAACAGCTTGTGGAAACTTGTGTTGGGTTTATATTTACATATTCGCCAGACACGCGGTGTGTTTTACCCAATAGGTTGATGACCCCTTCATTGTAAGCAGCAAACAGCCTTATGGAGTCTTTGAAGAGCAGCATGAAGGCCGAGTTGATCACTCCGTTGGTCAGCCTCATTAGGATTGGCCTGAGGGGAGAACAAGAGAGGGGAAGAGGGGTAAAGGAAACTTCTCTATAAAATACTTTGACATACATTTTCCAAACACCATCCCCTCCCTTGCTATCGGGCATCTCGACACACTGTCCAATTTATTTTAGGTGGGAAAGAGGAAAGAAACATCATTCGCAGACACGCGCATTCCAATGATAACTTTCACCGTCCTTTTGTATCGCTCTTTGAAGCTCGCTGGCACAAACCACAATGCAACCCACCAATTTCTTCAAATCCTCTCTCCCTTTAGTACACAAACAATGCTAGAACTCAAAAAAATTGTACGCTTTCTTACACTCCATCATAATAAGAGAGGCTTCAAACTTTGCAAACTGTTTCAATTTACATTTTGATTGGAAAAGCGACACACACACACACACACACACACACCACACCACACACACACACACCACACACCACACACACACACAACACACCCACACACAACACACACACACCACACACACACACACCACACACACACACACACAACACACACACACACAACACACACCACACAACACACACACAACACACACACACACACACACACACACACACACACACACACACACACCCACAACACACCACACACACACACACACACACACACACACACACACACAACACACACACACACACACACCACACACACCACACACCACACACACACACACACAGTACCTGGAAATCCAGCAAGGCGTCTTCTGATGATCAGCGTCTTGATCAGCTTCTCTGTGTTCATGGTACGCATCACACCCGTCAATCCTGACACAACAGGAAACAAAACAAACAATTGTAGCGGTAGACTTGTTTTACGGAAATTCATATGCAAATTAAGAAAGTGGTGAGAAACGAGGGGGAAAAAGGTGTTTTGCATACAAACGTTTGCTCAGTTATGCACATGAACTTAAGATACGTTTTTTTCCAATTCAAGTGTCCCGTAAAATGCCAAAACGTCACAATATCCGTCGAACACTGCCCATTGGGTTATGAAATATGGCCATTTTCTTGTTTCCAACTGCCATTTGAACCCTGAATGTGTACAAAATGGATTAAGAGTCCTCAATAACCTCCAAAACCATTCTAAATTTTGTCCCAAAGTGGCCAAGCCGTAGTTGAAATACTCTCCATTTGGGTGATTACGCAAATGAATGCAACTTTATCTAATTATGGCAATTTCCCAGCCTATGCAATTTAGCATCCAGCAGTGTCTTGAAGCTTAGGACCCATTCTATACATTCCTACATTCATAGCACTGTGAATACTCAACATTTTCAGGTTCACAGTGCTGGCAGTTAGACTATAATGGCTTTTTCGGGGGGGGTGGGGGGGGGAAGTCTTGCAAACATACGGCGACTGAAACCCATTTTGCAGAAAGATAACGAGTCTGATCAGCAGGAACGTTATCAGAGAGGATTCTGAGTCATCTACAACAGTTGGACTTTCTGATATTAGACATAATCTTTCAAACACAACCCTCAAGAAATGATGCCCCCACTGTTACCATTATACAAGTCACCAACCGCCATTGTCGTAGGTTTATGCATCACAATGGGTGACATTAAAAGGAGAAATTTGACATTTTGGGACAGAAAACAACAAAACTGTAATTTTGTCGATTGCTGTTCTATGGCTATTGTGCGATAGGCTAAGCATTGCGACAAAACGAGTGCGAAATGATGAGCGGGGTTGCCATTTACCCTCTCTTCATCTTGGTGAAGTCCACAGCCACCAGTCTGTAGGACATGGCCTTCTCGTTCAGGTAACGGCTGTACCGCCTGATGAAGGTCGACATGTCGTAGCCTGGGAGGAAGAGAGAAGGGAATATACTGAGTGTTGTATATATATAAAACTGTACAAAAACTGCAGACTTTAGTGTAGTTGATTAATTGATTTAATTTAAACTTTTGTATCTGGATTGATTCTGCAGCTCTGTTTAAAATCCTTTGAGGTTAATTCTTGCCCATTTAGTTCTTTAGGGAAACAATTAAAAAAAAATCTTAAAACTGTTTACCTTGCAGAGCTCCCTTATCCAGGAAGTTGTTCAGGTTGAACAGAGTGTTTCCTGGAGGCCAGGGTACTGGATTAAACGCTGCGAAAGAAAAGAGAAATTGTAATGATACGTCACATAAGGTTCGAGGGTTAGGGAAAAATAGTCCTGCTCCCGACTGACGGACAATTTAATCTCCAACAACAATCAAAACTCTTCACCCTTAATAACTGAAATGCATATCCTTCCTTTGTTTCCAACCGGTGATTTGCATAGCTGATAAGAACCTATCTACCGAAACGCATTTACACTGTCTGACAGACGGTAATTGCTTGTGCTCATTAGCCCAACAGCTAATAACGAAGAATGATTTGATTAATTACTGACATGAAATCAAATGCAGCGACAGCCATCTCTGCCACCACTCAAAACACTCAGAAGTTAACACTGGTGGTGATTGAATAATAAACGTAGGTTGTTAGAAGTTGTCTCATGTCCGTTTGTTTCCACTCATCATTAGGACTCCTTCAGAGTAGCTCAACCACTGTACAGGCGATTGAGGACAAATGGCAAGAGGAGGCGGTGGTGGAAAAAAATATTAATTAACCTTTGGGAGAAAGCAGAAGAACTGGCAGCACAATATATTAAATTTATATGCAAGTACCCTCTTGAAAATGTTAATGAGATCACATCTAGGAGGTACAACTTTGTCTCCAAAAAGTGATGAATCATGGCATCCCTCTCTTACAGACTTCTTCTACATCCCAGTTTGTGTTTTGAAAATGTTTCCACTGCTAACAGAAACTCGATCCCTGTGTTGCTCTTTCTTCAAACTCAACACTAGTGACTTGTTCGTTTTGACAGATCTGATGCGACTAAGCAGGTGCTGGAGCTCCCATTTTCCAGGGAAGGTTGCTCAGTGCTTCTGCTCTTTTTCAAACTCCATCTTGTGTCACATTTGCATATGCTGGTACTCACACACCTGAGTGTCGCCAGATGCATATTTTCTTTTTACTGTTGGCCTACTGAGCAGCTCTTTTAACACACCTATCATGCAAAATGCACTTTTGTACGTCTTTTCTACATGAATATGTGTCCCCGGTGTTCCAGGGAACTCACCAAGTGTCAGAAAACACAACCCTCTCTATTTTCCTCCATACCCAAATCTCTAAAAAAGGGGCTGCAAACGGATCTGATAAAAACTGATCCAGATTTGAACACTGTCCTGACGTCAGGACGGTGGCGCTACGGCTATTGGGCCAACTCCACCAATCAGGAGGAGACAGCCACGGCCATTGCCGTTCGAAAGCGCTGGAGACGCTGTAGTACATATGCCAGGCCTGTAGGTGGTGCTGTTCTCACTGAATCAGCCCTTGCTAAAAACAGAGCTAAAAAATGTCAAATTGAGCGAAATGAGGCATGGCTAAAATGCATGATCTGTTTGGTATTTTGAAAAAAGTATAAATATGCCTTATATAGGTATGGTCCTACACTATATTTATTCAAATATAGCATGATAGGTCCACTTTAAACGAGAGTTACTGCCCTATTCGAGACAACCGAAATGTTAGGATATTAAGGATGAAGAAGGCTTTACTTATTTACTATCTGAAGACCAGATTTGTCTGTTTGGGGCTGGAGATTCAGAAAGTTGTCAGACCTTTGGGTGGATGATGGTCTCCAAGCAGATGCTGTTATCTAATCAATATTCTCTAAAAATGTCTAAATGAGATTGGCTTCGAAATGTGAGCCAGCATTGGAACTCATTCAAATTAAGTCAACTCATCCCTTTAAAAAAAAAAGAAGTAAGGCACCGTTAAAAAAAACAAACAGAAAACATGTCTATGAAATCTCTATTAAGTCCATTTTATCCTTGAATTGTAGGACTTCCAAAACCTTGGGATAAGTAGATTCTGTACTGAAAGTTAAACAACCACAACTACATTCAACTGTATAAGCTAAAGATCGACCAATGCTTGCAACCGGTCTCATATTCTTTAGAAGTCAAAGGTGTTGCAATACTGTTTGTGTGTATGCTTTTAGTTATAGTACTTAGAAATATAATCACAATCGGTGGGTCAGAGTAAGTGGAATCGGCCCAAAAAAATGCACCTAGTGTCAATATACACACCTCATCTACAAAAGGTTCAGACAGTGCTAACTCAACATCAAGGCCATCATATAACTGAACAATTAAATAGGCATATGGTATGACTGACTATGAAAGATGGTATTTGCAAAGTTGTAAGACGTCAAACAGCTTAGCTTGAATTGTACATACTGTAATAAACTTACTTACTGTCGTTTTACAATCATCAGTAAATCAAATTTGATAGCCTTTTCATATGATTGAGATCAAAGAATGTTATTTTCCATCTGCTAATAACAACTTCCATACACAACCAGTGAATGCGTTTGGCCTCTGAGTCTTATTTATCTGCAGGTGCAAAGAATTCAACAACAGATGAGATTTTACAAATACAACTATATTTAAAACTTAAGGTTGAGTTTTGAGCTTTGAGATAGTCAGACATCTGTTTCCTTGATTTAAGCTTGACTACTGAACAGGATATTTAATTAATCTGCAGTGAAAACTTCCAGAAATATTGTTGCCAAGTCAAACCCTTTGGGAGACTTGAGACATGGCTTGAACTCTAGACTCTTGACTTGAGATTTAACTCGGACTCTTTCTCTTAAGACTTGAAGCCAACGTGCGTTTTGTCCCTCATGTGCGGCGCAGTGGGAAATGGTCTTGGCCATCATCCATAGTTTTGGGAAGTGACGCCTCAGGCTTCCCAAAAGCATCTTAACTTTAAGGCCGTCTCTGTCCAACTGACTTAAAATGATCCGAGATTTGCCTGTTAGCCAATTCCCTCTCTGGCAGGAAACCAGCTCTCACTGGCTGTTCAGAGCATTGGAGCCTGTTGTGGTGTGTTTGCGAACACAAATATGCTTGCGGGCGTGTGTGTTGGATTCAGCTTGCACTGACACATTTCCAAGGCTCTGAGATTGTTTAAAAATGCATAAAGGATTTGAGTTTGTTTCTTATCGCTTTTTTTGTGTGTATGCTCACGCTTTGGGGACAAAATGTTGTTTATGCCGTCCCATGAAGGGATTCAGATCCTATCTGTGGAAAGGAATTTGGCCAGCAGGGGGCGACTCAACTGGTGGCAAAAATGATTCCGATTGTATAGAAGTCTATGAGAAAATGATCCCACTTCTCACTTGATTTGACCCTATGTAAAAAAAATTCTGACAAGTTTATGGTCTCTATCCGTAGTTATAAGTCTTCTTTGATACACCTTCAAATTCAATTAGTAAATGATGGCCCCATTGTAGTAAAATAGACAATAAAGCAGTGTATGGTTAAGGGTGTTGCTTACTCATGTTGAAAAGGTCGCTACGATAGTGTTGTCTGGTTGGGTGCCGTCTGTGTCTTAGAACTTAACCCAATAGCGTGTTTTTTTTGTTTATGCAAGTAATTGGTACCAATGTGGTCCCCTAAAAGCGTCTTTATAAGCATTTGGTTGAACTTATCACCCTCCCATGTCTCTCTTAGTTCTACAAAACCAAGATGTTGATGGCCATAACGGCAAACTTAAAGCTTCATAAAGATAGTCTTCAAACTAATGGGTGATGTGAAGTTGACTAGGTCGACTTCTCTCATAGTCTATGGCTCAAACCAAGATGGTAGTGGGAAAAATGCACTCCGAATGAATTGTCTATGTTCTTTGCAACATGACAGTATAAGAGGTTAGATATATGTATATATATATATATGCTGTCTGGATGTATCTTGACTAAGAGTTATTTCGTAACCCAAGATGTTCACGGATAAAGAGAAAGAAATAACAAGAGAAACTTCACAAGCTATTTCTCTGCCTCATCAAAAAAGTCCATCTGACGAGAAGCTGCGTTTCTCCCTCAGCGTCAAATACAAAAGGCGGAGGCTGGGAGAACCCACACACAAAGCATGGATCTAGTTAAAAAGGAGAACATCTATAAAGGGGGAGAAACACTCGGCACAGAGAGAGAGACAGAGAGGCAGACTCAGAAACCCGCTGAGCCCTAGATTATTCGACGGAGAGAGTTCCAAGAAAAAGATGCTGTTCTGAGAGGAGATCCAGATTTAGAGAGAAGTGGTAGGAATAGAGAGGAGATACAGATGGGGGGGGGGAGACGGAGAAGCAGGTCGACTCGTCAAATAATTCATGTTAGCATATCGGAGAACAACCTCATGCATTATTGATACATGTAGATTCAGGACTACTCCCTATCTCAACCTCAACATAGCTATAGATAGAGCTGCCTCTCCAAAGTGAAGAAGTTGGTGGTTTCCCTAGTAACTGAACACCATGGCCTCAGCGCTGACCTGAAGTGCTTTTCTTTCCCTTTTTGAAAACTAGTAGTCATGTCATGGAGAGGAGAAGCTGTATAGACTGTTGCAGTGTTTTAACAGCAGATTGTGGCTGGATGAAGATACTATTGAGTGCCGAATAAAAATAATAATCTTTATAATCACCGTTATAAAACCTTATATGCAAGTGACCTTCAGTGTGACACAATATAATGTTATCGTCCTTGCCCATATACTTTTGGTTTAGGGCCAAATTGGATCCAAATGTTGTACTTAAGAACTATTTTTACATTCTTGCACTTTACTTGAGTATTTCCAATTCATGCTACATTTACTCCACTGCATTCCAGAGGCAAGTATTGTACTACATTACAGTTAAAAAACTAGTTACTAGCTACAATGAAAGCACATGATGTGATGTGATTTGTTTATTTTAAGATACATATTCATTGAAAAAGTATCTAAATTGGCTCAACATTGTCAAAATACAACATTTCAATTATTTGACTTGTAATATTGATAAAAACAATTATATTTTTCCAATACTGTAAAAAATAGCCATTCTGCATACTGGGTACTTTTTATACAACAAGTACAGTGTACTGATAATACTCCCTAACTTCTACTGAAGTAATTCAGGATTATACCTTGTAATGGAGTATTTTAAGACAATAGTAATTCTACTTTTACTCAAGTAAAGGACCCGAGTACCTTTTCCACCACTGCTAGGGCGCATGTTGGTTCAGGTACAGGTGACATGATGCAATACAATCCAGGAAATACACTTTGAGTAAAGGATTGTTGAGTTTTAATAACGCATAGAAGTTTATAATATCATGAGGAAGGAAATTACTTTTTTCCACAACCCTATTGCCTCAATGTCGAAATAAATGGAGGGGTGTACTTTCTCACGTTGTGTTTTTCCCTAGCTTATCGCTACTACAAACATGATGATTCAGCCTTCTGGCAGCAGTTTGGGAGATTCTTAATATATTTGATAAGTTCTGTTTACTTGTGAGCCCCAGGCTGTAACAGAGAAATCCCTACACAGATAAAAAATAAATGTAAGGCTCGTTAAGAACTAGTGTGTACGGCATTTCATTTCTGATGCCAAAAGTTCACCCCATCTGAAACCCCTCATTACACCATCATTAAACCATCTGACCCCTTTACATATTAGATTAAAGCTGCACTTTCTTTTGCAAATAAAATCATATTTTTCGGATGGTTACTCAAGGCTGCAACAGAAGTGCGTACTCTGCCAAGAAAGAGCTGCACTCACTGACATCAGATCTTTTTCATCTCTCCTCCCTTTGGTATAATAACAAATAAAAGTTTGCAGACCAGCCTGGTCGGTAAACACCAGAGTGCTGTGTGCAGCTTACTGACGTCACATTTTATGGTATCTAGGAACTTGAAAACAGTTCTGCCCTCGTTGGACCTGCCAATGTTTACAAGAGCCAGCAGGGAGGAGGCAACCCGGGTCAAAATATATATTTCTTTGGAAGTCACAACATATTGTGGCTGCTGTTTTCAGAGAATACAGACGGTTATCTCCCAAATGGGGTCAAAGAGTCCAACTGGGAATTCATTTTTGGCTGCTGTGCTCGACTACTTTACACAAAATGTGTCTGAACGGAGAGCAAACGGAGCTCCACAGAAAGGTGATGACTCACAAGAGAAGAATGAGTCGTGATCGGGCTGGGTTGAATGAAAGCAGCTCTTATGCAAGCAGAGAAACACACACAAGGAAACAGACGTGTGGATGGATACAGACACATGTGCACTCTCACACACACACGAGCTGGGACTCTATGCCTTCATCTTCCTCCTCCACCTTTCTCCTACGTAGTATTTCTCCTCCTCTCTTACGCAATCAACCATTTAGCCTCGAAATCCAATCAAAGTGTGAAAGGGAAGCTGGGTGGGTGCTGAAGATGATGGGATTGAAGCTCTGTGTGTATGCGTGTGCGTGTGTGTGTGTGTGTGCGCCTACAAGGTGACAAGGCTGATAGTGTGTGGGCTCCAGCTCTCATGGGAGCATTTGCTCGTGGATAAGTGTAGTGCGACGGCGAGGTCAATGATGCAGCTTAGCAACATGAGTCATAATTTGAAGCGCTGATGCGAACAGGGTGTTAGTAATGACTTGTACACTATTGACAGAAACATGAAGTGCAAAGAGTCAGGTAGCAATGCATAATACAGCATCAATACCAGAGCCAATCTCCTGGGAATTTGGTCTACGGTCAAAGAAAGAAGTTATTGGTTCGGTTAGATTTGGTTCTTAAAGGTAGGGTAGGTAAGTTTGAGAAACCGGCTCGAGATACACTTTTTGTTATATTCCATGGAATGCTCTTAACATCCCGATAGCAATGAATATCTGAAGTGCTTTGACAAAAAATCCATAAATAAATTTCATCTGTGGAAGCCGTAGTACTGTAAAAAGCACGACCAATCATCTGAGCCGGGCCGGCTAAAATAACTGGATGGCCTACCTGCCTGTCAGCCTTCCATCTGTGCACAAACTTATCTCGTGCCCTCATTGGTCATGTGCGCGTTCGTGTGTGTTGGAGGAGGGGCTCTGTAAGGAAGTGGCAGATTTGTTCCGGCTGTGTATTTTCAAATTCTAGCGATCTCGAGCTGGTTTCTCCAAAATTACCTACCCCACCTTTAATGGTAGAGGAGATAGGTATAATTTGTTTCTAGACTTCTGAATTATATTTTTGGATAGATAATGTTGAATAAATGGCACTTGGAGCAACTTGCTTCGGAATGAAATGCCAACTCAACACTATTTATCATGACTTCTATGAATCTCCAACCAATTAAAAGGGGCCTTTCATGCTAATTTGTCAGGTTTGTATTTAGTGCTTCTCCTGTGACATGTTACATCCTTTAATGTAGGATAAACTTTGGGATTTTTAAGCCTTTGCAGACCATTTACATGCACAGAAACCTATAGAACACACTACAGTAAAGGGAAAACCCCAAAAGAGCAAAATATGGACTCTTAACGCTAAGGATTATACATTGGATAAACATATTTAAACGTTCAATGTTTTAAATCCATTCACTTTTATATCTTAAGCCACTTTTGGATGAATAAAGCTCCTTTGTTGCAATGTTTGGCTCCAAAATCTTAATGGGAAGAGGTTTTGATTTGATTAGTGTCTGACAAAGCCTGCATAGCAACAGTGAACGAGGCTCATGGGTATTGTAGTATTTAAAGTGTGTTCATAAATAAAAATACAATCTCAGGAAGAAGTTGAAATAATTAAATCTAATGGCCATAACATTAACATATCTTTTGTGTTTCTATGTTACCACCATTGCGGGGATCAATAAAAGGAAACTGTATTTCTTGGTAACAAAACGTTATAGTGGTAAAATAAATACCTTTGGATTAATTTGCTCCTCCCATGTGCCTACTCTATAATCCCCTGCTTCTATATTTATCAAACTAATGTCTCTGCCAATCAGAAACCACATTACTAAATAATAAACGTCACCTTATGTAAATACGGGTGAGCCGTAATGCTCAGGCGTTTAAACTGATAAAGAACGCATTGTATTAGGGCTGTGCGATTATGGCAACAATCATAATCACGATTATATTGGTCAATAATTGATATCACGATTATTAAAAAACGATTATCCATTTACTTTGAAAACATCCATATATTGAAAAAAAAATGTGAACAGTATGTTTTTAACAGTTGATTACCCTGAACTTTAAGTATAATTAAACTGAAAAACCAATAAAAAAAATTAAAAAATAACTTTTTTTTTTTTTTTTTTAATAAAAATAATAATCGTTTTATTTCGATTACATTGTTTTCGTAATCGTTGCAAGCCAAAATCGTAATCGAGATTAAAATACGATTAATTGCACAGCCCTACATTGTATAGATTAAAGTAAAAAGGGTTTGTTTTCACAACAAATCTTCATAATGGGGAGATTTGTTTATTTACTGGATATCAGTTACTTTTAAATGACTTGATAATGTTTAACTGGAGATCAAATGCAGTGAAACCGCCTAAGAGAAGTGTTTTTACTGCAATTGTATCAAGGGGTGGCAGCAGCGGAGCTAATTACAGTACAGTGCTAATTAAAAATGGCACTTGAAGAGAAGCCTAATGCAGGCAGTGCGCTTTAAGAAGAGAGTAACTGAGCAAACATTAAAAGAGAACCTGTAAAAAAAAAAAAAAAAAGATTACCTCATAACAGGAAAATGAAAAATAAGAGATATTTTTCAGTTTGTTGCCCTGCATGCAACAATGCCTCTGGGGTGGAAAGTGGGATTTGGCCATTTCATGGAACATTAGCAGCTGTGCTAGAGTTTGCTCTCTAAACACCGCCTCCCCACACATGTTCAGCAAGGTATGAGGATGTCATAAAAGATGTGCTTTATTACAAACTTGACTTCCACAGCCTTTTGTCACTGGTTTTATTTCAGTTTTATCTCCTAAAACAATGGTTTTAAAAAGAGGATATTTTTCTAAGTCACGCTTCCTTTAGTTACTGTTGCTACGGTGGCAAAGCATTACATTTTTAACAGTTGTAAGAAAAGCAGAAAAGCAAGGATTTGGCAGATTTGATCAGTTGTAATCAAGATCAGTTCGATGAGTTAATTCAATTTCATGTTTCTAAATGACTTGTTAGACAAAAATCTTGATTGCACAATATATACTTAATAGATATGTCCATTTTATCGTGCGTAAGTAAAAGTATCGTAACTAAATAAAGAATTTAGAATAGAATTTCTTCTTTACTTGAATGGGCCTTGTTTTTTCAGGCGTAATCTGTTACACGAAAAAACGTATGTAGCTATAGAGAGGCGGAGTCCCTCCCTTTCCGGTGGAGCTCCATGGGACCTTATTTCAGAAAAATGATGTATTGAAGTCAATGGCGAGAGAAAAGTTATCTTTCGATCCCGTTTGAATTGTGCCACGAATTACACATATGATGTTTGTCAATTTAAAAGATAATTTTGCAAGTAAAAAAAATAATGTTTTGCCGTAAAACGTTGAAGACTTTTTTGTGTGAAACCGCTCAATGAACTACATCTCTGGTCTCGCACAACAACACACGTCACCAAGATGGCCGCCACTACTGTCTTGCCAAAAAAGGGATTGACTCACCCTCACTATCACCACAATGAAACACGTCCAGAAGAATGTCATGCAAAGCTGCCTGCCTGCCTTCCTTCGATTCTCCCTGAACTGCCTGATCTTTTTAATGTTCAATGTTAACCATTTGTGCAGATAGCATGAAGTAGAAAAGATGGCCGATGCTAATGTAGCGTTAGCATTAGCATGTCTCCCCGGGGGCATCCGGGCTTAAACGGTGTATTATAGAATGATCACACCGGTGTGACACTACTCTTCAAAGGGTTCACGAAATATGACTACTACTCTCACTGTTTAACATTTTGGGTTACTTAATGTTACTTCATGTTAAGGCTAATAAAAATGACAAGGCTGTAATGCTAACTAACGTGCTCACTTACGCGACTCTGGGATTTGTAGTCTTTCTAGTTGCGTATTTTTCATAGTCTTATATTTCAACAGTTTTACGACAAACTGTGACTTTTTTTACATGGAAATTATTTGTTAAGATTGACAAACATCATATGTGTAATTCGTGGCACAATTCAAACGGGATAGAAAGATACGTTTTCTCTCCCCATTGACTTAAATACATAATTTTTCCGAAATAAGGTCCCATCGGTCGGTAGATGAGCGGGACTTCGCCTCTCTATTTAATGATGTGCTCCTTGTACATGGAAGTACTTCTTGGTTAGCACTATTGGTAGCACAACATGCTAACTAATGTATCTTGCATAAATTCCTTACACTGCTTCCCTTGAATTTTGTGGTTTGGCAAAGGCTACAATAATAAATCAACTTCCTTAAATGCTGAGTCGCTCTTCGGTAAACCAATTCAACATGAGAAGAAATCCAAAGCATGACAGGCACGTTACGGTTGCTGGGCTGTGATTGGCTGTTCTGGGGAGGGGTTTAAGCACAAAACCGATCATTTATGTTTCAGCAGAATACTCAAAAATCAATAACCTGAATCAGTACCGCAGACAAAAAGGGAACACAAATAAATCCCTGACTGGGGGAATTTCCATTTAGCTAGTCGTACCCTGCAAGTTTCTGGCTGGCTGAGTCTGCTGAGCACAACAGGACAACAACACACACACACACACACACATTACTTTCCTCTATTGATCACAAAGGAGCGGCCGATTTAATTGAGTTGGAAAAACTTGTTTATCTTCCTGAAGGAGTGTAAAGAAGTGTGTGGTGAGGGGGTCATCTTGTCGTGGGTCACCCTGGAACTTTTACTTTTTAGAGATAAGATACTGTCTGAAGCAAGCACACACACACACACACACACACACACACACACACAGTTAATGCTCTGCGAGGTGCCGCTACACTTATCATCTTTATGTTCGCCACACCAGCAGCTGGTAGGAGGCATGTGTGTGATGACTTTGTGTGTGTGTGTGTGTGTGTGTGTGCATTGAAGCTCTTCAGATTATCACAAGTGACCCCTATCAGAGTCAGGGTGACCTCACACACACGCACACACAAATAACAACCTCTCGGCTCCCTTTGACACAGTGCTTGAGTCAGCAAATCTCTCTTCCCTTTCCGTCTTTCATTCCTTCGAAAAAATCTGTCGTTCATAATATCTTACACACACACACAGTGGTGTAAGGACATTCACTCAAATACATAAGTAAAAAAACGAGGCAATAGTTGTTTGAGTATTTTCGCATTATGCTACTTTAAACTTTTACTCCACTACATTTCTTTTACATATTTAGTTTCTTGTTACTTTGCAGATGTAAGTTATTAATACGAAATTTAAATCGAGACACATTATATTATAGGTTAAGCCTCCCACTAGTATTGAAAGTAATTCAAATAAAACCCCACTTTTACCAAGTACACACTGAAGTAATGATGACATTAATGCACCAATATTATAAAATAATAATGTATTTTTATGCTCATATTTTTACTATAGTGACATCACTATGTAACACTAGCTCTTCTACTGGCTAGCGCTCAAATACAATTTTGAGTGCAGGACTTTTGCTTGTACCCGAGTATGTTAACACTGTGGTATTGCTTCTTTACCGTAAGTTAATCATCTGAGTACTTCTTCCACCTCTATCTTAAATCTCTGCCTCCGTCTGTGACCTCGCTGTCCCGGAGGAGGAGGAGGAGGAGGAGGAGGCGATGACATCACTGAAACAAATGGGCTGTTTGCTATCTGGGACACTGGTGGCGGCGACTTTACCCTGCTGTAAAAACACACAACGCTTTGTCTAACACACACCTTGACTGTACCCTCCCTCCCTTTCTAACACACACAGGAAAAAAAGAAAGTATCCTGCTTCCATCAGCACTTTCCTCCATGTCCTCGCCAGACCGTCCCTGTCTCCTCTCATGTCCTTAATGACTCTCCCACTCTGTCTACTCCCCCCCCCCCCTCCTTGTTTTCATCTCCCTCCTATGCTCAGTTTTGATGTACAGAGTCGCCGCTCTCTATCCCGATTCCCGATGCACTTAGGCGCAATCAATCAGATGGTAATTTTCCCCGCTGACACTCACAACTATCCTGTCCAGAGGAATAAAGCATGATGGGTAGTATTTCTAAAGGTCTTCTTGACGTCCTTGAAAACAAACTCCTGCTAAAAATAAAAGGGTTTCATAGCGCCGTGTTTTACTGTACCGTGTGGTCTGGCAAAGCTCTGAGCTGTGACATTCCTCGAGTACACTGAGGGAAAACTACTAAAAAAAGGCTATTCATCATCAAAATAAAAACTAGCTTTAAGTATGACAGGTTTGGGTTGCAGGGGTTTGATTTTGTGCCGTGTTCAATTGGCAAGCAAAGCATTTTTTTTTCTTAGAATAAAGCATTTTTTGGAACAAAAGCAAATCTGAAGAGGATATTGATTGTTCAACACTGAGGAATATCACTTTTTGTAAATCTTGTGAACAGTTATTTAATTATCAAGAAGTGCACAGTTCTGCTAAAATGTGTTTTTCTACAAGTTACTGATCGTTTAAGCCTTTACTGAATAATGTTATTTGAGGTAAAAATCTATCAAAGTCCACTATAGCCTTGTTATTATACAGTTTGTTGAACAGTGAATGGAGACCTTATTGGCGACCAAACCATTTTCAAGCAATATCTCATAACATTGAATATAAGGCTCAGTCAGTATTGGAGAAATAGTTGAAAGAAATACTAGAAAAAAAAAAAAAAAAATGTGATCCAGGTGGATTTTGTGTCAAGTGCCCATTTGAACAAGTGCTCTTAAAAAAGAACTGTCGCTTCCACATAACCCCATTTCTCATTACATTCATTCTTGTACAACCATTCACTACATCTTCTCAAAACAACGTAACCTTCCTCTTTTCATACCACTTCCTCTCCTACTGCCTATAACCTTGTTCGGGGTTTCGTAGGGGAAGCACCCACGGTCTCCCAGCAGTCCGAGGGGAGGGATGGATATCTGAGGCTGGGACTGATAAATGTGTCTCTCCGCTATTGTTGGGGTTTCCTGCAGGATTGTTTGTGGTACATACTGTATTAGCCTATCATACAAACAGCTTTGAAGCAGAGGCACACGCTGATACATGATAACAGCCGAGACAATGTCTAGACAAGGAGTCAGGACATTGTCTCGCATCCCTGTTAGTCAATTAGTTCAGATTTGTGTGTATAAATCTGTCAATTTAGTCATGATAATGCGGGGAGTATAAAACAATGAGGTGCAAAGTCCACTTCTAATTCTTAAAGGGGTCCTATTCTGTTAATGTTCAGGTTCATATCAGTATGTAGTGTCTCTACTTTAAAGAGTCCTCTCCTGCTGATGTTCAGGTGTATATCAGTATGTAGTGTCTCTACTTTAAAGAGTCCTCTTCTGCTGATGTTCAGGTGTATATCAGTATGTAGTGTCTCTACTTTAAAGAGTCCTCTCCTGCTGATGTTCAGGTGTATATCAGTATGTAGTGTCTCTACTTTAAAGAGTCCTCTCCTGCTGATGTTCAGGTGTATATCAGTATGTTGTGTCTCTACTTTAAAGAGTCCTCTCCTGCTGATGTTCAGGTGTATATCAGTATGTAGTGTCTCTACTTTAAAGAGTCCTCTCCTGCTGATTTTCAGGTGTATATCAGTATGTAGTGTCTCTACTTTAAAGAGTTCTCTCCTCCTGATGTTCAGGTGTATATCAGTATGTAGTGTCTCTACTTTAAAGAGTCCTCTCCTGCTGATGTTCAGGTGTATATCAGTATGTAGTGTCTCTACTTTAAAGAGTCCTCTCCTGCTGATGTTCAGGAGTATATCAGTATGTAGTGTCTCTACTTTAAAGAGTCCTCTCCTGCTGATGTTCAGGTGTATATCAGTATGTAGTGTCTCTACTTTAAAGAGTCCTCTCCTGCTGATGTTCAGGTGTATATCAGTATGTAGTGTCTCTACTTTAAAGAGTCCTCTCCTGCTGATGTTCAGGTGTATATCAGTATGTAGTGTCTCTACTTTAAAGAGTCCTCTCCTGCTGATGTTCAGGTGTATATCAGTATGTAGTGTCTCTACTTTAAAGAGTCCTCTCCTGCTGATGTTCAGGTGTATATCAGTATGTAGTGTCTCTACATGTCTCCATGCTTTAATGTTCAAAAAGCTCTTTATTTTTTCTCATACTGCCTGTGCTGCAGCACCTCTTTTCACCCTCTGTCTGAAACCAGAGCCCAGTCTGCTCTGATTGGTTAGCTGGGCGGCTCTGTTGTGATTGGTCAACCGCTTACAGATCACGTACAGTGTGTTGGAAAGATATCCAATAGAAGCGCAAGTGTTACGTAGTGGTGTAACTATCTATTGTATGAAAGGGAAACATTTACAAGCATAATAAGGTCCCTTTAATTGTATTTTTTAAAGGTTTAATATAATTCTGTCCCTTTCCAGAAGTGTCCCTTATGGATTCAAATTCTAACCTTGACATTTGTGTTGGAAAATGTATGTTTTTGCGTAAATATGACATGTTTCCTAACCCTTATGGAATTTCACTTTTTCGACGACTTGTGAATTTAGATCTGAAAGTCACAAAATAACACAAATAAACCGACCAATGAAGGCAGCTGTAGACAAGCAACTTCTTTGTGCTTTGAGGTAAAATGACTGTTTTTGTCAATGGAGTCTGGTGTCTTTGAAAGGAGACTAATGGCTTCAGTTCCCTTTCAAAAAGTACTCTGACAGCTAGGTGAAGCTGTAAAGATATTCTAAATATAGTCTTGAAACCAATATTGATTTTTTTTTTTTTTGGACTACTTCCTGGTATTGGTATCGACTACTACATTTCTGGTTTCGTGACATCCCTGCTTAAAGGGGCTTTGTGGCCGAACAAAAGGGAATGTGATTCGTGATCAGAGATATTGACGGACCCTTGATGGCGTCTAAGATTGAGAGTGTCACTGGGGAGGGAGCCAGGATTGCTTCTTGGCAGGGAGGAAAACACTGGAGGTGAAGAACTGAACGAGTCAATAGCCTGTCAACTATTCCCTTACACACAAAATGCACTGTTACTCTAATCACGATCCAGAGCGCGCTGACTATTATGGCAGCTGAAGCAAAGAAGAGATATTAAAACTTAATTCACCTGCTATTTGCTCCGAATGGTAAATATATTCTCTCATTGGATTTGAAAGCACGGGCTGAATATATTACTTCAGAGTAAAATGGCTGCTTTTAAAACTGCTGACATCCAGAGCAACTCACAATGAATGGACTCAATTTGAATATGCTCAGATATTACCGTGTGTTGATTCACATTCAACTGTTGTAATATAAACCGAAAACACTCCCTTCCCCATCTCCTACATCCTTCTAACCTTCTCTAGATCCTCTTTTCTTTAACAGACCTCCTTCCTTCCTTCCCTACCTCCCACTTTCCTTAGGCGCTTTCACACCGCAGTACTTTTCCCACAAAGGTTCATCAGAACTTAGTTCATGAGAACTCTTTAGTTCTCATGAACTTAGTACAGATCGCGTTCACACCGGAATAAGTCCCTGAGGGAGGATTAGGCAAATGAAGCCGCTGACGTCACTTCGTCTTCTTCTGCTTTGGGTTTACTGGCAGGCCGCAAACCACTTCACGGCGTATACTGCCACCCGAAGTCCCCGGCCGGAAGTCCCCGGAGTTGGGGAAGGCTTCAGTAGAAGCTGCTGGGACTCCCAGCAGCTTCTACTGAAGCCTTCCGAGTAAATCGCCAGAACACCGACACCTCCTCATCTCCACCGCTCCCACGTTTCATTTTGTGTTGCCATAAGTTAGTCTCTCTGCGTTGGTGCGCTGGGCTAATGCTAATGCTAATGCGAGGATAATAAAATGGCGGCTTCGTAAAACTTTTTGGGAGTTTTACGGGGCTTGGTTTGCAATCCGCCCAGCCAATCAGAAATAGGAACCTTTTTCTCCCACGAAAGTCCCTGCTCTCTAGCAGGGACGGAAAAGGGGGTGGAAAGGTTCATGAACTCATTTTAGTTCCGGATTTTTTTGGTGTGAACGAACATTTTCGGAACTATATCGGAACTAAAGTGGGAAAAGTACTGCGGTGTGAACGCGCCTCTTCTCTACCTTTCCTATTCTGTCTCCTATGTTCTTTCCTTCTCATTTCTTTCTACAAAACGTGTTTCCTTATCCTTTCCTTCCTGGTCTCCTCGTTAACTTCTTACCTATTTGTTTCCCTTCTCAAGCCCCTATTTTCATTCCTTTATCTTCTATAACATCTTTCCTCTTTCCTACTTCTTTCCCTACCTCAATATTAACTTTTGTTCCTCCTTCTCTCTTTGTAATGTCTTTCTGTACTTTCTTTCACTTCTTTACCTCCTTTCTTGTCACCTTTCCTTCCCCATATAATATTCTCTAACTACTATTTCCTATATCTCCTCCTTTCCTACTTTTAAACTCCATTCATTTCTTTCTTCCTCCTTGTCTTTTGTACCATTCATCCTTCTCAAAAACCCAATAAACTACCCATCAAATCAGAAATGGGCCACTATCTAATATGTAAAAAGATAGCTTTCAGCATCAGCTACGTGATACTTAAATCCATCATAAACTACAAAAAACGAAAATGAAATGACATGGCGAAGCAGCTTTTTCTCCTTTCACATAAAAGCCTCGGTCTGATTCAACGCATTGTATTTGTTCTTTAGTGGCAGAGCATTCACGGTACAATGTGCAAGGCCATCTTCAGCCAAGCTGCAGCCCGTCAGCGTGTTGATGTGAAAAGGAATGTTCAGTCTATTGACCCCAATTCTGTGGGTCTGTGCTTTCTAATTTTACGGCCAGATTTCTCTCCGCTCTGACTGTAATGGATGGGGCGGCCGTGAGGTAGCAGGGACACCACCTGGCCGCCGAGCCTCCGTCAGCAGCCCCGTCCTGACAGGCCTGATGGATGCAGCCTGATGAGTACACACACACACACACACACACACACACACACACTCTGCTACAGCCCGGTGCCTCACCTTATGGGACTACAGCACAAACGCACTCTGCTACAGCCCGGTGCCTCACCTTATGGGACTACAGCACAAACGCACTCTGCTACAGCCCGGTGCCTCACCTTATGGGACTACAGCACAAACGCACTCTGCTACAGCCCGGTGCCTCACCTTATGGGACTACAGCACAAACGCACTCTGCTACAGCCCGGTGCCTCACCTTATGGGACTACAGCACAAACGCACTGCTCTAATGTACTGCAGGTGTTTGAATAAGGGCTTTTAAATGACTTGCATTATGTTAGCAGTTTCCATTAAACAGCAGCATGTTGTCAGTACACACTGTACATGTGCACTGCACTTGAAGTATTGCTCACTAAAGTGTATTATTATAGCTAACAGAGTATCGCTGTGTGTTATTCATTTGAGGAATTCGATAACATTTTTCAAACTAACAGCTTGACTTATTAAGTTGCTACTGGGAAAATGCAATGCAATGCAATTGTCTATTAAAGTGTATAATAATTTATTCTAGTTTATTATACAATGTTCTAAGTTACTCTGTATATTTATATTGTGTAAACTCTATATCTTTAACTGTTGATATGAATATATTCTCTGTCTAATTTCCATTTAATCGTATTATGTAAATCAGTACAATGACTTGTTTACATTCTCCTGTGACAAGAATTTCCCAAATTGGGATCAATAAAGTAAGTCTGATAATCTAATAACAATAATGCTTCTAAATGCAAATGTGATTATATTCACTTCCAAACTATCCCTTTGATATTATATCTTTGCAATACATTAGATGATAGCACAATAAGAAACTATCTATATATTATTTTTTAATACTCTTCCTCCTAAATTGACCAGATTTAGTATTTGTTTTATCTGCAACAACAACAAGTGCGATGGTTGTGATCTCTGCAAACCTTCCCTCTCTATAAAGGGATTAACACAGCGCAGCAATCATTGTTAATTAGCTCTAGCTGAGACATCAACATCAAAAAGGTTCACTCTGACAGCGACAACAGCGAGATAAATCCGCCTTCAGCTGGGGAATACCTCCGAACTGCTTCCTGCTGCTCCCTGTGACCTACTTACCACCACTTGGTTCATCAAAAAGAAACTGAGCTTGAGCAAACATTTATCACGGAGTCATCTGATGACCTGATGTCGGTCTGAACTGTATGTGGAGTCTGAAGTAGGGCTGTGCAATTAATCGTATATTAATCTCGATTACGATTTTGGCTTGCAACGATTACGAAAACAACGTAATCGAAATAAACCGATTATTATTTTATATTTAAAAAAAAAAAAAAAAAATTAATTCTTTTTTTTTTTTATAATTTTTTTTGTTGGTTTTTCAGTTGAATTATACTTAAAGTTCAGGGTAATCAACTGTTCAAAACATACTGTTCAAAACATTTTTTTCAATAAATGGATGTTTTCAAAGTAAATGGATAATCGTTTGTAATAATCGTGATATCAATTATTGACCAAAATTATCGTGATTATGATTTTTGCCATAATCGCACAGCCCTAGTCTGAAGTGAGTAATGCAGCTAATTCTGCAGAACTTTGGACTAATTCTCTACACTGGAAGTATCATCTCAGAGCTGCTGTTTTGGATGTCAGTGAGTCGAGAAGCTTGTTTTTTACCGCGCAGCACAATGATCTCACACCCAAGTCTTCCTCTTTTGGGAGGAAGCTTTGATTAATGTAATAAACAAGGAACCAGCGAACGGAAGTGTTACGTAATGTCGAAACAAGTGATCTTGACTAAACAAGGAAGTGATGCTTCCCTATTTAAATGAGAATTGTAAAGAATGTGGAGCAGGGTGTGTCTGTTTTCGTGTGTGTGCAAGAAGGTACAGGATGTTAGCCTTTGCTCTCAACATGTGTATTAGCGTACAGTTCATCTAATAGGGAGGCACAATTAATCAAAGTTTTATGGAAATGGAAATATGGACAGGTGCAATATTCATATTAATAAGGTAGCACAATATTAAGTAACGGGTAAATATGTTTTTATATAAATGTACGGATATTTTTCAATTATAAACAAATAATGATGCAAAGATAATCAATTCATCTGATATCGTTATCGCAATATCACTCAAAATAATTACAATTTTTTTTTTTTTTTTACAAAATCGTATAGCCCTAGTACATAATATGTACAATGTACACATGGCCATGATTACCCCCATTTGGTTATAGGGACTAAAAAGGCTCTGATTTACAGAGGTGTTTACCAAAAATGTGTCGTTTTTTTAAAGAAATTGTTCCACATTTTGGGAAATTCGCCAAATACGCGTATATTTGGCAAGATTAAGGTAAGAAAATTGATGCAACTCTGGTGTAAATGGCGTAAATATGAAGCTATAGCCAGCTGCGCGTTAGCCTAGCGCAAAAACAAAGTGAGAAACAGCTAGCCTGACTCAGGTTCAAAGGTAATAAATTGATCAGAGAAAATATGTCACTACAAAGAAGCAGTCTGTGCCTGGACTGCTGTTTTCATCAAATATACATTAGACAATACACCGGCTCCAACTGGCTGCAGTCCATCCGAATATCAAAGTGATTTTTCCTGTGTTTTAAAAGGGATTGCATTCTGAATTATTCACAGTCTGCACACGGGAGGATTGGATGTAAATGCAGGACACGATAGTTTATTTGAAGAACAAAACGAACTGCGTTTCCATCTGGTTGGAAATTAATAAAACCACAACTCTCGCCCTGAATTAATATCTGCTCTGTTTCAAAAGCTGCACTGCACTGTTGCATATAAATTGAGACGTTTCACTGGCTGGGGGTTTGATCTGATCTTTCCTCTTAGAATAACTGAACACTGCCTGGTCAAAAGAAAAATGTAAATGAATGAAAAAGTTCTCCCAAACATAGCGGGGTTCTAGAGGTTAGATAGATTTTAATTTTCCTGAATTATTGTGATTGGAAAATAACACGGTCCCTTTGTGGATTTGCAGACTTTCAAAGTTTTTGTATTAAGTTAATTCACCCGATAATTCATTCACCATCGTGCTTCCAGCTCGTATACAGGGGAGATAATTCATTTCTCTGCAGTCCAAAGCTATTTCTATTATTCACGCCATGTGTCCAATGTTTACGTCCTCAGAAGGATTGGAATAAATGATACAAATGTTTGTATTTATGAATGTGTGGGCGAGACAGGCTTTTAGTAATAATGGATTGGTTGATGTGGCCTCCCTTTGACTGGCCTGGAGGTGTTTTGTCTGTGTGTGTCTGTGTGTGTCTGTGTGTGTCTGTGTGTGTCTGTGTGTGTCTGTGTGTGTCTGTGTGTGTGTGTGTGTGTGTGTGTGTGTGTGTGTGTGTGTGTGTGTGTGTGTGTCTGTGTGTGCGTGTGCGTGTGTATCATTAATTTTAGGGTGAAGACTTGGTAAGGGTTAGGCATGTGTTGGTTATGGTTAGGATAAGTCTCCAGGTAATGCATGTAAGTCAATGTAATGTCCCCTGAAGTGATGTATACAGTGTGTGTGAGTGAGTGAGTGAGTGAGTGAGTGAGTGAGTGAGTGAGTGAGTGAGTGAGTGAGTGAGTGAGTGAGTGAGTGAGTGAGTGAGTGAGTGAGTGCGTCCCTACCTCGTTGCCGTACATCATGAGATGGTGGGTGGCGATGAGGGCTTTGAAGACCACCACCCAGCTGGAGTTGGCCGTGCGCTCGAACAGCGTGTCCGCCAGCTGGGGAATGCTCACGTTCATCTCATTGGTGCAGTGGATCAGATCTGAGAGGAATAAAAAAGAAAAGAGAGTTACACAACAGAAGTAATGAGAAAAGGTTTTAAAAAAGGTTTGATAACCCTGATCGGAGGCAACAACGGCAAATTGCTTTTCACACAGAGATGGAAAAATGCAGACGTACCAAGGACGGACCAAACACTACGGATGAAAACTGAATAGAAGTGTGAAGGACAGATGAAGCTGCAGAACTTTTTCTAACCTCCTCATCGTCCTCTCATGACTTTTACTTTTATCCCTTTTTCCGAGATATATTCACAGAACTTCAGATGTCCGACATTTACTGAGCCTCCAGGCGCAGCAATGTAAAGTTACACAACTCGCAGAGATAAGGAAACTATTATGGTTTTGACACTCAGAAGTAAACAAGTGCAAGTATTTCTAAGGTCTTAAAGGTGGGGTAGGTAAGTTTGAGAAACCGGCTCGAGATACACTTTTTGTTATATTCCATGGAATGCTCTTAACATCCCGATAGCAATGAATATCTGAAGTGCTTTGACAAAAAATCCATTAAAAAATATCATCTGTGGAAGCCGTAGTACTGTAAAAAGCACGACCAATCATCTGAGCCGGCCCGGCTAAAATAACTGGATGGCCTACCTGCCTGTCAGCCTTCCATCGGGGCACAAACTTATCTCGTGCCCTCATTGGTCATGTGCGCGTTCGTGTGAGTTGGAGGCGGGGCTCTATAAGGAAGTGGCAGATTTTCTCCGGTTGTGTATTTTCAAATTCTAGCGATCTCGAGCCGGTTTCTCAAACTCACCTACCCCACCTTTAAGTGCGCAGTATATGTATTTATTGTATACTTTTACAATGATTTACAAATTCTTTGTCGCTCAAAGTTGGTTTGGTTTGCTTTTAAACACGCTATATTGCACAGTGGGAAGATTAACCAAATTGTTGAACCACGGAAAACTCTTCACAAACAATGAAGTTCATCATGAAAGTATTTCAACTAAATTGAAGAAATGTACAAATATGAGTTTATATTCTGAGCAAAGAGCATCTGTTAATGAAATAAGCCGATAAATAAAAAGTGTTGTTATATTATAAATATCTAAGTATGGATCGCTGGTTGGACGAAAAATACTTCTGTTGGCTGTGGGAAATGGCTTATATTTCTTAAACCATGGGATTAATCGATATTCCTTTTGTGGATTCTTTGATATAATAATATGTTTGCAAAGGACAGATTTTATATTATCTTCTCTTCTTCTATTCAATTGCCGCAAGTGCAGATAAACTCAAATGCATCATAGAAAACATTAAAAGTCCATATACATGAGCACCAATGTAAGAATCTGATATGCAGGCACGGGAAGGTTTAAACATTCATCCCTGAGGCGACAGAAGTCCTATTTCTTTTACAGAAGATCTTATCGAGCCATCAATGCATAAAACCCTCTTTAATTTACTACAAGCCGACTTCAATTCGATGTGCTCGATATGACCGCAGCAGATCCTAACAGCCCGGCACTAGCTCACCGTTCTCACCACTTTAGTTGAGATTGATTCTAACTGATTCTTGTTCAGGTCCCCGAGCTTATTATAAAGATTCAGTGTCTTCACTCACAACAGGTAACACACACAGCGATCCTCTCAAGCAGAAACCTCAATACAGACACACACACACAGGGCTAAATCGATCATTCACACTTGATATCAGTTTTTGTTGTTTCATTTCCCTGGCGTTTTCCACCCCCCTTTTTCATTGCTTCGCCTCTACCTCCAACCAGTCTCTCTTTCCACTCCCCATCCTTTGTTCTACACCACGGGACATTATGGGCTGCCGGCTCTCACACCTGGTAACTACGAAAACAGCTTCTCGTTAAGACAACTGAAGGACTAGAGAAGGGAGAGTCCCGTCGGGAGACTTCATCATCATAACCGGGTGTACGCGCTCATTCAATAAAAGTGCATCTTCGCTCTACTCACTTAACACATCATCTCCCTCGAGCTCATGCCCACACGTACAGTAACAAAACACAGCAGACCTCAAGTCTAGCATTTCTCTCCTTCACTCAACATGGCAGCTCTCCTACTTCACACACACAAAACACACACACACCATGCGGTGAGCTATTAAGTCTATTCAAATTATGGTCACGTAATACACAAAGGTACATTAAAGCACACTTAGCTGCTAGTGAATGACAACCAAGCAGAATAGTGTTTGTTTAGCAGCTATCATAGTGTCAGGATTTCATGCCTGTTGGGAAATGTTCCAGTTATATGAAGGCATGAGCGTAGCCCCTTCTCACAATTGCATTGAAATCAGAAAATTGTCTAGCGTTACCCGGAGGAGCTGAACAGAAATGTATGAATAATTCAGAACGGATATCAAACGGACTTTACTCTGCCAGCGTTCTAGTTCAAAGTCTGTGTTTTGTCCGATTGAGCCATTGGTGAAAAGAATGGCTCGTCGAATTAATGATGATAAGATTGGTCAGTTGATGACGTTTCCATCGTGACTGTCTCCTATTGTGTGCTAAACTCCAGACATCATTTGGACCTGATGAATTGATGGCAAGAGATTGGACGTTTTGATGACGCTTACATCGTGACTGGCGTGGTGGAAGAAAAACAAACACCCAAGGAGGCTTTTACGCGAAGACAAGGTCTATCTGGAGAGTCAACGACATTCGGGAACTTAAGTAAGTAAGGGCCGACGGCAAAATAAGTAGAAACATTCAAGAACGGCCAAAAGTATTCGCTCAAGTTGTGCGCTATAGCTAGGCGAAACAGCAAATCTCCTGATGTGTGCTAGATGTGTGAAAGGTACATCGTTTGGACACGTTGTTTTGAAAGTTGTCCGGAGTTGATTGGCGAAACGTTCCAGCAAATAAATGCAAATGAAGAATGAGTCTTTTTAACACCAGCCTTGCTATCGTCAACTTGTCTTTCTGTCTGTTTCCCCCTCTTACTGCATCTCTGCATGATAGCAACAATGCTGATTAGATACAATTCTCTAAACTGGAAACAGGCATTTAAAGCGCCTGGAGGAGTTGTTTTCAATCAATCTCTTACATTTCCGCAGCTACCTTTTTCTCTCCGCCTGTCCATCTTCTTTTCTTTTAAACCTAGCTCATGTTTTTTCATTAGGTGTGGAAGTAGTGTGTGTGTGAGAAAGAGAGAACTAAGAGAAGGACTGATTAGGTCTGTGGGGACGCTTGGGTGGGTGTGTGTGTGTGTGTGTGTGTGTGTGTGTGTGTGATAATGTAAAGAGGGGAGTACATGTGCTGACTTAATCAGGCAGAGTGCAAAGCATTAGATGCCACTGATCCCAGAGTCCGGGGAGAAACAAGGAAGGCGAGTCTATTGAGGCAAACATTAGGGTAGGGGTAAAGAGAAAGGAGAGTTAAGGGAGTGATGGAGAGATAAACGAAGGAAGGTAAAAAACGATGTAAGGACTGACCGAGAATACGGGGAAAGGAGAAGGATATAGTCAAACGAAAAGATAATGAGACATGAGAGACATGAGTGTCTCTTCATCCAGACAATTTGCAGGAATCCACACACAGCTCAACAAGCCTCCTCGCCTCGCTTTATCTCGCCTCTCCTCCCTGACGTAGTATGCAGCAGAAAACAGGTCTGAGAGGATGTGTTTTTACCCCCTTAAGCAAACCACGAGCAATTACACTGACCACGAATGGAAAAATACACAAGATGCTCCGTCAACATCCTCAACTGGAAAGCTTTACTGACACGTCAACGTTCTGCAAACAATTACATATTACACGATATATACAAACCGTAAGAGAAATTCTAACGTAATGTCAAAAGTCTGTTCTCACTACAAGTAGTTCTAAGCTCAGTGTAGGGGTCTTGGTGCGATCTTTGCTATTGTATTCTCCGTTTACTCTGCTTTTGTACCCAGAGATTTTAAATAATCAGACTGTGCTTCATTAAGATGTGCTGTGATCTTCTGTTTTTGTGTGTCCACATCCCGACATGATATCAGTTGCGTAGGCTCAATAAATGCTCCCAAAAAACATGATTCGTACAATCACGACATTTTGGACAATACGTACTGCTTCCAAGTCAAAATAAATGACGGATGAACTTGACCAATGTTGGGATTCTTTTCACTATTTTTTAAACTCATTAAAACCTATACTTCATATCTATTTTTTTCTATTCTTTATACATTTAGTTTATCGTAAGCAACATTGAATATATATATTCTGGCCTTTTATAGACAAAATTATTGATTGTTTAATTTGGAAAGTGCCTCTATTTATATTTCCTTCCCTTCCTCTCTATGCATTCAGCTCTCTCTTGCATTTATTTCTGCTTCTCTGTTGTTAATCTTGCTCGATTGTTGCTGCCTTGAACAAGAAATTAGCATTGTGACAACCAAACCAACACGCTCTCATTACACACATGTGGGAGGAATGGCTGCTGGGTAAATGTGATCTCATTTCGCAAAACAGTGACCTTCTCTGTTCCTCCTGATCTGAGGCCCATTGTTACAGCTCATCTGTTGACCAAGCCACAATAGACCGGAGACTTCCTGGTACCAAGGGACCAGCGGGAGGAAGCGTGTGCTTGGTGGTACACTTGGTCGCAATGAACCAAGAGAATCCATATTTAATGTAACATAGCTGTTATTGGGTTTATTTGTGAGTGTATCCGAGTGAGAAAGCAGGTGGTCAGATCAAGCGGAGGAGAAAGAGATCACATCTGGCCCAGCTGGCTAGCTTCTATCTGGGCTCGCCTCTCGTCTTTTTATCCTTCTTCAAATCCCCCATATCCAACCGCTTCAATGAAATATACACACACACATAAACACAACTTTCATCTCCCTCATCTCTTCTGATCTGCAGACAAACTCGTCTCCTGACTCTCTTTCTATTATCTTGTCTGTGTTGTGCAGCTAGAAAATCTAACTAATTAACCTTATCGAGAATCTGTTTCCTTCATTCTGCCCGCATAGGTAATCCATTTCTGACACATGGGATTTACTGCTATGCTATATGATGACACAAAAAGTGCAGAAAATGACTAAATGTAATAAGAAACAATGTGAGTGTTTAAGAGTAGTAAGATGTAACAGTTGTCACAGAACTACATTAGCATTTATGTCAAATGAAAGTCCATTATCAAGGGCTTTTAGCTCCGATGTTGGTCTCCACCAGTGCCTTAAACTGAATCAATGAGCTGAAAGACATTAAAAGGCAATATTCAATGCCACGCTGATAATTGATCGAATTAAGAAAAAAGTATAGAAATACTAGTTCCTATCTTTAGTAAATCAAATAAGTCTATTATAGCTTTTACAGCTGGTATCAGTCGATATGGACTCCATGTTCAGTAGACTTGACATTCTCAACACCGAGATTTGGAAAGTGGGATCTAGATAATTCCACAAGCCTTCTGGTGGGATAGAGTCTGAGGTGGATTAACCATTGTGAACAGACCTGCAATCATCCCCTCAATCCTATCTTAACATCTTTTTAAACCTTGGCCGGGCATGACGGGACCTCAGTGCCTTGCTTTGTGAGCCTGACACAGTTTCATTCACTTCAGAGACAACCATGAGGAAGTCAGGCTCGCATAGCTGGAATTCCTAAAGAGAGACGGAGCTGCCTAAAGAAAATATATCCAGAAGAAATCTCAAAGACTTACGTGTTTAACTGAAGTTTTTATGAAGACGAGACAGTATGTTTACACAGTAGACATGTGACCACCAATGTAATCACTGAACTTGGGGACCTTCCTGAAAACAATGATTTCATAGCATTTTATAAGGACGTCCAAGAAGAAACTACAACTACTCGCTTTGTTCGATAGTGTTTCCACCACCATCAGCAGTGCAGAACGTGACTGTGATGAATCTCAGAAATTCACAAGTCAAAGAATCATCAAATTGCACTAACTCTTACAATATCTAGAAATGTAAGACTATCGTACCGGCTGATATGGCCATATTTTGTTGTTTTCTGTTAATTTCATGGGTTAGGACAGCTGGTTTGCATGAAAGTTGGTCAAAACAAGAGTCAAACTGCATTGTTTCAAGTTGAAAAAAGTTCAATTTAAATACTATCATGCTAAAACCACGATACAAGGATCCCCACCCATAATAGTATGAAGAAGTATAACACAGAAAAGCCTTCATTTACTTTTGTCAAACACCACATTTCCCTGATCTGGTAAAAACACTTAATGTATCTTGACGTTTGCACAATTCTTGCATGATCCAAAAACTTCCGAAGAGAACTTAAAGTGAACCTATTATGCTATATTTGAAAAATATATATATATTCTTTTTAACCCGGCGATAGGTTGGGACGTGTCACGTGTGCCGGAGACGATAGGTTGGGACGTGTCACGTGTGCCGGAGACGATGGGTTGGGACGTGTCACGTGTGCCGGAGACGATGGGTTGGGACGTGTCACGTGTGCCGGAGACGATGGGTTGGGACGTGTCACGTGTGCCGGAGACGATGGGTTGGGACGTGTCACGTGTGCCGGAGACGATGGGTTGGGACGTGTCACGTGTGCCGGAGACGATGGGTTGGGACGTGTCACGTGTGCCGGAGACGATGGGGTTGGGGACGTGTCCGTGTGCCGGATACGATGGGTTGGGGACGTGTCACGTGTGCCGAGACGATGGGTTGGGACGTGTCACGTGTGCCGGAGACGATGGGTTGGGACGTGTCACGTGTGCCGGAGACGATGGGTTGGGACGTGTCACGTGTGCCGGAGACGATGGGTTGGGACGTGTCACGTGTGCCGGAGACGATGGGTTGGGACGTGTCACGTGTGCCGGAGACGATGGGTTGGGACGTGTCACGTGTGCCGGAGACGATAGGTTGGGACGTGTCACGTGTGCCGGAGACGATAGGTTGGGACTTGAGACGTGTCACGTGTGCCTGAGACGATAGGTTGGGACGTGTCACGTGTGCCGGATGTCGCCAATGACGTAATAGGAGCCACAATTCTGGATCTGCTCGTTTGCACCTCCGTTTTTATTTATTTATTAGAGATGTGGGTACGGAGGAAAAGAGAGGGTTTTGTTTTCTGACATACTGTGAGTTCCCTGACACACCGGGGACACATATTTATGTATAAAAGACATCAAAAAGTGCATTTTGCATAATAGGTCCCCTTTAAACAAATAAAAACATGTTGCTGATCTAAAGAGACTTTTTCTGGTTTCATGTCTCTGAAGGGATCAGTGGTCAACTACTCAACAGAACAACACCTTTGTCGCTGTAGGGACTCAATATCTCACTCAAGGACATTTCCACAGGTTGGATTCTTGCCAACAAGGGGACTTTGTACCGCATCCAGTAGAAGGACGACGTCTCTAACTGCTCGACCACCCTGTGGCTCCAATCACTCCGAGGGGAAGTGAGATTATCATGGTTTAATAACACTGCTAACTGAGAAAAGGTAGCGCCGCAGAGACTGACCTTCATTCAAAATCGACACAGGGACATACACACCAACAGACAGCACACAGATGAAAAGCCAGACACAGGAGTGCAGCCCCAATCTGTTAAAGATTAACGCTCCGCAGTATCAGCACCTTGTCTGGCTTGTACTACTAATCTCCTGCTCTCCTCTGTCTGTTTCTGTGTTAGGGACCGCAGACGGGGTTCTAGTCAAAAGAGGATTCCCCGTCCACCCCTCCCTCCTTCTTTCTTCCCCTCTCAAATCCTTCTGATAGCAAGGATTGTAACAGAATTGTAATCCTGCTAAATTTGAGCGTATTCTCCTTTCTTTCTTGGCTTTACATTCACGGTGCTTTTCGTTAATACTCGTAAAAAAAAAAAGAGGTGGATGAATATGAAATATCTTTGTTTTGTAATGTTGACAGGAAAAACAAACACGATGAAGTAAACCTTCAAAGACCCTCTTCCAAATCAAATTATTTCTATGATGACTTTGCTTCCAATAAAGTCAAAGACAAAGCAGAGGTTATACCACTGATCTGTTTTTATGTTTATGTTTTCAGACGACTTCACTGGAATAAAACTGTGATTTGACTGACCGCCTCGGGGCAGCAGCAGATTAACAAGTAGCATTTTACGAGCCACAAACAAATCATTATTTTATTCTTGTGCGGTTGTTTGATGAACAAAAACGACAACAGCTAAATTGTGTTGTCTGCTTTTTTTTTTAAAAGACAGAATAAGCAATTATGGATAGGAGGGGGTTAACAGAATTGTTAAATTGTTTGGTTTTTGTCATTAAATATATTGAGCGGAACTTGGAGACGTGAGAAGAAGAATGATCCCAAGTAATGTTATGAATGTAGATTTTTAAAATTGACTATCAATGCTCAATATCCGCCAAAACTCGGAGATTAGGCATAAATCTGCTGCTTATACTTTGAGAGAATTATCCAATCAATGCATGAGTAAAGTCAGAGAACAAGGAGGAAAGATGGGAGGATGAATGAGATGATAAGCAAGGGAAGTAACGGATAATGGATAATCTTGCACTAACCCTGACGGCCCGTCCACACAGCAGCGTTAAAAACATCTTGGAGGTGGGCGTATCTGAAGCTTGAGGATTTTTTGCGAGCAAGGCACCAACAACCAATCACATGAATCTCCCGCCCCCGACATACGGAGCAAAAAAGCCCGAAGTAAACTGGATATAAACTCCCCAAACAGGCGAAAACATACCACTGTCTCTGCCACCTCCCTCCATGCCTGGCTCCTCCGGTTTGTATCCCGGTAGGTAAATAGGGACTGGTCATAAAGCACCGGGTGATTCCCTACCGCTAATTTCTCCTCCATGTTTTGGAATATGAGGAAATGACCTGCGGTATGTCTCTCCCAGCATACACGCCGTTTGATTGGCTAGCGCTTGAACTGTCAGATTTGCATAAACGGGATTTGATTGGCTGACGCTTCCACCTCAGCTTCAAAAGTTGAACATTGCTCAACTTTGAATCCTGAAAATCTCCGCTCTGCTTCCCACAATGCAGTTCGGCGAAAAGTGAGGCAAAGTGACGTCACCCCATTCAAAGTGAATGGGCAGAAGCGTTCCAAGATTTTTTAACGCTGCTGTGTGGACCGGCCGTAACCCTCTTTAATGGTCACACATGCAGAGCACACAGCACACACAGTGAAATGTGTTCTCTGCATTTAGCCCATCCTAGTACCAGGAGTCTAGTATTGTACAGCGCAATGGGAGTAAGGGGGGGGGGGGTGGACTGGGACCTCTCCAAGTAGCAGTCCACACTCCATATTTAGGTCTGGTCGGGGATTTGAATTAACTGACTTTACTTTGGATGAGGAGAAAAAGATAGGACGAAGACGTTTTACGAACTAAGACCTTTCCCCAGAAGTTGGTCTAATAAACTGGTTCTGTGGCTTTAATTCTCCCCTTGGTGACTTAAATAACATTGGATTCTCCTCTGTCTCTCTTAGTCACACAGACAGACATATTTAAATTAAGATATTTAGGGACAGCCAAACTATCTCGTCTCCAACTGCCAGGTTTCCACCGGGGGGATTCTGGAAATCTTGTCAAGTGAATAGGATGGAAGTCTCGGCGTGTACGTCTCTGCACAAATGTCTTGGGGGAAACGTCTAGTCTAACGTCTTTTCTGTCAGAAAAAATGAAAGTGACTCCGGCAGAGACAGGAAGACATGCACGCAGGTAGACGATACGGGAATACAAACAAGCAGATGAACCCAGCCAAAGGCTCCCGAGAGAACACGGCTAAAAATAACCAGACATCAGAAGGGGAACAGAAGTACTGAATGTTCTCAAACACACACAGACAAAGCCTATTTAAAACCATGCACTATTCTTACTTATCATACTCAATGGGTGAAATGCCTGTGTGGTGTTCCCCATTGGATTCAAGAAGGCGAAGGGATAACCTTTGAGGAGACATTTCACCACAAATGGTCTGATGAAGTTTCCCTGGATATATAAATGTCAAACTAATTTTACCACACTTTAAGATCTAGGACAGCAGACGCTACATAATAGATGACGGTCCCACAAGCAGGGTACATTTACTAGTTATTTGGCCACGATGGTAATTGGATAAGTAAAATTAGCACCATGCCAACAAGTACACTAGTTTGTTAGCTAACATGCAGTCATTGACATGTTTAATTAGCAGCTAGCTTGGTGTATCATTATTAATGTATGGTTATTGTCCATTTGTATCTATCAAATAAATGCTTATAGATAATCATTAGATTTTTTTGCCAAGCCGAAAACACAATGTTTTATTTATTATTACCGTTTGAAGTTATTTTTATACTTTCTCAATAATATATGAGTTGCTTATATGAGGTGAAAATGTGTGAGAAATTAAGCTCAAGATATGTATTTACATTGGGATTTTCCAGCACTACCATGACTAATATAATGCAAAACAGCCAGCTAATTTAAATACCAGTACATTGAAGGATTATAGTAGCGTTACAAATATATTTTAGATCCTATATCTTGAAATGTGCACTGCTATTTGTTCAATCAATCACTACATGGGTACGCAATAACTATTACAGATTCACCGACTGTTTGCAGTTGATCCCAACACACTCAAAAAACTGAAGCACTCTCACAGGAGACACACACACACACACACACACACACACACCCTTGGGCTTTACTTGAAACAGACATATCCAGACAGTCAGCAGTGAGCCTTTTTCCTGCCTGCTAGTCTAAACTGGGCCTATCTTGGTTCTGCAGACAGGGAGGGGCTGTCCCGCTCTCTTTAGATAGCATTACACTCACCAACAATCACCTAAGACACACGCGTCCCCCCCCCCCACCCCACCCCACCCCACCCCACCATGATGCTAACCAGCTACACCCAGCTTTATCAGGCCTGGAATCAATGCAACACAAATAGCAGGAAATGACCAGGACCATGTGTATTCTTACATGTCCTCAAATCCCATTGAACCTTTTTTTCACTTCCTTGAACACTTAAAGAGGCATTCAGAGGATGGTAATAAATCACTCCATGTGTGTACACTGTGTAATTAGACTGCAGAAGAATAAAGAAAAGTGACAGAATGGCAGGAAAGGAAATTGCTAACCATGGGGACGAACCAAGATCCAACAGCATGCTTAATGATCTTTAAAGTGGAACTGAAATGTTGACTCTTCACGATTAAAAAAAAAGAATAATAACCTTTAATAATACTGCAGCTATTGTGTATGTTTTTCAATTCATTTAAAGAGGATACAACTGATACATTTGTGGAAACAGTCAACTTTTTATTGGGAGTTTCAAGGAAACATTTGACATTTCAGAGCCAGGGTTGTGCTTTATTCCCGATTAGCCAATAAAAGTTGGTACAAACTGCAAACGTTTCCACTCCTCAACCATCCCACATAGCTTTGACTCTCAGCTTTAAGCAATTCAAGACATATCCCTTCAAAAATGCAATATTTAGGACGATCCATTATGCTGTCAACTTAAAGCTAGCAAGCTAGGCTAACTAGTAAGCACTGATTGATGACGTTCATTTACTTTCATGTTGTTTCAACACCTTCTTACTAATTGGGGGCTCCTGCACAGTGAGGGGTGGGTTTGAGTCATGTTACAGAAGGGAGGGGGGTCTAGACAGCGTTATCCGTCTCCTTTTCTTGGGTCCAGTTGTGGTGATGACGAATAACAGATTGTCAAAACTCACAGCAACAGGTGGTCTTTATTATTGCACAGGGGAAATGTTTGTTTAGCAACTTTGAGAAAAGCACCACAGCTGTACTCCCACAGCTAACACACAAACATGAATTATGTACATGTGAACAAAGAACAGATCTGTCAAGGTGACCCACAAGCTCCTGTCTGAAATAGAGCTGTAAAGTATGGGCACCGGCTCACTGGAGGCTGAAACACAAACCACATAAACCCAAGCTCAATAACCTTGTGTAAACAGTGGCTCCGCCTGTATCCTAAACTAACCCAAAGACACACTGCAGACCAAACAGAGCCCCTCAAAGTGTTGGACTACTCTAGCACCACATACGTTTGTCATGCAAGTGTAACCTAGTTTTAAAGTTTGGCTAAAAATGGCACGACACAACACGCTGTCAGAGGACCTGTGGGCCAGCAGTTCAGCAAAATGCTAAAAACAAAGTGGCGTGTTGTATTAAGCTTTCATAACCTCAGCTGCTAACCAGTAAAAATACCTAAAAGGGTCCTAATTGGAAAAAGCTATTGCTAAGCCTTCATGTTGGTTGGGAGGTACCAGATAAACAGTCATTTTGACTTCGGCTATAAGTCATTGGCAACTTTTGGGAGGTCCCGTTATAGTATAAAAAAAACTAAATCTGCCAGGAAATGGTAAGGGTCATATAGATTTTCAAATATAATATAGACAAAAATAGATTCCTATAATGGGTTCAGTGTTTCCCCTAGGATGGAGTCATAGCACGCGGGCCCAGCTATTTTTGGGGGGAATTTCTTTGTGTGTGCGCGTGCGAAGTGCACCCGGCCAATATGTTTCTATTGGCGCATTTCCACTACATGGCCTCGCTCGGTATGGCTAGGCCTCGTTAGGACTGGCTCACTTTATGGCGCATTTCCATTACAGTTTAGGAACTGGGGTAGTATCTATAGTAACGCAGTGTAGGCGGAGCCGTGACGTCATCTTCAATGAGAACCCCAGAAAAACAACACAGCCGTTAGCTGTTAGCACTCAGAGCTCACAGCTCCTTATATATGTTCAGAAACTAGACAAAAGTTAAACAAGTACAAACCACAGACTGCCTGTGTCATGGTGAATACAGTCGCTGCTTTATTTATGTCTGTATAGGCCGTTGTTGTGAGTGTGGACGGTCGGAGCATATACTGCGTTAGCTTAGCCAATCTCCATTCAGAAAACACGCATTTTAAAAGGTTTCTCGCCTGCCGTCTGTCTGCAGACTGGACAAAGCATTAATTCATGGTTTTTACTAACCGGTATCAGTATGTTGTTACTTCGGCATCATTTTGAAACGTGTATTACAATTAAATCACGGTCAAATATGTCCATCTTGTTGTAGTTGTAGCCCCCTTGCCAGCGAATCTCTCTCTAGTTTAGCATACTCAGCCCGACTCAGCCTCGTTGTCTCTGGCCCTAGACCCACGATTTTATGAGGCCAGAAAAACTGTGAATTAGGACCCGCCGGCCGGTACTAGGCCAAGTGGAAACGCAACCAGACGGGCCGCTGACGTCACAGCCCTCTTAAACCGTGCTCCGCGCTGTAGTGGAAACGCGCCATATGTGTCTTCCAGCACAAGAAAGGCTCTTGAGGCCTAGTACATACAGTGGCAATGTCTCAAGATTTAGCAAAATACACCTTTATTGAACATACAGTAACACAAATACTACGCCGCCGCTATTTGTATAGGGGAAACACTGGTTTGATTGTTACACTTTTGTAATTATATTAGTTTTCTAAATTCATTGCTGAGAAGGACTACAATAACTTCAATTTTGTCATGTGTCAATGTCTGCAAACATGACAGAAGTATTGTAGTATTAATCGAATCATACGCAAGTCAAATATCTGCGTCGACATTCAATTGAGAGTTTTTCTGACCATTTAGCTTCTAATGTTGTTGCTACCTGTGAAATAAACAGTCCACCAAGTGATGGTGGACATGGACTAAACAGTCCACCAAGTGATGGTGGACATGGACTAAACATAGCAACAGCCAGCAACACGGCAAAAGGGTCAAACATATGTCAAACATTTCCTGGCAACAAAATGTTTCCCTGTAATACTGGCAACAACAGTGGCAACAAGGACTGCTGCTAAAAAACACAATAAACAGTAGGCTATCATTTTGATAGGGAAATTCTCTTTTCACCGGTTACTAACCTCAGAGAGATCGAAAGGGAAGGTCAGCTGAAGGAAAAATATCTGGGGGGAATCTTTAAGTAGGTCTGAAATGTTGCCATCTACCCTACTTTCTACAAGGTTGCAAGTGCGTACAAAGTGCAATCCAACCATGTCAGAAAGAAAGTATTTTTGGCCTAACAAAAAGGTGCGGATAAAAAGCCTGTCACTATAGTAAGGGGCAAGATGCCACAAAGGTACAAAATGGAGGTAATGGTGCACTTTTTTTTACAGTAGAAAAGTGACATTTATAGTGTTGCGAGGACGTTTAAATCCTGTCAAATGGAACATTTCGGACGGAGAACCCAGATGGTTTAGAGGAGGCGTGAAGAAGGCCATCAACAGTACATCACGCAGAAATAAACGCTTCTGAACAAAAGCCGGTTTGGGACTGCAGCATCACTTTAGCAACCACTTACATCACCTCCTTCACACCTCCCTTTGTGACTCCAATGTCTCTCACATTACGACTAGCAAGTGTCTCTCATGTGAAGTCGAAGTGTGAATTGCTCACAGAGGTTAAGTGCTGTGGAAACTTCCCGACAAGGAATTCAGATAAATGGCGAGGGAACAATTCTTCTAGTGGCTTTTCATTACGATTATTAGAAATTCCATTATCTGAATGACTTGGAAGCTTCATTAGGGTCTTATTCACTACTTCGAAGAAAAACATACCCGCATAAACAACGGTTGAAAAAACAGGACTATAACTGAAGCCGATTTCGCCATCCAACTTCCCCCGTCAACTAAAATCCATTTAACACAAGCCAGTTGGCTGGTTTGCTGCCATGACAACAGAGTGCCGGTGGAGGGAAACTAGACGTCAGTTTAAATGTCACAACTTCTCTCCTAACAGCGGTAAAACGGTGAAACAATCAGCGTTTCAATGATGCCAGAAAGAAGTGGCCTCCGAAGAGTGTGTGTGAGACAGCATTCGGCTTTGAAAAGGGCTGCTTTAAACACACAATAGCACTCACCTTGAGGATATGAAAACTGCAGACGTATTCTGACACATTTGAGCCCTCGCTCATTGATTTTTATGGCGATAATTTCCATAAATGAAAAAGCTATTCAAAAACTGATGGGATTTTTGCCGCCTACTCACAGGCTGGGGGTTAATTGAGGTGGACAGTCTGAGTCATGACACTAAATGGCGTTAAAACAGCACTTATTTTTGCCGGTGGTGCGTGAATGTCATGGCTGTTCATGCTAAAATCGGACCCCCAAACCCCTGCATGCTGTGAAAGGCTTCTGTCCGGGTTACTCAGCTTTTGGGTCGACAGTAGATGCAAATATGCCGGTGAGATCATTCACAGCTTGCTGTCAGACAGTCACAGCTGCTTGTGGTAAGATCGTGCCAAGGGAAGAGCAATAGATAAAGATGGTTGTGTGTTTGTGCGTAGGTGGGTGGGTGAACTGTGTGAAAGATAGACAAACGGACAAAGAGTTCAACAATAACTTTGGTTTCTAGAGTCAAAGCCTCTCAGGTTGATCTTTGTCTTTTACGATTGATAAATGGCTCCACTGGCGTATTATTCACCAACCAATGGACTTACACAATAGCTGGCTAGCTGGCTGGTTGGCAACTGCCCCCTAAACGGAGTTCAAACCTGTAGCATCTTGTGACCAGATGTACCAATAATGTGCCAATCATTTCCAGTTGAAGAAGACTGCAGTTTGGCCCTGGTTTCTCAATGCAAGTTAAATTCATATTGATCGACTAGTTGTGATCAGATGTCCCTTCTCCATCTCATTTGACTGTTTCTGCTGCAGACTATGGCAGTTATAGGGTAACTCATCACAGGTGCAGATGTAGAAGACATTGTGGAAATGTCTTCTACATCTTTTGTGGAAAAGTGATTGGCAGAATTGAAATACCTAATACAACCAACACTGAAATTACAGGTTCTGATTGGTTGGACATCTGCATCATAAGGTCCTTTTTTATAGATAAACAACAACAAAAACTGAAGGTCAGTGTTCATTTTGTCCACAACAACTAGAACTGATTATGTTAACAATTTGGAGAGGTATTTCAAAGATGTATTATATCTGTCCAGAATTATAAAAAGGTTTCCCACAGAAGAACTAGCATTTAAATCCAATATTTCATTGATTAAGAACTGTTTGATGTACTTAAATCTGCTGTGCTTGTTGTTGCAGGAACAGTAAGTAAGTAAAAAAACATTTGGGTTAAATTACTTGAATGGCAAAAATGGTTTTGGCCTGCAGAAATATGTGTTCACTGAGGAGGTATGGGATAAAAACCAAGTGTTCTTCCAGAATTCAAGGGTTGAGTTATTGATAGACAAACGGTCATTCCGGGATATGAGTGTTCCTTTAAGTGGGAATAAGGTCAACTGAATGACTGGCAAACCATCTCACCTGGCTGCCAGTGTTCATTACATTATGGGATGTTTGGATCAGCTGGTTGCCTGAGTGATGATCGAACGCTGCCCGCCAGCCTCCTCACAAATTGACTTCCTGCCTAAGTGAATGAAGACCTCACGTATAACTTGCCTTTTATTCCCTCACGATCCCAACTACACAATGAACTTGACAGCCCTGGATGTTACCTTCACGGGGAAATCATCAACCCGGACAAACAACATGACAATCACGCCTTCATGCGAAGAAGCACTGACCGTCCCCCGTCCCCCAACGGCATTGAGGTCGTCGCTCTCACAAAGAAATCAATATCCTGCAATGATTAAGCTTGACGCGGCGTATTGGCTGCAAGAATCTGGCCAAGTTCACAAAAGAGAGCGGAGACAATACATGACTTTTGTTGGACGTCAGCAGCTGAGCGAGCGGAGGAGGAGGAGGAGGAGGAGGAGGAGGAGGAAGAGTTGACGGATGTGAGCCAGCTGAGCCGAAGCATCGATCAAACATGTGCAACCCGGGCCCACAAAAAAAAAAAAACGCTGGTTCCCGGAAAACAGAACTTCAGCACATTTCGCCTCAGTAATGTCAAACACAAGCTTAAAAATTATGACTCATTCATTCATTCTTTCTTTTGTTGGTGTCCCACTCACATCATAAGTCACCTTCAACATGAAATGAATCCACTCTACCAGCAAAGCAAAATGTGAAATGACAACCAGGAGTCTACAGAAATAACACCAGCGAATAAGATCCAGGAATTTGCGGTATGTTGAAGAGATTTCCTCGAAATATAAACAGACGCCCACCAAGAAAGGAAACGTGAAGAACCCGGAGATTTTACAGCTCTGCGTTTGTCTCTACTTGGATATAAAGGTGAGCCCAGGTGTGACGAAAGACCTGCTTTCTGTTCATTATGTCACATATGTTGTTATCTTTGCGTGACCCGCCTTGACGTCTGTTCAACTGGAACCTGTTTTAAGAGTTTTTGTTACTGAGCCAGGCCCCAAAACACAATATGCTGTCGTTGAATCACGAGATCAAATTCCTTATCCATTACACTAACCCTGTTTAAAAATAGACATCACGTCACTTTGTGTATATATAGGTAAAGCAATGTTTGTTTTGTACTCTTTTGCATCTTTAAGGACCTTATATCTTTCAGTTTTTAAAAATGTTGAAGCTGAAAAAGAGCTGCAATGATTAGTCGACTTATAAATGAAGTGAGTGAAATATGAAATTGCAAACATCGATCAATTGTTATCCTATTTTTGGCGATACATTCTGACTTAGGCTTCTTAGGGTTAGGGTTTTTGAGGAACAGGGATGTACATTTTTTCAAATATTATAAATAAATAGCCTTTTTTATTGGGTAGTTAATGAGGTTTGGCTGATTGTCCAGAAATAAATGACATCACTTTGGGCTTGGGTAACTCAAATAGGGCATTTACATGTATTGATAAGAAGCAAATGTGTACCATTATTCCACACAGTTAATCTAAAGAAGGTATTTGCATAAAATACAAACCCAGCCTGTCCAACCAGCCAGGTAGTGTGTGAAGGAATGTGTCTAAGTAAGACAAATATATTGATTCATTCACATTATTCATACATTTGAGTTTGTATTGGGTAGTTAATGAGATGTGTCGGATTGTCCACAAAAGAATGACATCACTTTGGGCACTTTACATATATTGATAAGAAGCAAATGTGTCCCCTCATTCCACACACAGTTTATGAGCTACATCGAAAGAAGGTCATTTGCATAAAATACAAACCCAGCCTGTCCAACCAGCCAGGTAGTGTGTGTGCAGGAATGTGTGTGTCAGCCTGCTGTGGTATGTCTGCATTGGACGCCTTGCTGACTGAAATACTCACAGTCAAGGTGTTTCTTCTTGGGTCCACTGACTTCATGCGTGGTGGCTTTGCACACCGCCTTGCTGATGGCAGAGCCGGTCATGCTGTGCTGGGCTGCTGCGATCCGATCCGTGATAGATTGGCCCGACATCTCTCTCTCTCTATCCTTCTGCCTTTTCTTTCCTCAATCAGCTAAAATAGCACAATAACGATCCGATCAATGGATCAACTCCCTGCGGAAAACCACTCCACGTGACTTCACTGTCAAGTGGAGGTAAAGGGCTGCGATCTCACACACACACACACACTGATGTTTAGTTTCAGGTGTGCAGTAATGTCAGATCACACACAAAACTGCAAGAACAAGATGATTTGCAGGATATTTTAAATCTGTTTTTTAGTTTCAGGTGTGCAGTAATGTCAGATCACACAAAAAACTGCAATTACAAGATGATTTGTAGATTATTTTTAACTTGTTTGGCAACACTGTGTCCTATCTAATCTAGTAAACACACCAGTCTGTGTTAGCTAATGTTCCCAGTGCAGTACTGGAACCAGGAAAGAGTCCCACTGTGGGATTTGTAAACACTGGAAATTACTTTCTGGCCACAAATAAACATAGCTAACTGGCTGGTTTTATAAATCTGTAATTTTCAGAGATAGTTTGGGAGACAACAACAAAAAAGTAATCCGTATGAAATCACAGCTTGGAGATCAACGATCCAAAAAAAAGAAAAAAAAAAAGATTTTGAGTTCCTCCTCCACGTCAACTTGTTAGCTTGGATTAGTTAGCTCTCACTGGTTGTCGCTTGGCAAAGTGTGTGTTAAACCCTCCTCCGGGCGAGAAAAGTCATTCAAAATGGAGCACCACATTGTTTTGAGTTTATACCAGGTGACTGTGTGGCTGACAGCCGGGACAGGTGCAGTTTCTCCCGGTTGAGAAGAGGAAGAGGTGTTAGCCGAGAAGCTAGGTTAAGCTAACCTGCCAAAGAAGTGACTGTTGAGCCGTTAATTTAAAAGTTAAAAATGACAGCTCCTTTTAGCTCGGTTCTTCCCTTTCACTGTCCAGTTGGTGTTGTCCTCCAACTACAGACTCCTCCACGGTACCGGCTTCCTTTTCTCTCCCCGTCCTGTCCTGGGTTTCTGTCTCTAAAAGTCTCTCCAGTGGTTTCTCTTTACGAACTGAACTGCTGCTCGCTGCTCTGCTGCCGGACAAAATGGCAGCGTAAAAAATCAGCTGATCTCACAACTGTGCTGCCTTCACGGACTCCTGAGAGGCTCGGAATTTAGAATTTCAAGACTTTCAAAACGTTCAAGTAAGCTAATGTACTTTTATCTCTTGTGTTTATGCTTTTATTTATTTATATTAGTGAAGTGAGTGATGCCAACGAATTCTCGTTAGAATAAGAATAATAAAGAGGAAGTTAACTTATTAAATATAGAGGAAAAAAAGCACACATTAGTAATATCATCAAAATAAAGACAAATAAGTAAACAACCATGGCTAAAAATGAGTAGCAGCAATTTAAAAAAAAAAAAGTTATATAAGTAACATTCAGTATTAAGGTGGTGAGACATTGTAAAAGTGTTGGGACATTTAAGTTATTATTGCACAGCACAATTGCAAAAAAGCTGTTATATTGCACATTGCTTCATTGCCTCATGTAATCTCTTGTTAGATTTTTGTTAATATGCTGACGTTGTCTTTTTTTTGTTTCATATATATGTCTATTCCTGCGTAAGTAGTAGCCAACATTGAGAGAAATAAAAAACGAACTGGAATCAGAGATAGTTATAATAATCCATGAGTCGTGGCACAAAATAAATTGACAACCATTATGATTATGAGTTTGATTACTTCAACCTACATCATTCCTAACTGAATACCCACTGAATGGGTCTTGCAGCACTTTGAAGATGACATCTGCTCTGGGAAACGTTATCATATGTGTGTATTATCCATGATCTATCTGCAAGGCAGGGTTAAAAGGTCATTATTCTTTATGAGCCACTGAGGTGTAGGCAAGGCAAGGCACGTTTATGTATGTAGCACCTTTCAACACAAGGCAATTCAAAGCGCTTTACAAAAAGGAAAAGCATTAAGAGCATTACAAAATAATGCAGCAGAATCACATTTTTAAATGGCCTTAAAAAAGTAAAGAGAATAATATAGACAAGAAACAAGCTAATATAGAATAATACAGGTATAAAATACACGAATAAAAGTTACAGTGCAGTGTAAGATATGACTAAAGCGGAGAAAACGTGCAACAATATTTAAAAATAAAAATATTAAATGGTAGCAGGACTAAATATAAAATGACATATATTATTTATCTTTAACAATCAGTATTTCTGAGTGGAATAAAAAAAAAAGGATTTATTACTATTGTTCAAGCTGATAATGACTAAATAAAATATTTCCGACTGCTCGTGAACGACCCCATTGTCTATTGGACACTTGCTAAGGAGCGAGTGCAGCACCTTAAGGTGCCACGGTTTAAATTGTAGCGGAATGTAGGGAACAAATCTCTCAAATTACACCTGTTTGTCCAGAATAAAAGCTTTTCTGCTACAATATAACATTAAACTGACTTTAATCTCTGTTGATTTCTATTTATAAACGCTTCTCTTTTGGTGCAATAATCCGCATTTAAGGTCGTATTAAATTATTTCTCAGACACCGTGTCCTTGTTTGACTCCAGACTATGGAACACGGTGTGCTGAAAGATCATTGGAAAAGCATCAAACCGGATCTGAGAGCTAAATAAATCAGACATCTGAACGTATTTCACACATTGCATAGGATATAATTGGATTGCATCCCAATATAAGTGGTTTGCATAGATTACAGCTGCATGGCATGATGCAATACATCTGATTTTGTGCATGTGTGAGAGTCATGACAGAGTGGGGAGTGATACCATAACTCACAGATGGGTGCATTTTTTTTTCCCTGTCCGTTTTTTTTGTTTCATTTTGAAGCAGCTGTAGTTTGAAGAATTTCCCACCCAGGTGAGAAATACTGCAAGCAGTGGCAGCAGCAAGTGATTTCGACCTCCAATGACCTCCCCAATCTTTTTCCAGACAGAAGGGAGAAAAGCCTGTCCAATCGGTCCAAACTGATGATTGATGCAATGACATTTCAAAGCATGGTGATGGGAAACACACGCTTCTGATCAGCACAGGACAAAAAAGTGTGTGTGTGTGTGTGTGTGTGTGTGTGTGTGTGTGTGTGTGTGTGTGTGTGTGTGTGTGTGTGTGTATGTGTGTAGTCCAACTGTCAGCCTCATCTGGTTTCTTTTTCCCACGTCTGCCAAATCTAATGAGGTGTGTGTGTGTGTGTGTGGGTGTGTGTGTGTGTGTGTGTGTGTGTGTGTGTGTGTGTGTGTGTGTGTTCCGGAAAAAAACGTGCATGCAGCAGAAAAAAAGGAAATAAAAAAAAAATGCGAACCACAGTGGAAGTGGTTAGCTCTGCACACTCAGGCCACCAAAGAAGATCCCAGGGTTTTTCACTGTCACAGCTGATGATGTGCCAACACAAGTCTTTCATGTGCAATAACAGCTGAACACTCAAACAAATCCACAGTTTCTCATTGGAAAACAGGATTGCACAAATCCCAGCCTTTTAATGCGTTCTCTCTTTGTCTTTTGAGATATAGCCAGAAATGCAAACGTTGCCTTGTCGAATCGTGTAAAAATGAGCATGAAGAATTGAGCAGCACGAAGATTGGCATGCAGACAGTAACTCAGGGAGCCTCACTCAGCCTGCTTTGTAGTGCAAGTGAAAATAACTGCGGCACCCAGAGGAGATAAGGTGAAGTCAGGGTGAACATGGCAAACATGACACCAAGCCTTCACCCTGCTCTTTATGAGGCATCAGAGCCAAACACTGATTTGCTCGCTGCCGTCATCTCCCCCCTTTTCATCCCTCCACTCTGATTTAAAGTGCAGCGCTGCCATCTGCAGGCGGGAAAGCTGAACTCACTATTTCCATGGAAACTGAACGGATGCGGGGAGTGTAGCCCCTGGCAACCGTCTCTGGACCGAGATTGTATCAAGAGCTGTCAGTTAAAGCTGCCTTAATGTGCTGGAGGAGATAGGAATAATCATTTTGACAGAGGTGCACATAGTTTATCTACAATGTGTAAATTACCTGTGGTATGTACTGGGATTACCATGGTTACAATCAATACAGTAGGTCAGCATCAGGCGAGGGATTGAATCCTTTGCAGACCATTTACATGCACTAAAATGTAATATAACACACTACAGGAAATGGGAAACCCAAAAAGCATAATAGAGCCCCTTTATATAAAAAATAACTAAACCTCATTATTGAAATGTGTAACTTGACTAATTGCTTCGAAGTATGAATGGATATGTAATGCAAGTAGAGCAATTCAAATCCAAATGATTTGAATTCTTTAAAAAGGTTTCTATAGCGACTGCCCATACTGGTGCTGCAGCAATACACTCATGATTGGATACATGGATGCAGGCAGTGGTGTATAGGGCTCCTGGTGAGAACTATTCTATCCCTTTGAATTCCCAACAATGAAATGCCAATTCATATACGCTCTGTACCCTAAAGCCCCCCTCTGCTCTGCCATTCAACCATCACCATGAAGCATGACTCACTTGACTCCATGCGCTCCAACTCCTAGTTACTCCATAATCATCTTGGATCATTAACTTTTCTTCTTTTGTGTGAAAAAGCTTGGTGTAATTTACCAACACAATACCCTTTAACATTAACCTCAAGCGTCACTGAATAAGACTTCAAACTGGGGATAGATAGAGGTTGGTCTGTATATATAACTGTCACATATTGAACCTTGTTGTAAGTTATTTTTTAGAGTGAGATAAGCCAATATATAGCCGGAAATAAAGCTGGAGATCCGCAGGAGGTCCTCTGAGGCATTTCTCTTGTTGACAGATAGTGAAAGAAAAGAAAAACAGACATCCAAGGAGATGCTGGGCTTAAAAATAACACATACCTCTCGAAAAATATGGCAATACACGTCAATATAAGAAGCCATACTTGTCTTAAAAAAGGTGTTTCCTTCCCTTCAGTCATGTCAGGTGTACGCCAAGTAGAATTTGACAGATTTTAGATTATAGTCTGAGCAATAAATGTTGAAAACTGTCGGCTATAAATCAACACATGGAGCTGCAAGAAGCTCACTTATTAATGTCCTGCTCCAGCAGTCGGAAATATCCTTCAGTCAACATGTTGTAAGTCTTAACGCATGCATCGTTTCAGGGTTAAATATGAAGCGCTGCCTGCTAGGGAGTCTGTCAGATCACTTATTCATTCATTGACTTAAAAAGCGATATGAATAATAAGGCTGATTAAACCTAATTGGAGCATTGAGATGCAAACTTGATCCTCTGCCCTCTGCCCAATAATCAGGTGAGGTGACTCATCTCTCGTCTGAAGTGTTGTTTTCTTATTTAATCAGAGACATTATAAAGAGCTTTTTGGTTCTGAGAGTATTTGACAAAATATTTGAGAAGAAATCAGATCAGAACAGATATTTAGAAACCAAACATGTATAGTCAGACAAACATCTCGCTACAGTGTAGAGCCTGCACTCAAACTTTACTGTAACTTAGCTATAAAGGCAACAGTTTTCAAGCATTATAGGAGATGTGTGAACTTCTGCACATTTTAAATTGCTTAACCATATAAATGTGTTTTGCATGTATGTAAAAATACATGTTCTGTTCTTGCAATTGTGTGAATTTTGATTTATGGTTGCTCAGTCAAAAGTACTAATTTGTGTTTTCAAGTTTGTACATTACATCCGTTCATTTCCCTTTAAAACAGTTGGATTAGTTCAAAAGCAATGATTTTGCGACTACAAGCTAACAACATTGCCTTTTTGGTTTGAAAACAGATCTATAAACAGGGGTGCACACAACTTTCTCAGTGGAGTCAGTGTTTGGGGGGGGGGGGGGGGGGGGGGGGTAGCGTCAGTGGAGTACAGCGCTTCGCGATTGTCAACGGGGGGGGGGGGGGGGGGTGGTAGTAGAGTACAGAGCTTCGTGACCGCGGAGCGTGTGAACGTTGTAATCAGCTGTTTTAGCGCAGGGCTGCTGTACAGACCGACGTTAACAGCAGCCCTGTCTGTGCACACGGAGACCGACTCTGTCGTCCGGTGAACTAACCGCCTTCTGGAAAAGCTTCACATTTACGTCGGTATGCAAATGCGCTTTGTGACACAAGTGACGGTACGCATTTCAGATTGTTGCCGCGCATGCGTACCTGCGTACCAGTTATGTGCACCCCTGTCTATAAAGAAGTATTATCTATAAACTGCAAGTACACACCATTTTGTTTCAAAGGATTCACAGCAAACACTGAAACGTTACTTTAATTGCATGTATTATGTCAACACATTTCACATAACTGTATTAGGTTAGTTGAAAGCAATAATATTAAGTTGTAATACAAAATATGAGGTTGAACTTAATATTATTGCTTTCATAAGATAAGATAAGAAGTACTTTATTGATCCCAAGTTGGGAAATGTTTGTGTTGCAGCAGCATAAAAAGACATGGCATTGTACAATAAAATTAAAGGACAAAGGACAAAATGTCAACTTCTCAATAGCAATAAAATAGCAATTACAAATGTACAGTGACAAAATATAAAGCAGGATATTATATATACATAAGTATGAGTTCAAATCCCGCCTGGAACACCACCACTAGTGTGCCCTTGAGTAAGGCACTTCTTAGTTACTCCAGGGAGAATGTCCCTGTAATTGGTAATTGTAAGTCACTTTGGATAAAGGCGTCAGCTAAATGTAATGTAATGTAATGTGAGTAATGGAGTATTAGTCATCCAATCTAATACAGTTATGTGAAATCTGAAAATCAACATTTCAGTTTTTTCAGGATAGCCTGACATGACATATGTAAGACACATCGTTTCTTATATCAAAATCCCCTTCTCCCTTGGGAAAATGTCCAGAACACAGGTGCGAAGAGTGTCAATTTTGAGGTGTGAGGAAAGGAAACAAGTCCTAGTCGGACTTGTTATCTACTGTTACGTCCCCACTAAGGTCTAGGGGACCTGGAGACAATAACACACAACCAATAAAAATGAGAGTGTCAGCGTAAAGGTTGACAAAAGGTTTATTTCTTGTAAACCTAGAACTGAACAGAAATTGAACAGAAATACTCTGTGTGTGAGGAGGAGACAAAGGAGACCGTGCCAAACAAAAGAAACAAGCATAACAAAACCAGGCCTATCTCTACATCTATCCTTTGAAACCAAAACTCAAATAAAAACCCTCACTAACTAAACTACTCAGAATTGGACAAAACAGAATACAGGGGTGGCAACAATCCGCTAACCTAATCTAATCTAATCTAAACATTAGTTACCTACGTGATGAGAAATGTACAGTTGCTAAACACTGCAGTCGAATTGCAGGCTCCTCCATCAGCAACAGGCCCAGAGTGAGAGAGAGCGAGAAGACTTCCTGGGTGCCTCCTTTATGGTCGGCCCTGGCTGCTGATAGGCCAGCTGAGGGTGAGAGGATCCAATCAGCCATCAGACACAGGTGCACAGGCAGATACCGATCAGCTGCTGATTAGCTGTGCAGAAGACAGGGAGAAGAGAGAAAAAACAGGAGGGAAGGAGAACCACACAAGTGCAGCCTGCCTGGCACGTAACATCTACCATGTGACTGATTGCTCCCCTGACTCTCAGAAACGGGGACGACGGCTTCACACCATGTCGGCCAGAGGGTCTGATTTGCAGGCCAGAGCGTCTGATTCGCAGCCCACGGCGATGGGCTGGACGCAGCCGATGCAGACGAATCTGAAGACCCAGACGTAGAGGCAGCTGGACATAGCCACGGTGAAGATGAGCAGCAGGAGGCTGACCACGGAGTGATGGCCCAGAGTGGAGAGCATGGAGGAGGAGTCGCTGGGCTTCTGGGCTAGAAGAAGAAGCAGGAGAGAAGAGGTTAAAGGTCACCTATTATGCAAAATCCACTTTTTCATGTCTTTTCTACATCAACATGTGTCCCCTCTGTGTAAAGAGATTCTGAAAGTTTCAGGAACAAAGATTCTCTCTCTTTTTGTCCTGATCCATTTATATAAAAACCTGTCTGAAAATGAGCTGATCAGATTTTGGCCACTTTATGATGTCATAACGATTTTTTTGGCTTGTGTAACCATTAGCCAATCAGCAACCAAGGTAACCCCCCCCCCCCCCCCACACACACCTTATCACCTGAATCTCCTCCGATAGCACCATTAGCCGTGTTCACACCGGAGTACTTTTCACCGTACTTTTCGCGTTTAGTTCCGTTAGTACCCCTTATGTCGCGTTCACACCAAAAAGAGTACTTCAAGCCGGGAACTTTTACCCCCATTTTTAGTGCCTGCTGAGAGATGGTACTTTCCTGGGGGAAAAAAGTGCCCTAGTTCTGATTGGCTGGGCGAATTGCAAACCACGCCCCGTAAAACTCTGAAATGTTTTGTAGAGCCGCCATTTTATTATCCTCGCATTAGCATTATTAGCATTAGCATTCGCCCAGCGCACAAACGCAGAGAGACTAACTTATGGCAACACAAAAGAAAACATGGGAGCGGTGGAGATGAGGAGGTGTCGGCATTCTGGCGATTTACTCGGAAGGCTTCAGTAGAAGCTGCTGGGAGTCCCAGCAGCTTCTACTGAAGCCTTCCCCAACTCCGGGGACTTCCGGCCGGGGACTTCGGGTGGCAGTATACACCGTGAAGTTGTTTGCGGCCTGCCAGTAAACCCAAAGCAGAAGAAGAAGAAGTGACGTCAGCGGCTCATTTGCATAATCTTCCCTCAGGGAACTTATTCCGGTGTGAACGCGATCTGTACTAAATGCCCTGGGGTAATAAGTGCCGGGACACTGAGTGCCGGCACTAAGTACGGCAAAGTACTCCAGTGTGAACGCGGCTATTGTGTTCTTTTTAACCAAATATCTCTCAGAGGGGCGTGGGGAGTGGCTCCTTATTTTCATCTAAAGCCTCTTGCACACCAAGCTGACACCAAAGAACACCAACGAACACGTCCCGCCGTTGCGTCGCCTTACGTCTCCTATGTTGGCCATGTTTCGCACTGGAACACACCGCAAAGACTTCAGCCGACGGCCAAGTAGCACGTACGAACTGCGCATGCGTGAGTGGCAATAACTCTCCTTACCAGCAGGCGGCGGTAGTGTGTATTCGTCATTCAAAAGAGGCAACAACCGGAAGACAGACTGCGTGATAACCGAGAGAAGAAGAACAGACTGCGTGATATAAACAAACAACAAATAGCGTGTGCGTTCCATTTTCACTCTACAGCGAGAAGCTCACGGGGCTTTCCCGAACCTGTGTCGAGAGCTGGAGTTAAATGAAATCTCAGATTTGCCTTCAATAGTTTGTTTGGGTCCCTCACTTCCGTTTCGCTTCTCATGCACTGATTCGCTAGCTGAACAGCCAATCAGAGTGATTTCTTTGGCCGACTGCCTCCCGATTCAATATGTCGAATCAGCGGCGGAAGGTGTCGGCACGGCCGAAAAGACACGACGGTGCAGTACACACCAATCTGAGTAGGGCGACACGAGGCTCATCGACGGCCCAAAAATCGGCTCGGTGTGTAAGGACCTTAAAGTAACAGACACAGAATCAGCACTTTTATTACATGTACAGCACCTTGGCTCGATCAAAAATCGTTTTTAAATGTGCTTTATAAGTAAAACTTGATTTGATTTGATTTGATTTATTCGTCCAACAGAGGGGAATTGTTGTACATCACAGGGGTTATAGTCTTTGTTGTCATAGGTGTGGTGGTGATCACCAGATGCTGGAAATGCTGCCTTCACTGGCTTTATGAGGCTTTACATAGGCACAGTGTTCTTACGGAACGTCTACACAGCAGCGTTAAAAAAATCTTGAAACGCTTCTGCCCATTCACTTTGAATGGGGTGACGTCACTTTCCCTCACTTTTCGCCGAAATGCATTGTGGGCAGCAGAGCGGAGATTTTCAGGATTTTGAGGATTCAAAGTTGAACAATGTTCAACTTTTGAGGCTGAGGTGGAAGCGTCAGCCAATCAAATCCCGTGTACGCAAATCTGACAGTTCAAGCTCTAGCCAATCAAACGGCGTGTATGCTGGGAGAGACATACCACAGGTCATTTCCTCATATTCCAAAAAATGGAGGAGAAATTAGCGGTAGCGAATCAATCACCCGGTGCTTTATGACCAGTCCCTATTTACCTACCGGGATATAAACCGGAGGAGCCAGGCATGGAGGGAGGTGGCAGAGACAGTGGTATGTTTTCGCCTGTTTTGGGAGTTTATATCCAGTTTACTTCGGGCTTTTTTGCTTCGTATGTCGCGGGCGGGAGATTCATGTGATTGGTTGCTCGCAAAAAATCCTCAAGCTTCAGATACGCCCACCTCCAAGATTTTTTTAACGCTGCTGTGTAGACGTACCGTTAGAGCTAAATGCTAACAGGCTCACAGTGACAATGCCCGCATGGTTATCTAAGCAGGTGTAATATTTACTGAGTTTAGAGTGCTAACACTTGCTAATTAACAAAACACATCTACAGTTGTGTCATACATGTCACTCAAAATCATGGTTTCACAAGGAGAAAAGTCAGAGAAAATCAACTACTAGAGTTATTAGGGTACAGCATCTGGCAACCACGAATGTTGGTACCAAAAAACTGTAACCTGAATGTATGGCAATTCATCCTGTGGGGACCTAAAGCAAAATGTCTACTTCATATTCAATAAGAGGAACAGTAAATCATTATTAGAGAAATTAAGCATTGTTTTGACATGTTAGAAGATAAATCAGAGGATAACCAAAATGATTATGATTCATCCTCAGGGGGACATGAATGTGTGCAAAAAATGTCATGGTAATCCATGCCGTAGCTGTATTAGATTAACATTAACATGCTTAGTGTAGTTGTAAGTGCACTGCCTTGCGGCCTGTAGCACCATATGTGTGGGCTGGAAAGGAGTGAGCAGAGGGTAGAATTGTCGATTCTTGTTCTGTTTGCTGTGACTATCTTCCTCACCCTCTCAGACTTTCAGTTGCGCGCGCTACGCTACCATGGAAACCAAACAATGGTGTAGCTGTATTAAAGTCCGAGTGGAAACAGTCCTGAGTAAATCTGATTTTGTCAGAAATCGGGAGAAATGCGGGAGAAATGCGGGAGAAATATGACCCCGGGAGGAAACCGGGAGAGGGCAATGAAATCGGGAGTCTCCCGCGAAAATCGGGAGGGTTGGCAAGTATGCCCTCAAGGTGGTGTAAGAGAAACAGGGAGAAGATTCATCCCCTGGGGACCTCGAATATTATAGCAATTCATCGAAAAGTGGAGATATTTCAGTCATCGGCGTCAATTTAGCCAGCCTGGATAAGTGGCTAAGAAAAAGCACAGTTAGACAAGGAAGTAGAAAGAGAAATTCACAAAGGGTAAGGAGAGAAAAACAGATCAGTGACGTGATTGTTCAACCCTTTTTGAAAGCTATCTCCTCGAGGCTGATTGGAATTCCTTTGGCGCTAGCATGAAGAACATAAATTACTGTGCGTTGAGATACTAGAGAAGGATGATGACCAGGTGCATAGACAATGCACAGAAAGAGGGAGGAGGTGAGTGGTCAAGGAATCTGAGACATCGAAATGCAATCACACGCTCCGACTCTCTGGTAAATGTATCCACTCCTTCACATTTGGCTGTTATTGTTGATGGAAGGCCAACACATAATTAAAAAATTAGGTGCATTTTTACATTTATCTCCACAAAAATGGATTGATTTCAAAGTGTGATTAATGGTTACAAAATCAAGCAGAACCATAGTTTCTATAATAATATCTTCCTCAATACGTTTTCTGGCAAAGGGCAATTTGTCTTTCGTTCTGAAGCACTGATTCAAAACCCGTGAAAAACACATCTTGCTTAAGTTATGAAAAAAATACTCCACCAAACTAAATTGTGATTTACAATCAAATGTGTTCAAATGGTTTGGTGTTTATCCTTCTTTTACGGTCAAAGTTGTTATTAAATGTGAGAAATGCAGGACAAAAATGACAATAAACTAACATTTATTACAGTAAATCTGTATCTGCAAGTTTAACAAAGTCAAATAGCACTTCGCTGTGATTATGTGGATGATTAATTATGGTGTTTCATAAGTGCTTTAGCTGAAATTATGGAATAAATTACTTCTGCATTTTTGATTTAACACACACACAACTCATACACCCACAGGGATCAAAACACAAGGGGGATGATTATCAAACATGATTATAGTCCTGATTGAAGAAGGATTTTAATTAAAAACAAACTCACCTCTGCTTAAGTGTAGGGTGAGCAGCAGACTGAGGACCATTTTAAAAGCAGCCGACATCTTCATCTTTGACTGGATTCACTTTGAGCGCAGGGAGCATTCGGACATAATATTCACCTGTTTAGAAATAAGGAAATAACGAAAAAGCACCTGATTATATATAAACGTATTTGTGTAAAAGTGACAGTTTAACTTGGTATTACAAAATCTAAAACAACACATTTTGGGCTTTCTTAAAAATCTGTTAGAGGTGTATATGTCATATTCATGGCAAACATATTAGAGAACAAATGCATTTTTACTGAAATATGGAAATGTAGACAAGAGTAGCAGCATATTTAAAATGCATATGAAGGTGCGAGGACAAGACTGCCTTCTGAAATTCAAATAGAAAATCAATATCTTAATACAAGGATATTTTAGAATGGTTTCTCTATGAATCCAGAGTCCAAAATGTAAGCTAAATGTATCCGAATTCTTCTTTTACACTAATAAACAGTTAAATGTAACTTTTCGATATCGTAAACACAGGAGAAACAAGCCACATTTTTGTATTATGCTGACTTGAAAAAGCACACAGCATGCTTGCTTATCACCGAACAAAAGATCAGATAATAAATGTTAGAGGTGAAACACAAACCTGCACGAAAACCTTCTCATGGTGTGTGACACAATCCTCTTTTCTCCTGACTCACAGGACCAGAATCTGAGATATCGCTGCAGCTCAATCCTCCAACAGGCAACAGGTTCCTCGTCAAAGAATCCCAGCACCCATAATCTATTTATTTTCAAAAAGGACACCAGGATTCAATTAGATGTGGAGGATTCGGCTTCAGCATCTGCTCAGATCGACGACTGAGAATCAACAGAAAACAACTAATGCAGACAGGCGATGTGAGACCCCTCCTCCCCCATTAGACTCAGTGGGATCCTTGCTTCCTTGGTGATTTTAGACGCTCATGCACGACGCTGATAATGGCACTCAGCTGAAATGGGGGAGAAAAAGATGTGAGAGAGAAAGAGTAAAAATAGAAACCATTAGTTTCTGAAGAAGGGCTGCTTTCAGGTCTCGATCAAATACTGTGAGTTCAGCAGGAGAATATTTTGAACGCAGCATCTTCCACTTGTGACTAGTTCCTCTTTATTGAAAAGCTCTCAGAAGATTACGAATAATGAACTGCTCGCTCCTGCAGGGTTACAAAAGAAAAGTGGATTTTTTTTATGTAAAGGTAATGTCAATTAAAACCTGCATAACATACGTGCATTCATATTCAGGGTCTGAACGGATTATAATTATATATATATACTTATTTTTTTGTAAAACCTTCCCTGCCATTGTTAATATTTCTTTTAACTTTCTTTTTGAGTTGAAAAACAATAAATAATATGCTTCTTTTAATATCCAAAAATAATATGATTTGGTCATTAAAGCACACACAACAAACTGTATCAGATGCAACCTTTTCTTGCTAGAATATGTTTTAAATCACCCCTTATCTTCCCATTCTGTTCGTCAAAATAAATATTTACAATGTCAGGATGGCAGCAAACGAAAACTGAGGGGATTGCCAGAGCGATTTGAGTTAATTCTGAGGAGGTACATTAGTGTGTGTGACAAATTGTACTATCAAACAGTTGGTTAAAAACACTGCAAGCATATGTAAACCGTAACCATGGTATTAGATAGAGAGTGGGAGTAGGGAACATCTGCAATGCTTCAAGGGGCCTTATTATGCTATTTAGGGGTTTGCTGTGTTATATAGGTTTTAGTGCATGTAAATAGTCTGCAAGGCTAAAATCCCAAAGTTCCTCCAGAGAGAGACATCACTATGTAATTTTGACACCGAAAAAACGGAGACGTTAACTTTACATAGCTGTATTAGGCTAGTTGAAAGCAATAATATTTGTTTAAACTTAATATTATTGGTTTCAAATAACCTAATACAGTTTTGTGAAATTTGCTAGCGCTGATAAGGGGCGGGACATCTCTAAGCGGTTGACCAATCACAACAGAGCCGGCCAGCTAACCAATCAGAGCAGACTGGGCTCTGGTTTCAGACAGAGGGTGAAAAGAGGTGCTGCAGCACAGACAGTATGAGAAAAATAAAGAGCTTTTTGAACATTAAAGCATGGAGACATGTAGAGACACTACATACTGATATACACCTGAACATCAGCAGGAGAGGACTCTTTAAAGTAGAGACACTACATACTGATATACACCTGAACATCAGCAGGAGAGGACTCTTTAAAGTAGATACACTACATACTGATATACACCTGAACATCAGCAGGAGAGGACTCTTTAAAGTAGAGACACTACATACTGATATACACCTGAACATCAGCAGGAGAGGACTCTTTAAAGTAGAGACACTACATACTGATATACACCTGAACATCAGCAGGAGAGGACTCTTTAAAGTAGAGACACTACACACTGATATACACCTGAACATCAGCAGGAGAGGACTCTTTAAAGTAGAGACACTACATACTGATATACACCTGAACATCAGCAGGAGAGGACTCTTTAAAGTAGAGACACTACATACTGATATACACCTGAACATCAGCAGGAGAGGACTCTTTAAAGTAGAGACACTACATACTGATATACACCTGAACATCAGCAGGAGAGGACTCTTTAAAGTAGAGGACACTACATACTGATATACACCTGAACATCAGCAGGAGAGGACTCTTTAAAGTAGAGACACTACATACTGATATACACCTGAACATCAGCAGGAGAGGACTCTTTAAAGTAGAGACACTACATACTGATATACACCTGAACATCAGCAGGAGAGGACTTCTTTAAAGTAGAGACACTACATACTGATATACACCTGAACATCAGCAGGAGAGGACTCTTTAAAGTAGAGACACTACATACTGATATACACCTGAACATCAGCAGGAGAGGACTCTTTAAAGTAGAGACACTACATACTGATATACACCTGAACATCAGCAGGAGAGGACTCTTTAAAGTAGAGACACTACATACTGATATACACCTGAACATCAGCAGGAGAGGACTCTTTAAAGTAGAGACACTACATACTGATATACACCTGAACATCAGCAGGAGAGGACTCTTTAAAGTAGAGACACTACATACTGATATACACCTGAACATCAGCAGGAGAGGACTCTTTAAAGTAGAGACACTACATACTGATATACACCTGAACATCAGCAGGAGAGGACTCTTTAAAGTAGAGACACTACATACTGATATACACCTGAACACCAGCAGGAGAGGACTCTTTAAAGTAGAGACACTACATACTGATATACACCTGAACATCAGCAAGAGAGGACTCTTTAAAGTAGAGGACACTACATACTGATATACACCTGAACATCAGCAGGAGAGGACTCTTTAAAGTAGAGACACTACATACTGATATACACCTGAACATCAGCAAGAGAGGACTCTTTAAAGTAGAGGACACTACATACTGATATACACCTGAACATCAGCAGGAGAGGACTCTTTAAAGTAGAGACACTACATACTGATATACACCTGAACACCAGCAAGAGAGGACTCTTTAAAGTAGAGACACTACATACTGATATACACCTGAACATCAGCAGGAGAGGACTCTTTAAAGTAGAGACACTACATACTGATATACACCTGAACATCAGCAGGAGAGGACTCTTTAAAGTAGAGACACTACATACTGATATACACCTGAACATCAGCAGGAGAGGACTCTTTAAAGTAGAGACCTACATACTGATATACACCTGAACATCAGCAGGAGAGGACTCTTTAAAGTAGAGACACTACATACTGATATACACCTGAACATCAGCAGGAGAGGACTCTTTAAAGTAGAGACACTACATACTGATATACACCTGAACATCAGCAGGAGAGGACTCTTTTAAAGTAGAGACACTACATACTGATATACACCTGAACACCAGCAGGAGAGGACTCTTTAAAAGTAGAGACACTACATACTGATATACACCTGAACATCAGCAGGAGAGGATCTCTTTAAGAGTAGAGACACTACATACTGATATACACCTGAACATCATCAGGAGAGGACTCTTTAAAGTAGAGACACTACATACTGATATACACCTGAACATCAGCAGGAGAGGACTCTTTAAAGTAGAGGCACTACATACTGATATACACCTGAACATCAGCAGGAGAGGACTCTTTAAAGTAGAGACACTACATACTGATATACACCTGAACATCAGCAGGAGAGGACTCTTTTAAAGTAGAGACACTACATACTGATATACACCTGAACATCAGCAGGAGAGGACTCTTTAAAGTAGAGACACTCCATACTGATATACACCTGAACATCAGTAGGAGAGGACTCTTTAAAGTAGAGACACTACATACTGATATACACCTGAACATCAGCAGGAGAGGACTCTTTAAAGTAGAGACGCTACATACTGATATACACCTGAACATCAGCAGGAGAGGACTCTTTAAAGTAGAGACACTACATACTGATATGAACCTGAACATCAGCAGGAGAGGACTCTTTAAAGTAGAGACACTAAATACTAATATACACCTGAACATCAGCAGGAGAGGACTCTTTAAAGTAGAGACACTACATACTGATATACACCTGAACATCAGCAGGAGAGGACTCTTTAAAGTAGAGACACTACATACTGATATACACCTGAACATCAGCAGGAGAGGACTCTTTAAAGTAGAGACACTACATACTGATATACACCTGAACATCAGCAGGAGAGGACTCTTTAAAGTAGAGACACTACAGTACATACTGATAAACACCTGAGCATCAGCAGGAGAGGACTCTTTAAAGTAGAGACACTAAATACTGATATGAACCTGAACATCAGCAGGAGAGGACTCTTTAAAGTAGAGACACTACATACTGATATACACCTGAACATCAGCAGGAGAGGACTCTTTAAAGTAGAGACACTACATGCTGATATACACCTGAACATCAGCATGAGAGGACTCTTTAAAGTAGAGACACTACATACTGATATGAACCTGAACATCAGCAGGAGAGGACTCTTTAAAGTAGAGACACTACATACTGATATACACCTGAACATCAGCAGGAGAGGACTCTTTAAAGTAGAGACACTACATACTGATATGAACCTGAACATCAGCAGGAGAGGACTCTTTAAAGTAGAGACACTACATACTGATATACACCTGAACATCAGCAGGAGAGGACTCTTTAAAGTAGAGACACTACATACTGATATACACCTGAACATCAGCAGGAGAGGACTCTTTAAAGTAGAGACACTCCATACTGATATACACCTGAACATCAGTAGGAGAGGACTCTTTAAAGTAGAGACACTACATACTGATATACACCTGAACATCAGCAGGAGAGGACTCTTTAAAGTAGAGACGCTACATACTGATATACACCTGAACATCAGCAGGAGAGGACTCTTTAAAGTAGAGACACTACATACTGATATGAACCTGAACATCAGCAGGAGAGGACTCTTTAAAGTAGAGACACTAAATACTAATATACACCTGAACATCAGCAGGAGAGGACTCTTTAAAGTAGAGACACTACATACTGATATACACCTGAACATCAGCAGGAGAGGACTCTTTAAAGTAGAGACACTACATACTGATATACACCTGAACATCAGCAGGAGAGGACTCTTTAAAGTAGAGACACTACATACTGATATACACCTGAACATCAGCAGGAGAGGACTCTTTAAAGTAGAGACACTACAGTACATACTGATAAACACCTGAGCATCAGCAGGAGAGGACTCTTTAAAGTAGAGACACTAAATACTGATATGAACCTGAACATCAGCAGGAGAGGACTCTTTAAAGTAGAGACACTACATACTGATATACACCTGAACATCAGCAGGAGAGGACTCTTTAAAGTAGAGACACTACATGCTGATATACACCTGAACATCAGCAGGAGAGGACTCTTTAAAGTAGAGACACTACATACTGATATGAACCTGAACATCAGCAGGAGAGGACTCTTTAAAGTAGAGACACTACATACTGATATACACCTGAACATCAGCAGGAGAGGACTCTTTAAAGTAGAGACACTACATACTGATATGAACCTGAACATCAGCAGGAGAGGACTCTTTAAAGTAGAGACACTACATACTGATATACACCTGAACATCAGCAGGAGAGGACTCTTTAAAGTAGAGACACTAAATACTAATATGCACCTGAAAATGAGCAGAATATGTCCTCATTCAATTATATTTGTATTTGATTTTGCACACTGATTCAGAGAATAAGATACCATTAAATCCACATTGTCCTCCAGGAGAGAGGAGGTTTTCTAATTAGTGTACATTTGCCATATCACTGCCATTCAAAGCACTTACAATAGACCAAGGTTAGACAGTGAAAACATGTTGCATGAATGAAAAAAACACACATACGCAGGGCCAGTGAATGGGTGATATGTTCCCATGGACGCAGAATTGTATATTTGACCCATCAGGAAGAGATCAGCAACACACTGCTTTCAGAAATCCTCCACATAATTAGAGTTGGATTTCAAGCTTTTATCTCCAGAGGGACACAGCTGTAGAAACTGGCAACCGCATTCAGAGAAGAAAGACAGCAAGAGAGTACGGGACAGAGATCAATCTCAAGAAAAGCAACAAATAAGAGGATGGAAGATGAAGGGGTATTTGCCAAAATGAGATGGAAATAAGAAAGATAGAAATAAAAGCAGAGGCAGGGATCGTTTTAGTCCACCGAATGAGTCATGCTTCAAAACAGCTGGATAGCACTCGAGCTGGATAGAATTATATTCCACAGTGATGTTTTTACATATATAATTAAAACACAGGTCTGTGAGATTGCAACTCAAGTGCATAGTGGTTTTTTTTGTATCATGATTCATTGCATAAATGGCTGTTTTGTAATGTTCTTTTCTGGGCATGTACGTGTACATATATTCGAGGCTTAAACATCGAAAACAATCGAAAATAAAGTGTGAAATATATTCTGTGTCTGTGTATATTTTTCAGTTGAATCAAATTAACGTTATCTCATTAATGATGAGCGCTTGCTTACGTTGGTATTTATTTTAAGTTATAGTCCTTTTTTTTGCACTTCCACTGTTTTTCGTGCTGAGATATGACGGAAAGTTCCAAACTAAATCGGTATTTTTACTAAAAAGACTGCAGTAAATTAATCAATTAAATTGGAATACACACTTCACTTGATTCACTTAAACCTGAAATTAACTTCAGATTAAATTCAAAGTACATTTTTGCAAGGTCGAGGTATATAAATTGTGTTTCCCATCATTTACATTGAAATTACTTTGAGAGTATTTGTTTAGCAGGCAGTATGGAGGCGAGGTCCGATAACAAAGACCACCAATTACATACATTTGAATGTGCATACTTACATGTGGATTATTGAAGGACTTGAACAAATGTGAAACTAGCCTGAATGTGTGGAAGTGCTGTGACATTTTCAGTAAGACACCTGACCTCTCTGAACAACCCATCTCACCACCTGCTGTCAGCGAAGATTAAAAAAGACACCATATTCGACTTCTGCTCCCTGAGAAAGGCTGAGCTGACATCTGTGAGATCAGGTGTGAAAATCCTGAGTGCACTTTTTAGAAAAAGGAAAAAATAATGAACTTGCCTTCATCGGCTCACTGAAGGCTTCATGGAGTTCTTCACTCTCACCACTAGACGTCGCTGTTTCCTTGTTATTCGTCTCATGATGAACCTCCTTAAAAGTGGGGTAGGTAATTCACTTCAGAAACACTTTGTGTTATATTCCATGGAATGCTCTTACATCCCGATAGCAATGAATATATTAAATGCTTTGACAAAAAATCCATAAAAAAATGTCATCTGTGGAAGCCGTAGTACTGTAAAAAGCACGACCAATCATTTTCGCCGGCCCGGCTAAAATAACTGGATGGCCTACCTGCCTGTCAGCCTTCCATCTGTGCACAAACTTATCTCGTGCCCTCATTGGTCATGTGCGCGTTCGTGTGTGTTGGAGGAGGGGCTCTGTAAGGAAGTCTGAAGGAAGGGGCAGATTTTCTCCGGTTGGGTATTTTCAAATTCTAGCGCACTCGAGCTGGTTTCTCCATTCTTACCTACCCTACCTTTGACTAACATGACCATTATTACACACAGTGTGCTTTAAGGAGATCATGAACAATGGAATCAACACTTTTTACATTACAAATACTGAAAACAAATGTAAAAAAATGCTAACTAGAGACCAACATATGAATAAGTCTGGCATCAAAAAAGTAGCTGCTAACCTAGCACAGTGTTCAGAAAAAACGCTAGACATAATATTCGAAAAAGTCGATTTTTAATATAATTTAAAGTTTTTTTTTATTTGAAGCTAAAAAAAGCAGACATTTTTACAAAATTAGCATCAAATAATAAAAACATAGATAGTAAATAAGAGGTTTGAAATGTAAAGCCAAAAAATAAGAAGATGTGTGACGAATTAAAAGTGCTTTTTATGAATGTAAAATGGCATTACATGTATTTTTTTATCTGTTAAACATGTGAAGAAAAGGACTGATTCATACATGTGATTATATAACAAATCCATCAGTCTCAATCATTAAAGATGTTGCTGTGCTATATACAAATATTAAAATATCTTTATAAACACCATGTTTACAAGCAGGCCAACATGAGGCCCCAGGCAAAGTTATAAGATGAGGCCCTCTGTTTTGCTAGTGGAGCCTCGCAGCGGCGAAACCGTGCCGCGCCACACTCATTGCGCCGCTTAAGCGCATAGGTGCGCCGCATTTTCGGCTCAGTTGAGGCACCCTCCGCAAGATGAGGCACCCTCCGCAAGGTGAGGCCCCACGCAGTCTGCATGATCGGCCTGTAGGGAGGGACGGCCCTGTTTACAAGTACATTTGTGTATCATTTTAAAAACAAAGGGTTTCTCAACAGTGGAACAAATATCTGTCTCCATTTCTGTTATGAAAATAGAATAATAACATTATCTTGTAATTGATTTTTCTGAAATGTCCCAAACTGCTTAACTGTTTCCTCTCTGAAGAAGTGCTTTGTGAGGACAACGGGAGAGAGTGGATGTATCTTTGTAACATAATAACCCTTCAACACAATAACATTCAGTCTCTTGCTCCAGAAAGTCCCTCCTTCAGTCGTTGTCTCTGGTGTTGATCGAGGAGCATCCCGAACAGCCGCTGAGTTTCTTCTCCTTGGCGTTGTAGTCGAAGTGTGGCAGAACCAGGACGCTGCCTTCAGGTTCAGTTTTCCCCGCCGAGGCTTTCTCATCCTCTGCTTTCATGATGCTCTTCACCAAACAAGTGACAGCGGCGTCAATGTTGGTGTTGTCCTGCAGAGAGATGGGGGAGGTGGAGGGTTAAAGGGGCCATTTTATGCTTATTTTCAGGTTCATATCAGTATGTAGTGGGTGTTTCTCAATGTCGAGTACGCTTGCTTGGTAGCACATGTCTTCCGAGTCACTTGCTTCAGAAGCGAGGCAAGAATACTTCCTGGCATTCGGAAAACGAAGAGTGCAACAGGCGAGCAAGTGTGCAGGTGTGCGTCATATGAGAGGCCCCGCCTTACATCTTCCACCACAGATTTGGGGAAATTGGTCCGTGCGCAAAGCATTGTGGGGATTTTAAGACTGCGGAGTCTACACAGAATTCCAAGTATGCCGGACATTGGAACAGTCCTTCGGCGGCACTCGATGACGTAGTATGCTTGAAATAGTGGCTCTGAAGCAGCTTTACTCGCGATTGAGAAACACCCTGGGTTCCCCACTAGTTTTGTCCAATTCTGAGTAGTTTAGTTAGTGAGGGTTTTTATTTGAGTTTTGGTTTCAAAGGATAGATGTAGAGATAGGCCTGGTTTTGTTATGCTTGTTTCTTTTGTTTGGCACGGTCTTCTTTGTCTCCTCCTCCTCCTCACACACAGAGGGTGTTTCTCAATCGCTAGTAAAGCTGCTTCAGAGCCACTATTTCAAGCATACTACGTCATCGAGTGCCGCCGAAGTACTGTTCCAATCTCCAGCATACTTGGAAATCTACCCGGCGTACTCCGTTTGGAGAAATATCGAGGCTGCACATGAGTAGACTCCGCGGTCTTAAAATCCCCACAATGCTTTGCGCACGGACCAATTTCCCCAAATCTGTGGCGGAAGATGTAAGGCGGGGCCTCTCATATGACGCACACCTGCACACTTGCTAGCCTGTTCCACTCTTTGTTTTCCGAATGCCAGGAAGTATTCTTGACTCGCTTCTGAAGCAAGATGCTCGGCAGACATGTGCTACCAAGCAAGCGTACTCGCGATTGAGAAACACCCAGTGTCTCTACTGCATGGGTGGCCCGCCAGCAATAATATTTGGCCCGGAAAATTATTTTGAGAATATAAATAAAATATTTTTTTGAGATTCTTTTTTCTTTTTTTATATCGGACCGACAGTCGCACATATAGGCTATAAATGTCCGAATAGAGAATCTACCTACACCTGAAGAATGCTTATTGTACTTTTATCCATGTTGAGAGTGAATGACACACAGCACAGGCACAATCTGGCAGCGGGGTGCACTGACGCTGATAGTGGATCAATAAGTAGGTGGACAGCGCGTGGTGCTGAAATAGCCAATATGCGGTTTGTGCTTTGAAAAAATTAACACCAGCTCACTAAATCATTCAAACGTAATGTTTACTTATACGTGAACAGTAACAAAGTTCAGTCAAAACATTGACAACAAAATCGGAGAAGCCGCTTGATCATGGAGGGCGAGGGGTGGTGGTGCATATGCTGCCACCACAGTTGGCAGCTTTGTTTTGAAAGAAACATTTTGGCTCATCGGACATTAATGAGAGAAAATCCCTAATGTCCGAGTGCAAGTGAATGCAGCACAAGACGCGAGCCTTGTAACCCATCCCCCGGCTCTGGCGCGAGCATGGAAATATGATTGTCATTTGAACGGGACGGCGCAAAGCGAGAAGCATTCGGTCTACAATGACAGAGAAGAGACTGTCAAGTTTGGCTGTGCTCTCAGCATTGATTCAAAACGCACTAAAGCATTGGATCTTAATAAGCTGGTGAGCAGTGGCGGACTGGCCATCTGGAGAATCACAGAACGGCACCGCAGCAGTTGACAGTTCACTAGCACCCCCCCCCTAAAAGTCTCTGGGTTTGAATTGAATTCCCGGTTTAGTGTTGCTTATTTTATTTGCAGCATGTCAACATGTTACAGGGCATCGGCATCTACGATAGGGAGCCGCTTGTATTTTGAGTAAATGGCTGTTATGTGACCTTGCATCACTTTAAAATTGTTCATAATAAAGCAAGTTTATCTTAGGTTAAGGGACAACTCTTGGCTTTCTTTCTGAAGTTGTTGTGTGCTTATTCCTGTGTGCGCAGACAGGCTTGCATGGTGACTTTTGCACACAACACAGCTTTAAAATGATCTTAATTAGAAAATACTCTGCTGTGAAATGTGTTTACAGAGAGAAAAGACAAGAGCAATAGACACTTATTTCAGGTTGAATCAATATGTGTAGGATTCACAAACACAAAAATCAGTCACATGTTACCTTGGCGGAGGTTTCGTACCAGCCGACGAAGCCGTACTCTCTGGAGAACTTCTCCATTTTGGGCAGCTTGGGGCACAGACCCTGACTCCTCTGGTCCGACTTGTTGGCCAATAGGACGACAGGAACCGGCGTTCCGTTGGTCAGGGCGACCTATAGGAAGAAAGGTGTGTTAAACAGAGCGGGAAAGTAACGAAGTACATGTACTGTAGTATTTAAGTGAAGTGCAAGTTACTCAAAATATACTTTGGTATTTCTGTTTCAGCTACTTTCTACTTCTACTTCTAATGGAGTGATAGATATAAGTAATTATAATAGCTTATTTTAATTTTAAATATAGTTCAGAGCCAATCATTTTGTAATTTTCCTATTTTTACTTTTATTAAAGATTTAGAGGGGTTTTAAATATAATTATTTGTTGAGTATTTGTCAGTAGTTTTTCAAAGATCTGAGTATTTCTTTAACCACTAATATAAACCGACTGGCAGTCTGTTCACCCAGGTATCTGAACACTTGTTGACACTTTGTTGGTCATTTGAGAACAAATATTGAGCCCTCATTTGTAGTACTCCATCCTTTTTTTAAATGCAGAGATACATCTGACACTTGAGGCACTTGATGTATGTTTCCCCACTGCATCTGTCTGCCATGAACCCTACAGAAACCTACGTGTTAGTTTTGGCCCATAGTGGACGACGGGCCTTTTTTCTGTAACCGTCTCCTGCTCTTCCTCCTCCTCTGAGTTGTCAACCTCTTCCTCTTCCTCAATCACTGCCTGTGGATCCTCATCATCTGACAGGTCTATGTCTGAGTCTCCCTCAATGATTCTGTTCAGATTTCTCTCTGCCTTGGTTAGTGAGCTGCCTCCATTTGTGTTGTGTAAAATGGGGTGAAATAAAAAGTTAACAAATCCCCATGTCCTCCTCAGAGGACAGTCATAAAAACATTTAGTTTTAGGTCAAATAATTATTACACTGCTTTGAAACTCACTACACTAACTCCTAAGATGTTCCCTTACTGTAATTAATTAAAATATTGAACTCACAACACTGGTAATTACAAAATTACAAACTTACCATTTCTCTTTCTAGTGCTTGTGTTGATGGACGCCATTTTGAAATACAATGAAATTATCTTTTTCAAAGCCACACCCCCACACATGTCATATGTTTGAAAAGCCCAGGATGTCCTCTGTGGAGTACAATTGGACTTAATGCTGTGGCATGTATAACCTCATAGTTATGGACCAAAACCAAATGTCCTCCACAGAGGACAACAATGAATGGGTGGGTCTCTGGAGGATATTCAAACTTCAATTGACTTTTACCATTTGGGTTCAAATGCATAGGAAAAACACAACTGTAGGTAATGTAAAACAAAAAAAATCCAACACAAGCTTCCTGTTGCAGATTACAATGCAGTAAAACAAGTTATTGCTTTGTCTGTGGAGGTTATAAAAAGACTTCCTGGTTTAATGGCTAGTCATGACTGAAGCAGAAGTACAAGAAGAGCGGAGAGAAGATGCTGAAACAAAACAGCACATTCACAGTGTTAAAAGAAAGGAAAATTGCACCAAGATGTGTTTGTTTTGTTAATCAAACACCTCCGAGTTCTTTACAAAGGAAGGTGAAGTGAAAGTTTGATAAACACAGATATTTCAAGAAAGTTTCCTTCAATTATGTTTCAGCTTATCAGAAGGTTTATAGGCCTTAAAAAACTGTTTTTATTATTCTGTATCTGTGTGTAAAGCAGAATATGGGAAATTATTTAAAAAAGCAGGATGGTTTGCACACTTCCCTGTTCATCTAGTTATTTGTTCATATTTTTGCCCAGTGGTATCCCAGCCTGGAATAAGTGAACCACGTCAAAATGTAGGTAGCGCAAACATAATAGAGGAAAAACCACGAGGTTGTAAGTTAATTTGAATAAATGTATTTGGGAACTGGTGACATTTCAGCAATATTCCTTTTTTGTTCTTGTCTTTTTTCACATTTTGAATTTAATTGTGTCTTTTAACTGTTAATTAGTAATTGTATTGGAACACAATTTTAAAGTTAACAAAACTAAACTGCCTATTTTCTTATTTACCTTTGAGTCCAGGTCTCCTTTCCACTTGAGGACGGCCTGAAACGTGGACAGTCGGGTCATGTCGAAAACGACGAGGGCCCCGACCGCCTCCCTGTAGTACACCCGGGTCATGTTGCCATAGCGTTCCTGCCCTAATAAAGAAGTAGAAGAAGAGAGATGACACAATAATTACTTGAGAAAATGCCTCTTTTGTTGCGTGCAAGTATGTGTTTGGCCACATGCGTGTATAACTGAATAAGCCTCTATCCTGCTCCCTAACTTCCTTCACATGATCCCAATAGAGTGGTGAATCAGCAAGTGAGCATCTGATACACACACACACACACACACACACACACACACACACACACACACACACACACACACACACACACACACACACACACACACACACACACATACCATGTATACATCACTTCAGGGGACATTACATTGACTTACATGCATTTCCTGGAGACTTATCCTAACCTTAACCATAACCAACACATGCCTAACCCTAACCAAGTCTTCACCCTAAAATTAATGATTCTCCTCATGGGGACCTCCATTTTGTCCCCATAAGGGAGGCGAGTCCCCACACGTGACTGTGTAAACAGATGTAGGTCCCCACAAGTATAGTAATACTAGGCTACACACACACACACACACACACACACACACACACACACACACACACACACACACACACATCACATACCATGTATACATCACTTCAGGGGACATTACATTGACTTACATGCATTTCCTGGAGACTTATCCTAACCTTAACCATAACCAACACATGCCTAACCCTAACCCTAAACCTAACCAAGTCTTCACCCTAAAATTAATGATTCTCCTTATGGGGACCTCCATTTTGTCCCCATAAGGGAGGCGAGTCCCCACACGTGACTGTGTAAACAGATGTAGGTCCCCACAAGTATAGTAATACTAGGCTACACACACACACACACACACACACACACACAGCACACACACGACCTACGCAGCAAAACACAGCTGATACAAAAAAAAAAACAGCCTCTGACTTGCTAGCCTAACAGCAGATGTTATCTTTTTCTGAGAGAGTGTAAGACTCTTAATGATGCTATTTGATCACTATCAGTCACAGTTTAAGACTATATGGCATATGGCACACACCTTGTAAAGACATAAGGTTTGTCCAAACACCTATAAACCAACCAAATGAAAGTTCATACAAGGTGTGTTTTCTAGATCAAATATCTAACTTCTTGCATCAACACATTGGGATTAGCCTATTTTATTAGCAACAAGTTTAAGCATAAAATACGTAAAGTCAGATTCAACACCATATGCACCTCTAGCTAAACACACAATAAAACAACTAATATCTGTATATTGGTTGTACTTAGGGTTTTTGTCCACCGTGAGTTTTAAAGCGCTCAATCTTATCTTTTGGTTTACTGTAAAGTTGTGGTTCAAATACAGTTGAACATGTATTTGCATAGAGATTGTCTTTTTATAAAAACATGTTAATATGGAGTGTATACTGTCAGAATTTGCCACTACAAGCTTATTGTCTTTCATTTCACTTCACCCGAATAAACATCCAAACACAAAACAATGATACTACTATCACTTTAAAGCACGAGAATAATGTACCACTGTTTAAACGCCTGCTATGCAATGACTACAGTGTGAATTCATTACTGGTCTAAAGTCCAGCAGATGGAAGTCTTTATGTAAATGAATGTTTCTTATCAGCGGGCATGTTCAACACCCAGACAGTCAGCAAGTGTGTGAAACAGCTGTGAGACGAGAGAGAGAGAACATCCAATTACATGCAATTAGGGAGGAATGGTGGGTTTTATAAGCAGAACACAAGTAGCTTTTCTTTAAAAATGGCTAGTCTGAAAGGTAATTGTTTACTGGAGGGTAGAGTTAAAAAAGAAATGTTCTGCAGAAACTGAGGTTAACCACATTTGGTAGGCGGTCTCTTTTCATATCATGCATCATCATCGTTGGATGATGTCAGCAAGATGCAGCCAACTTTAAACTGCAGTTTACTGGATGTGTGTTTGTGTTCTAGGTTGAATTTTACTGGTACAGTTCAATGTTGATACTTGATTAACCACAAGGTGACAAAAGAAGCATTAATGATGTGACAAAGCTTTAATTTAGGACAATTATAAATGCATTTTGACGAGTGAGGATCAGCTTTTTGCTTGCCATTTATTTGCTGCGCCTAAGTCCAAATAAAAAATGTCTTACAATAACCACTTTCATACAGAATTCCCTTGTGCTACCTGAAAAATTCACCTATAATGCTGGCAAGTTGTGACAGCATTTAAAAAAATACATGTACCAATTACTGACTAAATAATTAATCTGTTAATCAAAAATAAACTTGTATACAAAAATACATCTTAAATGGTTCAAATCCTGTAAAAAAATGTACTTCATGATATTTACAATGTATGCAACTACAAGTATTATTTACAAAGCAGAAGCATGCTGCATGCTGATAAGTCAACTTTACGAGTGGTAAATTACAGTGTATTATTCTCTTAATTAAGTTATATTTAACCATGATACCATTTTATTAAACTTGACCCAACCTTACACCAAGTTTGGATATTGGTATATACCCTGAAACTTTTTGAGCATGCAAATAAACTGTGAATACAAGCTATTGTTTAAATTAAAGTGTTTCTCTGGCTTATATAACACACAATCCTGTCATTACATCTCACTTGCAGACACAAGGTCATCTTTACGCACCAGCGATGTCCCACAGCTGCAGCCGAAGCACCGTCCCCTGGTCCCAGGTCAGCACCTTCAGGGCGAAGTCCACCCCGATGGTGGCGCGGTAATGCTGGGAGAACACCTGGTGCACGTAGCGCTTTATGATGGACGTTTTACCGACTCCTAGATCTCCGATGACCAGGACTTTGAGCAGGCGCTCGTGCTGCATTACTGCTCCGGGCGAGGACGCGCGCTGAGTGGGATGGCACGGTGATGTCTCCAATTATGGGACTCGCATGAAGGTGGGTTTGGCCACTGAGAGGCAGAATACTGTAGTGGATGCTGCAAAACTGAGCAATACGCAATATTCGACGCTGGAATGAAAACTAAGCTTTAAAAGGAACTATTTAGCAGACATAGTATTAGAAATAAAAATGTTGAGAGGACATACAGTACACTGTATATCCATAAATGTCTCTGAAAGTCGCTTTTATCTGAGTCTTGGGTCCTGCAGATGCAAAAACCTGTAAAAATGTGGTTCAAGGTGTCGTTTTGTCATCGTACAGTCCAAGCAAATCGTCAAGTGACATTGCAAAAAGTGCAAAAAAGTTTAAGAGAAAAAAGGAGAAGTTGCTGTCGTGCTGTCGAAGTGAAAGATAAAGACGTCAGTGTTATCTGCTCAGCCTGCGGTCTGTGTGCACATCTCCTGCTGTTTGGTTTGCTGCCAGAGAGCAAACTGTGCTCAGCTGGAGAGAGAACGACCACACCCCCAAAAACCCATAGTGTGAGTCTGCGTTTCAGGGTCTGCTGATATTACAGATAAAATAAAAATAAAATAAACTATTGTAAAAAAATCTGAACGAGAAAGACTAGCCATCTTGACTGGACTTCAAATGTTTCTTGGAAATGTCTGATATTGCACAAAGGCTATCCAGAATTTGGATTAGCATTTCAAAATAAAATACAACCTAACATACATCAGCATTAAACATGAACTTGTTTAACCTAAAAGTATTCAAATGATTACCTTCGTGTAGAAAATACAACAACAACAAACTCACATGAGAAGAAACTACAACTCCCAGCTTGCAACTCGTCCAGTTCCGTGTCTGCGCACTGAGATATGCGCACACGGACAGCGCACGGGAGCAGTGAGTGTGCAGCTCTGCTTTTACTGAAGTATACAAACATAACAAATCCATTATAATAATAATTTACCAAAGTAAGGCTTCCATGAGTTTAATGTTCTTTTTATTTACTTATTTAAAGATATATTAACATTCAACCCTTGTCATTATGTTCCTAACATCACAAACTGCAACAATGTATTTTGTTAATCCAACTATTACTGACAAAAACGAATACTAATACTAATAAACCGTCCACAATATTCCTTATTTTAACATGTATCTTAAGTATATGTCCGATAGTTCTCTCTCCCTCCAAACTCTCTCTTAAATGGACCACAGTGCATGGTTTTCCTTCAGTGTTGCGCCTCTGCACGGTGCTTTACGGCAGTGGTACTGATGCGGGATGAGTCAGGCTATATGATGCTGCTGCTGCTGCCATTTCATCAGCAGCGAAACGCTACAAACACACAGCAAACACACAAGTGATACCGCGGGTTTCCCCTCTGACAGCCCCCCAAAAACATCCCTGCTCCCCGGCGTGGAAACGCGCATTTCTGGGTGGTTTATTCTTGGAGCGAAAGCGCAATATCCGGTTTTTATTGCACCTGCTCTGGATGCGTTTTTCTTTCTCAAGCTCTCGATCGGGCCTGACATCAACAAGGAAATCAGTGCCGACCCCAGGGCCTGCTGTGCACGAGCGTCTGTGTGCAGGATCAGAGACAAACATCGAGCTTTTGGAGAGTTTGTGCAAGTAATCGGTGCCATGGAGTCCACACCAGCCTCCTGAAAAGCGCAAAGGGAACAGAAGAGGAACCGATCTGAGTCCGCAAGTAAGCTGCTTTCTTTTTACCATTAAAGCCATATATTTATCATGCTATTAAGCCTAAAAGTGATCTTAAGAAAGCACATAGGCCTGTATTCTGCTATTATGTGCACTGGTCTAATAATAGCCTGCAGACTGTCTGTGCTAGACTCTTTATTAGATTAATATATTTAGACAGGCCTCCACACTTTGTAGATTGTACGTTTTACTTCTTTTAAATTGTGAATTGTTTTGGCTATTATTTTATTCTTGTTTATTTTAGTTTTTACCTTTTTAGTTGTTGTATTTTTTACTTATGTTATGGTTTGTGAGCTCAGCTGTGTGCTTTTTGTATTTGTATTTATTTCTCCCTACAGCACTTTGGTCTGGAGGTTTTAAAGTGCTTTACAAATAAAGCTGTATTAAAAAAAACCGTTTTGGAAACAGCACAATATGATTCAATCTCAGCTTGTATAAAGCCCCACATGGAGATATAGTACTGTTCATGATGGGACAGGGTTTTGGGACCTTTAAATGTGGGATATGTGATACCCTCTGTGGCGGGATGGACCTCTAAATCACCCCCGACATCACTTCCGGTGTGAGAGTCCCCGGGCTGCAGCTCTCTGGGGATTCAGCCTCTGATGTTTGCATACCGACCGAGCTACGCAACCAGAGAGAGGGAGGGGGGGGAGGCATGTGTCTGGCCATGGTGTGCTACTGTACTGTAAGAGAGATAGAGATATATAATAGGTGAAACAATTACACTTACACTCTTTATGACATTTTCCTTAAGATTGCAGAGGCACAAGCAGAAAGGCTGTGAGAGACTATCAGTAGCAGAATTAACTTTACTCGTACTGATGATGCAAAACAAATCCAAAATTAACCTTTGTTTGCAATTCTTTAAAGGTTTGTTTTGACTTTTCTACTTAAAATAGATCCTTTGCTTGAGTAAAAGTTGAATGACTACAAGTAAAAGTCCTAAATAAAAAATGTAATTTAGCAAAAATGATGCTACTGACATAAGCAAAACGGTTCATTCAAAAAAGATTAGAGTATTTGATACTGTTAAGAAATACATGGGCATTTTTATGTTGAAGTTCATCAATACTTTCGACAATGGTAGATTGATAGTATGTTGCTGCTTTGTAACATATGAGCATGCTGTGTGTTCTAGTATATATATTTTAAATACATGTGTGGAGTTAAAATACATGTATTTTATTTACCTTTGAGATGTAGTGGAATAGAAGAAAAAAGTAGCACAGAGGGGAAATACTCAGTTGAGTGCACAAACTTGAGTTAAAAGTGCAATATTCCCTTTAAAAATTAAGCTAAATTAATACAACTAAAAGTACAAAGACTTCAAAATGGTGTCTGTTTGGAAGTGTGGTACTAAAGTCCTGACAAACGTAGAAAAGTGCTCCTATGATCCCACTATGTAAAATCAAAAGCTAGCAGTATATAATATACTATAGGTCTTTCTAATTATTCAGAAGGTCACACTGAAATGCCAAAGCCTCGTATAAAGCAGGGCATTAGGCAGCGGCTAATAATCCAGAAATCAGGCTTATTCAAATATCACTTGACGCCATCGAGTGAGGAGAAAAGCACAAGAGGATTTTCTCTCATACTCGTGGCTTTGATTGAATCACGCACCGAACACAATGAAGCAGTTCTGTGTGTGGTGTGGGCAAAGAGCCAATCAAAGGGGGTCAGAGGTCAGACAGTGAAGGCTGGGAATATATTTCAATTACATTCATTTGAGGTGTTTGTGCTCAATAATAGGGTCCTTCATGTTATTGAAAGATAAGTTATGAAGACCTTTTTTGAAGTACTATACATTGATAGCGCAGAATAAGTCATGTTATCAAAAGTAAAGATGATAAACAGATTACGAAATATAAGATATGTTCAGTACCTAAAGCATACTAGTCTCTTAATGATGATACTGCTATTATACAACGGTTAAAGGATTTAGATATATCCTAAGAGGGGTATAAAAAGTAGTCTTAATGAAAATTGCCCCTTTCACAACAGTATAGGCAATATTATACTACTGGATGCATTACATTAATGTATTATTGCCTCCAGCAGATGTGGGGTTAATTTGTATGTCTCTATGAACAGCTGAATATCTAAACCCATATTATGACATGGTAATTTAGCCTATTAACAGAATTCAGACTTTTTTCTCAGAATTCTGACATTTTTCTCAGAACAAAAAAAAATTCTTCACATCCCCACGTTTTTTTTTTCATGTGTCCCTAATCCTCTTCCGTAAGGTTATGAGTATACCTCTTCTACAACTGGCCTGGGATATATTTTAGACACATAATCTAATGATCTCTCTCTGTATACAGACGCACCGCCTCCTCACGCGCTCACCTGAGCAGACAGACCGGAGAGCGAGAGACAGACCGGAGAGCGAGAGACAGACCGGAGAGAGACGGGAGAGCGACAGACAGACCGGAGAGAGAGAGACAGACCGGAGAGAGACAGACCGGAGAGAGACAGACAGACAGACCGGGGAGAGAGAGAGAGACAGCCCGGAGAGCGACAGACAGCCAGACAGACAGCATGGAGGCCATCTGGCTGTACCAGTTCCGGTTGATCGTGATCGGGGACTCCACGGTGGGGAAGTCGTGTCTGATCCGTCGCTTCACGGAGGGTCGCTTCGCCCAGGTCTCAGACCCCACGGTCGGCGTGGACTTCTTCTCCCGCCTGGTGGAGATCGAGCCGGGCAAGAGGATCAAGCTGCAGATCTGGGACACCGCGGGGCAGGAGCGATTCAGGTGTGGAAATACATATATCATTATACTGGGTTTATTATAAGGTGTTACTCGGTTTTAAATCATGATGTTACTTTAATATGCCATTAGTTGCACCTGTTTGCCCCTTGAGCTTCATTCATTGTTATGTAAAACATGGCAGCACAAGTGAAAGTAACAGTAGGCTACTACACTGCAAAAAATACTCAATTTTTAGTTAAGCATTCTACCATTTTATCAAATATACTCAAAGTATAGGTAAAGGTATTACTTTTGTACATGTTATTAGGTTCCTATAGCTCTTAGAAAGAAGCGTATTCTCATATCTTAATAAGATATGAAGCATAAACTCAGTTTTAAGAAAAATATAGTACATTCTACCATCGTATTTTTTAAACTAAATGTACCTAAAGTACGAAAAGTAAACGTATGACTCTTTATATTAAAGTTCTTAACATGTTTTGTCAGATTATAAGACATTTTAAGAGGGTTTATAAGAAACGTATAGATGGGTGTTCTAAGAATGTAAATCAAAACCATTTGACTTAATGATGATAATTGTTGCGCAACAGGAAGTCAAGCATTACATGGTATTTTCTGGACTTAACACAGAAAGAAGAGCTGGGAAACTGACTGACGAATAAAACTGAAACTCAGAACTAAACTAACTTAGTACACAATTCACAGAAATCAGGTCAAGAGAATTCAAAGTGCACAAGTGATTTCTGGGAAATGTAGCTTTATCACAGCTAAAAACACAAGATGTCCCAAATAAGGAAATTGTGGTACACAACTTTAATTCTGCTTTTTGGATATTTAATAGGAAAACAGCTGCTTTTAAAGAACTGAGAAGTAGATGCGCTTCTTCTTTGGAAAGACCTGCGGCTGACCTCTCTGCTGAAGTACAAAGATTTATAGAGATTTAAAAGAAAATCCAACTTTACACAGGTTAGATCGTGGACTAGCCACACCATTTTAGTACATTTCTATGGACTCGCATTTAAAATATCAATCAATAGAAAATTAATTGTATATTCCTCATTCTTCAAAGACATAAAAGAAACTGGTAGTTTATATCCAAGTATAAAAGATACACCCTAAGTTTTAAAAGAATGGACGTTAATGATATTAAACGCTTCATATTTGAATGATGTAGCCTTGAGGTCTTAAAACTTGAAAAGCTACCTGTGACTAAATTGTTTGCCCATAAAAAGAGAGAGCAGTTATTCAAACAAGCTTTTAGGTGATACTGGCAGAGAAAACTGCTGGAGGGGTTGATTCTAATTAATAAACACATGAAAGTGCTCCTGATAGCCGAAATTAAGAGTGTAAACGTAAATGGCACGGATGATTCTGCCTCCAGTACTTTGCTTTTTTTCACACTGTTAAAAGTATTTTCATATGGTGTTAACGAGATGTTAGGAGACACCTGGAAGGACACCATAATGTCATGATCTCAGCGCTTATATTTAATATTAGTACAGTATTTATAATACAATATATTATAATAATAGACTGACTAGGGGCTCTGCGCACCCTTGCAGATGTTCCAACTTATAAAAGCTGACTAAATCTTTGCTTAAATTGAAAGTAGGCAGAGCTAAAATAGAAATTATCCACATATGCACCTGCCAAGCACTAAGGACAGTATTGTGATACAAAAGTAGTTTATCCCACTATAAAAGGTGCAGAATGTGTCCAAAATAATTCCTTATTTACTAGAGTATATGTAATGCTCTCTGTTTACACATCATTTTATTTGAGGTATGCTTTTTTAGTACCCTCTACGATTCAAATTCAATGTTTATGTTTACAGTTGAGCCTGTAGTATATGATTTGTAGGCAGATATCTCTCCAGCACCACAATATGTCTTTAAAAATAGTATTTTGACGCGTAATTTGCATTTGTCAATGTCAATGCTGTCAAATGAAGTATCAGAAGAACTGGACAAATATATCACTTTAGCCAATCTACTCATGAGGCTGTTTTTAATAAAATATCTTTACGCCATTTAAAGGATCCCTAATCCCTAAAACCAAGAGTAAAACATAATGATGTCTTATCATCTAAAATGCAACTTCACACATTCTTGCACACACACCCACACACTCACACACACTCATCACGCTGACAGAAGGGAACTGGTCTCACCTGTCAGTGTGATTAGTGTCTCCATGGCAACACTGACACATCCCAACAAAAAAGCGGCTTGCTAACAGGTGGCTAACTGAAACTGCTAAACATCGTCCTGTCGAACATTAGCCACCTTTAGCTTAGCGACCTTCATGGAGTTTATAGCACGATGCTAGCTATTTACTTCTGGCAATTGCACTTTACTTCAGCTATTATAAAAGTGGTGTTAATATGTGGAGATTATCCTGCTGAACAAAACGTGTAAGTATCATAAACGTGTGTTTGCTACAGAGCTTATGCTCTGCAAAAATACGTCATCACTGAATCACTCAGCACAGACAAGGGTTTTAACTTAAAGGGGACCTATCATGCAAAATGCACTTTTGTACGTCTTTTCTACATGAATATGTGTCCCCGGTGTTCCAGGGAACTCACCAAGTGTCAGAAAACACAACCCTCTCTATTTTCCTCCATACCCAAATCTCTAAAAAAAGGGGCTGCAACGGATCTGATAAAAACTGATCCAGATTTGAACACTGTCCTGACGTCAGGACGGTGGCGCTACGGCTATTGGGCCAACTCCACCAATCAGGAGGAGGCAGCCACGGCCATTGCCGTTCGAAAGCGCTGGAGACGCTGTAGTACATATGCCAGGCCTGTAGGTGGTGCTGTTCTCACTGAATCTGCCCTTGCTAAAACAGAGCTAAAAAATGTCAAATTGAGCAAAATGAGGCATGGCTAAAATGCATGATCTGTTTGGTATTTTGAAAAAAAAAAAGTATAAATATGCCTTATATGGGTATGGTCCTACACTATATTATTCAAATATAGCATGATAGGTCCACTTTAAATGTGTCATACATCTTCCCTTCTGTGTCTCTTCTCTTCTGTAATGTAGTTTTAGTTTGGATTTAAGCTTCAAGACAATATACTGTCATGACTGCATTCAGGTTGCCATTGTGACAAAAAAATAACTTATCCAGTAGTGATGTTTCTACATATTTTGGGACTGCTGTAGTTGATTTCTGCCATTTTCTTCCTGCTTCTACAAATAACTGCAAAGCCTCTGATCTGAATCCACCTCATCCCAATATCATCTTAGTCATTGTTTTTCTTTCTGTGTGCTTCTTTCCTTGCATAAATATATATGTGCGTTTCAGCATTTTGGATCAAATGAATCACTCGCTGTTTCTGAAATGTTTCCACCTACTCTTCGTCTCTTGCTGTATTTTTCTCCGTCGACTAATCCACCCCTCTTCGTCTTTCATGACACGTCTGTCCTTCCTGTCTGCTGTGGGAAGATAGATGCATCATGAGGGGGTTGGGGTGCGTTTGTTTGCATGCAGGGTGGCACATCTTGTCAAAATCTAGCAGCTATTCTCCTCCCAGCTGGGCTGCAGTGTTGTTTCTGTAAAATCAAACACTTTCATCCCACAGCTCAACGGATAACAGCTTTTTAAAGGTCGATATTGATATTGTTGCAAGTTAACAATGCCTGTACAGTTATTCATTATAGATGAATTGGCAGTGCTGATACAGGGTGTCCGCGGGGTCTTAAAAAGTATTAAAAGTTGATAAATCAATTCAGCGAAAATTAAAGGTAGGGTAGGTAAGTTTGAGAAACCGGCTCGAGATCGCTAGAATTTGAAAATACACAACCGGAGAAAATCTGCCACTTCCTTACAGAGCCCCTCCTCCAACACACACGAACGCGCACATGACCAATGAGGGCACGAGATAAGTTTTTGCACCGATGGAAGGCTGACAGGCAGGTAGGCCATCCAGTTATTTTAGCTGGGCCGGCTAAAATAATTGGTCGTGCTTTTTACAGTACCACGGCTTCCACAGATGATATTTTTTAATGGATTTTTTGTCAAAGCACTTCAGATATTCATTGCTATCGGGATGTTAAGAGCATTCCATGGAATATAACAACAAGTGTATCTCGAGCCGGTTTCTCAAACTTACCTACCCCACCTTTAAGGCTATTAAAAAGTATTAAACGGCATTTTCCAAGGTATTACATTTTGTAGCTTGTTTTCAATAAGTATATAAATTGTCCAAAGAGGTTGTATTCTACAGTCTGCCTGAATGTAATCATTGCGTAGGTGTGTAGTGTGATTCTGTGTAGTTTATTTATGGCATCCCGTTGGATTTGACGTCATCTGAACAGGACATCGCACGCTCACTGCTTGATAGCGCGCGAAGGTCCGTTTACGCCGGTTGTTAAACAACATCGTTATGGGGAAATGCAAGTTTGCGTCCAAATGGTTGGAAGATAAGGAGGAAGGACAATCAATACTGTATATAGTAAATGTGGGGTAAAGTGTGTCGCCAAGGTAACCGGTTAAAACTCCAAGTGGCGATGAGGTCTTCAAATGTATGGAAAGGGTCTTAAAAAAGGTTTCCTGCATATACCCTGTGATATGTACCATTTCATATTTAGTTCAATTTAGTCAATGCTAGTAGTAGACACAAAAAGTGCATTAAAAATTGAATACATTTAATTTTGTCACAGGAAATTGTCCTTTGAATGAACTGTCAAATGGCTAGTAATCAGAATATAAGTATTATACACATTTAAACTGTGTTATTTCATTTTATTTTGTTCTCCAAAAACATATTTTACACTTTCTTTGTTCCGAAATATACAGTATAATAAACTGACCATTAAAACCATCTGTTTTCTTTTATTAAATCATTGCAACAAATCAAACTTGTCTCCACATTTAGCAAAACGATCATTTAAAGTGTGATCCTTCACACTCAACTGTCAACATAATTCATTCCTAACTTCTCAGCTCCTCCACCCGACACCTCTGCTTCTTTTTCTGTCTTTCACACCTCCTGACATCAGTTTTTCGCTGTGAGAAGCTTTTCCCTGGATGTCCTTTATCTCTTGTTATCTTCCTCCTAAGATAATAGTCTTCCTAAAAACTAATACCTAAGAGGAAAAAGTCTAAGAAGCGTATTCATCTGCGCGTTTTTCCTGCTGTAACCTGCAAACGTTAGCATGCATGGCTAACTAGTTTGCTAACCTAGGTTGAACACACGTAATGAGGTAGCATTACATTTGTCAAAATCATTAGTGGTTCCTCATTAATTTCTCTTAAAATCAAAAATACAAACACTATAGCATAAATCTAACAACTTTCTTGTGGGTGATCCTACATTTTAGACCTAATACTAAATACTAGGACACATCTACGCTGCAATAATTGATTTCATATAGGGCTGTGTAATTAATCGTATTTTAATCGCAATTACGATTTTGGCCTGCCACAATTACGAAAACAACATAATCGGAAAAATTATTATTATTATTATTTTGCTTTGCTAGGTTGTGACAGTGCACTGCAACATATTTGATCTCATTTATTTGTATTTATCATATTTATATATGTTTATTAGCTTGTTGAAGTGCGCTCCAAAATATTTGTTGATCTTGTTTATTGGTATTTATTATTTTGATATTATTTATTTAAATGTAAATATAAATGTATCATTTATTTTATGTATTGGTTTTTCAGTTGAATTATACGTTCAGGGAAATCAACAGTTATAAGATACTGTTCAAATTATTATTTGTATTTTTTTTAAAGTTCAATAAATTGATGTTTTCAAAGTCAATGAATAATCGTGATGTCAATTATTGACCAAAATAATCGTGATTATGATTTTTGCCATAATCGCACAGCCCTAATGTCATGTATATCTTGTACCGAGTTCATCCCTATGTGTCCAGTGCCGTTACCTTGCTTCTCCTTTTTGCACCCCTTCAGGTCCATCACCAGGGCGTATTACCGTAACTCTGTGGGCGGCCTCCTCCTATTCGACATCACAAACCGTCGCTCTTTCCAGAACGTCCATGATTGGCTGGAGGAAGCTCGCAGCCACGTCCAGCCGCACAACATCGTCTTCTTATTGGTCGGCCACAAGTGTGACCTGGAGGCACAGCGCCAGGTGTGTAAAGTATAAAAGTGAACAAAACAAAATCTTTGTTGAGTTGCTGGGGATAGTGGCTGTTTTTTATGTAATACAGAGTGTTTAAGAAAGTGTGCAGCAGTAAAAAATAACCTTGTGTTCACATTTAGATCAGAGGAAAGTCGTTTAATTCTCTTGGGGCAGCTGGCAGACAGAAAGCAAAAATATCACTATTGAAATTAAGACTTGGATGATACTGCAAAACGCTCTGAAGAACAGTGAGTCTAAACTCAAAATGCAATGTTTCAGCAGGGTTCAAAATGTCCAAACTAAGCCACTTCATTCTTATCAGCAAAGGGAACAAGTCTTCATCCAACTAGGAGGGATATTCTGCAAGTTCGAGACAAAAAAAGCTCCTACACCAAGGTGCACTTTGCCTGAGGTGCACATTGACACCTTGACAATCAATGAATTAGTTCAGACCCCGACTAGCAACACGTTTGTTGAGATCTTGTTGAGGACCTTTTTCAATGCCATTTTCCTGTGTGTCACAATGACGCATTTCGAGTTTCTTACATTTTTTGTGTGAAATGAAACCGCACCAAGGGAAAAAGGCAACACGTTCATCTTAAATCTCACAAACTATTAGCTTGAAATCCCTGCTTTCAGTTCCTGGTGCTCCTTAGTTCTTACAGTAGGACTGACTTGTTGGAAAGGACCGTGGGTAGTCCTTTCCAGATCTGGATTCAGGACTTCAGAAGGATGAAAGGAATATAAAAAGGTTAGAAAACTGTCAAAAAAACTATCATTTCACGTAGAGATGTCCCGATCCGATCACGTGATAGGGGATCGGAGCCGATCACGTGATTTTCAAAAGATCGGAATCGGTAGAAAAAAATCGGGGATCGGGATTTTTTTTTTTATCAAATATTTTTATTATTTTATTTAATGTTACAAAACAAAAATGACCATGTTCACGTCTTAAAGTCATCCTGAGGCCTTAGTTTTGGTTTAAAATGACACAACATCATGTATGTGTTGCTTCTTTTGGGCTTGTTTTCATAGACCTGGTTGCTTATTTCTCTCAAATCTGGCAACAGAGTGGGCGCAGTGTCTAATAGTAGCAGTAAGCTAACAAGAGGCTACGTTCAGCTGGTGACTCGGGAGTCGGGACAGAGAAAATGTCAGGAGTTTGGAAGTATTATAAAATTGAAAGCGAAGGCAGTGCAACAGCCAGATGCAATGTTTGCAAGGCGGAGGTTCCGCGTGGTGGAAAGAACAGAGCTACGTTCAACACGACCAATCTAATACAAACACCAACAACAACACAACGAGTACACAGCGGCCATTCAGGTAACGGCACTGAAACAACCAACACTTTCAGAGACTTTTAAAAGGAAAGAGAAACTGCCCCAAAACAGTGAAAAGGCCAAAAAAAGAACAGCCAAGATAGCTGAATTCATCGCGTTGGATGACCAGCCGTTATCTGTTACCTTTTTTTTCTCTTAATGCATTGCATAAAGATCGGATTGGGAAAAATCGGTATCGGCAGATTGTCAAAATCAAATGATCGGAATCGGATCGGGAGCAAAAAAAGCTGATCGGGACATCCCTAATTTCACGGGAAGACTAGGGGTAGAGGAATGTGAGAATTTGGTTAGGGGTAATATCTGGAACAAACTACCAGAAACCTGCAGGTGCGCTGCAACTCTTACTACTTTTAAATCCAGGCTGAAGACTTTGTTTTTGCCGCTGCTTTTAATTGAACTATCAACATCAATGTGTTTAATGCTCTCAATGTCTTTCATTTTTGTAAAGCACTTTGTGTTGAAAAGTGCTATATAAATAAACTTGCCTTGCCTTCAGAGGTTTGGTACTAGCTCTTCACTGCCCTACCACATTGGGAAGTTTCATCTCATCTCCTTTGGTCGTCTAGGTAACTCGGCAGGAAGCAGAGAAGTTGGCGGGGGCGTACGGGATGCGCTACGTCGAGACGTCGGCCCGCGACGCCATCAACGTGGAGCACGCCTTCACCGAGCTGACCAGAGATATCTTCGCTCTGGTGCGGACCGGAGACATCACGATCCAGGAGGGATGGGAGGGCGTGAAGAGTGGGTTCGTCCCCAATGTGGTTCACTCCTCGGAGGAAGTGACCAAGAGCGACCGCCGCTGTCTGTGTTGATCTGGCAAGAGTTTTGGGAACTGAAGATGAAAAGAGGGAAGGGATCCAGGAAGGATTCAGAGGAGAGTGGGCTGAGATGTCAGCCCTCTTGACTTTAACCCTCTGTGGTTCAGACTGGATACGAAAGGAGAGGTTTGAGGACTTTTAATAAAAGGTAAAAACCAGACAAGAACACCTTGAACGTGGGTGGACACAAAAGGGTTGTGCCCATATCTGTTTGGTTTCCCAGAGAGGAAGGATAACAGATGCTCATTTACTCACGAGGGCTCAAATGATTTGTTTTGGTTTGCTTGAAAATCTCACCCTTAGCATCTTAGAAAGGCCTTAGGAAAAGGATCCATTTGGGTTTTTCGCCAAAATCAATGAGACTAATCTTTCTTTCACATTCACCTAGCCTTCCACTAATCTCTCCTCCAATATGCAATTACATGATCACTTAGGACATGATCACTTTACGTTGAGGTGCAACATCCTCAGAGCACATATTATTTAAAAAAAGTTAAGTGGGCGCCCTTAGATTCCTCGTTAACAAGAGTCTTGTTTCTCTTGTGCTGACATTTTGCTCCACATTCCACTATCAGGGGTCAATGGAGGAGTCCTGGAGGGCCTGCGTTTAATGAGGGATTTCCTTTCCTGGAGCTGGGAACACTATTTCTCTTTGAAGCAATTAAGGCCTCCTGTGAGCTCAATGACATTGACTTCATGGTAATATCCAGTATCATTCTGCTAAATACCGCACTATAATAAAACGTTGTCACCCATCCAGTTCCTAATGGACTCCTTTAGCAGGATAAGACAACGTGTACAGCTAAACGGACCGAGGTGGACTAACTTACGACGCCTCATTGTATGCCTTGAACTGGGGAATTGTTAAGATTGACTAATAGGAGTGTTGGAGCCAGAAAGCACTTTAACAGCCAAGTTTAACTTAACTGTGGAGCCTCGTTTGGGACTACAGACGAACACAGAGATAATGTATTCCTTGAAAGCAAAGAGACGGACCAGACCATGGACTCCAAACAACAAGGGTCACACAATATCCACAATGCACGCATACAGGCAATATAATCATGCAAAGAATGTCCAATTGGCGGGCGTTAAATCAACCCAACACAGATACAGGCGATCACGGAAATTACAAGGTTACACTTTGTCCTGATTCGGTGGTTTACATGCTTTTTATGTTTTTGCGCAAGTCACAAACCTTTATTTTCATTTTTTAAATACTTAAATGCAACAGATTGATGTACCCGGCACGGTTACTTGGGATTTTGATTTGTCTGTCCTTGCTATGATGTCTGTTCTATTTCTTTCTTTCTTTTTGAAATACATTCATCCACTGTCTTTCCCCCTGCAGCTCATAATTACAGTTACATTTTATCACACTGTATGCCTTCTTTTTACACGTCTCCAAAGCCTTCTGCTTTATATTTTTACATGAATGTATCAGCAGGGGAAAAGGTGAGGTTTTTACAACAAGACATGTGTCAATGCAAAACACTTTGTCTGACAAAAGCTTGGAGAAAAGCGCTGCATAATAACTTAGAGTGAAATACTTCCAGACATAAGAAAAATGTAATTCAAGTAATGATCTTTAAATTCATTCCAGAAATAATAACACATAAAAGATCTCCCAGATGTCATTGTGTTTTTGACATTGAATATTGTTTTTTCCTTATAAACAGTTTGCTGTATTATCACCAGTACTGAATACTTAAATACTTTTATCCACAACTATCCACTCATTTAAAATACCTGCAATAAAATACTCTTGAGTCCTCTCTTAAATCTCTATCAAATATTGTGTTATCCTTATTAATTTGTTACCCAGTCAATAATGATTTTTGCCTTCTCATATAATATTGATTTGGGTTCTCATTTCATTTATGAGTCTTTAAATTAACAGTCATAATGCAAAGAAAAGTGCAAGCTGAAAATTAAAAAAAAGTCTCATTAAGGGATTCATATATTGTCTTTTAAGGAACTGTGAGGTGAAGAAATGCTTGATTGAGGTACATTTCCTAATCTGTCTCTCATGTTTCATGCCAGATTGTAATATCAGACTCCATGACGTAACAATTTATTTGTAACTGTTGTTGAAAACATTGAAATCTTGTCGAATCTGAAAACGTAAAAAATGTTAGGCTTTTTCTCTTGGTTCATTGTTTAAACGATTGTAATTAACACATCTTAAGTGACAGATTTGAATTATGTCCTGCTGTCATACTGTCTATTTTGTGTCATATTGACTGGATAAAGGACGAAATAAACGGACACTATTTAGGCAAAGAGAAGTCAGGTTAACCCCAGACAGCTGATTCTAGTAAAACCCAATTCGATCAGTGTGTGAAACATTGAGTCAGCAATTAAACGCTTAAAAGACCTCCTTTAATTGAGAGGCCTCTTCTCTCCCAGAAGCTGCTAACTGTCTGCAAGAGGCTTTTAATGTTTTGGCCTCACATGACACAAATACAATACAGTATGTTTCCTTTCAGTAAGTCACATGAGGTTTCTGAACTTGAAAGCAGCACTCGTTTCCAGAGGAACTTACTGCACAGGGTGATTTACTGGCACTGCACTGTTCTCAGGAAGGATCTAACTGAGGCTGCTTTCATGCACAGAATACATATGACTGCCTAATTCACTGAACATGTCAAGTTAACAGGTCTCTATCAACACACACACAAGTTGAAAATAGGGTGCTGCTGTAACTCTAGTCAAATGTATGTAGAGATTCAGATTGAAAGTCTCATTTTATATTATTTCATATTATTTTGTTTAATCTGTAGGCTACAACTAAACAAGATGTAAAAATGGCATATCTTAGTTTTGAAGGGGAATTATGTGCTGGAATATTAAATGAGTCATGAAGTCTTGTCATAGGTAGAGAGTTTCAGATTTTGGACAGAAAATAGCAGTTTACCCGTTTCCAGTCATCATGCTAAACTAAGCTAACAAGCGGCTAGCTGTAGCTTTATTTGTATCACACACAGTTAGTTAGCCCCAAGTTGAGTCCATCATGAAATATTGTTAGATTTCATTTAAAAGGCTTAGCTAGGGTTATCTCTGTGACTTAATGTTATATGTAATGCATATTCAAAAGAGGCACAAACTGGGGCTAATTTGTGTGTTGAAAATTAAGCTAACACTACCAGACAGCTAGCCTAGCATTAAAAGTGAAAACAGGGTAAAACGGCTAGTTTCACTTATCCAAACATAGTAAAAAGAAATCCAGCTAGAAGCGCCCTGACACTCACTTTTTAAGACTCTGCTTTAAGTTACTGCTTGTGGACCAAAACACTATTTGCTACCTAGTTTGTGTGCTAAGCTAATCTAGCAGACTGCTGTTTGTCGCTTCATATTTACCGACATGCCATTGGTGTCATTTTTTCATATAGAAGCTAATGTGCATTGTCACATTCTTTAAAGCCTCATCATTATCTCAAATGTTTTACCATGTCCACGATGTAAAAGGAAACGTAGTATCTGTAGAGCCTACGGGGGATGGGAAATGAATGTCCATATTTGTGTGTAATTTCTGGGAGTTGTTAACATTTTGCACATGAAACGCCTCATGACTTTCCAAATTACTCTTTAATTTGACTTTGCACATAGATATGTTTAAAGGGGACATAAATTGAACTGTAGCTGTCTTTTCTACCCTGCCACTCTGACATCAAAAGCATGAATCTGTTGGGTGACGACAGCTATGTCCTGCCCTCAGTGTTTCTTCTCACAGGAGTCGTGGTACAATAAAAACTCACTTATTTTCAACCCTCGGAGATGTACAGACAATATCACTGTCCTCAATCCTGCTGGGTTACATCGGACAGTCTCTTGCTCCACTCTAGTTATCTCTCAACAAACTGAAATGTACTAAAAAATAAATAAAATGTGACTAGAAAAATAAACATGTCATTGTGAGTTTTTACGCACAAGGTTGTGGCTTTTACCGTAGAGTATTTGAGAGGAAATATGTTTCATGTCGTTTAAATGAGTAATTTAAGATTTAAAAATGTTTGACATTAAATAGGAATATCTTACAAGCACATATTTCCAAATGTGCATGTGCTTGACTTAAGCTTATTGGTGTTAAAGGATGATACATCAATTAAAATCTATACATAAACAGATGTGATTGAAGATAGTATTGTAAAAAAAAAAGTGTTATCTTGTCATGTCACTTTCACGAGAAGGTGGTGGTTCTCTTTTGATCATTAGGATGCAATTACAATTAGTTCCCTCTATCATTATCTTTAAACATACTTAGAAAAAATGCTTTTTTGTACAGTTTGCTGTGTCAACACATTACCACTGGGTGGAAGCACTGAGGCATACACATTTGACAACACCATCTGATATCCTAAAAAACTGTCGGAGAAGCAGGTTTCTGCACATTTGTGTTCTGTTAAAAATGCCTTCAAATGTTTCCTCTACTAGAAGCTTATTTTGGATTCTCCATCTTAAGTAAGAAGCTGCAAGAGGACAAGATGCATGAAAGGAAAAGGGTTGTTTTTTAGGGGAAGAAGGAAAAGTTATGGAGAAAGCTATACGAGGAAAAACAGGAGGAAGCGACGTACGTTTGACTTAATGGAAAAGTACGAGGACAACAAGCAAATATTTCATTGATATTTTTGGTTTCCATGAGTGAATGTAGATTTAAAATCAGATTTGCAACCGTGTTACTATAATTAGAGTAATTGCAGTAACTGTGTTGCATTTCCTGCAGCTCAATTTATTATCTTTAGTTTAAGTAAGCATAATCTACATTGGTGTTAAATATATAACCGTTTAAACCCAGAAGATTGCAACCATTTCCCCTCTGTTAAAATGATAATTCGATCAAGAGGTAAATAGACATTTAAATTCATTTCTACAAAAGGTCTAGCACGGTCTAGCACAGTCTAGATTGCTATTAAAAAAGCAAAAAAAAATACATCTTAACATAAGTACGATAGATTCCCGAGCTGGAGGAATCCATTTTTGTATGGTTTCCTACCCGTGTTTCTCAAATACATCAAAGAAAATGTGAAAATAAAGGGTTCATTTTTCAAAAGTGTTGATGTTTAAATTGTCCTTAATTTCTTGAATGACCCTTAAATTAAGAATTTGCCAAAATGTCAAGACTTCTTATGAAACCTGAGGAATATACCGTACATATTTAATTGTACGTAAGTTACTGTAAATAAATGTTGCATTTAAGCTTAAAAAAAACAACCACATTTTAACCTGCAGGTAAAAAAACATTTTCTAACCCATCTGTTCAAATCAGAGGAATAAACACACCAGGTGAAGGTATTTTCTCGTTGCCCAAATGTTCTTCTTTTACTTCATTCAGCGTATAGTGAATACAGTGAGACAAATAAATACAGACAGAACAGCGGCTGAGGAGGAAGAGGAGGAGGAGGAAGAGATGGCAGAGTGTTAAAGGACGGAGGAGTGAACACTGAACCACTTTGTCATCCAATAAGTCTGAATCAGGAGGGAGGGAAAAACGATGCAAGAAAACCCTCACACATAAATCTGCCAAAGATAGGAGTACTTAAATCAATAAAAAAAGAATACAAAAAATTGCCTTTGTTTTTGTTATTTTTTACTTGAAAAAAATACTTTAAAAAGTAACAAATCAACTGATAACAGTAGTGGTGGAAGCTTGACTTAACGGAGGGCATATTTCAAATGAAGAGTGATTTAATCTCAATGAGTTAAATCAAACACAACTTTTATATTTGAAATATGCCCTCTTCTCCACAGAGCTATAGGGGTGAACATACACATGACTTGAAGGGGACTGGGTCTTTATTCGTATTTATGAGAGTAGAACATAGTTAGCAGACGGGATGTGGACGCTGTCGGTATTAAGACTTGTCTGCAGATTTGAGGAGGTTTTCTTTGCTCCTTCTCTTCACGTCCCAGTTGTAAACTCGTGCCATGTCTGAGGGAGCGGGAGTTGAGGAACGACAGCAGCAGGATGTGGCAGAATCATTCATAATAAAAAACAGTGTTTTACATTTTTATTTTATAATGTATAGGATTATGTAAACTGTAAGATCTACAAATACAAAGACCAGGGTTCATACACTTTTTCACCAATGATTTTCAATGACCTCTACCTAATTTTCCATGACCAAAAAAATGACTCTTTCTCAGCGGTACCACTGAAAATGGATTATTTTAACATGGAACAGGAAAATAAGGTCTGCATATGAAACATGTTGTGCCTATCTAAAACAAATCAAATAGGCTTACTAGCTTCTACTAAAATCTCTCACCAGCAAAATACCTCGACAGTTAAATGCCATTTTACGTTTCATTACTATACAGTATGTATTATCATTATAGTATTACTATTTTGGCGATTAGATAAAATATACTAATTTGATGTAACTTCAGTAAAAATGTCCATGATTTTTCCAAAACTTTGGGAAAAATATTGTTTTCCATAACTTTTCCAGGGCCTGGAATTAGCTTTTTGAATTTCCATGACTTTTCCAGGTTTTTAATGACCGTAAGAACCCTGAAATACTACATTTTTTTTTATTTAAGAGGGTTAGGGTTACATTTGGGCTAAAACACTTCATGAGATGCATTGATCAAAAATAATAAAACCACCAGAAATGTTTCAGAAAAAAACAACTGGTTCCAGGTCATTAAAATGTGAGGATTGGCTGTTTTTATACATTTTAATATCGACATTGTTTGAGAAAATTGTGATGGTTATTCACTCTGGCATTCATTCATCTTTAAAAAGGTTCAGTTCATTCAAACTGATATGTGTTCCCTTACCTCAAGTATCTAGCAATGTAGTGTGTACATGTGGGTAACCTGACTCAATTGAGATTTGTTTTACATAACCTTTAATATATGTTAAACCTTTATGGGGCTTAATGCTTCTGGAAAATTTGAAGTATGTATCCGTGTTATTTTACCAAAAATATAAAGACAGTAGTGAGACCCCCTTACCAACTGATTGTATCCATCCATACACACATCATTGAAGTTTAGCCAGCAGATGTCACCGTTCTCTAAATCAAATGCTCCTCAACAATGCACCATTTCAACACAAATGCACAGCCACCTTTATGGAAAACAATATTAAAACATATGAGTTTGTGTTGAAAAATACCTGTAAAAAAAAAAAAAACACCTCCACAGAACTTAGAATCTGCGGTAAGCCCAACCTGAGTGGACTACATTGTGGAAGGATACTGACTTCGGTGGTGGTGAACTGGTCTCGCAGGAAGTCCAGATCGTCCTCGAGTGTCTCGCAGTTACGAGACGCCGTGGACAGGTTCTTCTCCAGCAGAGCCTGGGCTTCATCGATGTCGTACTCTAACATCACGTTAGCCTTCGGAGGGAAATGTCGGGGTGGGAAGGAGTGAAAGATGGAGAGAGGATTTCAGTTATGGCGTTCACCGACTTCACCTCTTATATTTGTCTCCGTAAAACAGCTCTCATGCAGGGTCTCAGACCACACATCAGGAAATACAACTGACTTTAATCTAAGCGGTACTTACCCCTAACCATAGGCACACTTTATCGGTGGGCGGCACTGAAGCCTTGCAGTAAACATTGTCGGCCAATAGGAAGTGCGTGTCCATGGGAGTTTTGGTGTCCTGAGAACAAAACATTATAATAATACAATTAAATTAAAATGCAAGGCAGATACAATATAAAAACATGATTAAATCATTTCAAAAACAACAACAAATAGCATCAGTTAGGATACTGAGTTTACTATTTATAAATGTACGTTTATAAGAGCAATACACACCTTTTTCTTCTGCATGTGTCGCAGGATTTCTAGCGTCTGTGAGATTTGTGGGATCTGGCTTTTCAACCTACACATCAAGAGAAGTAAAACATTTCAGTAAGACAGTCCAGTTTCATAAAATCAAACACTAGTTGCAACTTATTTTATGCAAGTAGATGAAGTCTCTTTTTGTTGGTGTTACCTGAGTTTCTTCTGGGACAGGTTGAGCTCCATGTATTTATATTTCTGGTGCTGCTCGTCCAGCTTCCTCAGCGCAGAGTCTGCCGTCTCGTTGCCAGGCTTTTTCATAAAGGAGTCCACATCCTCCTGTAGGACACATCAGAAGAGACAGGACATTAAAACCTAACAGAGAAATCATCTAGCATAGATTTTAAGTTGGGTCACTTTGAGTTGCCTTAAAAACATTTGTCAAAGAGCAGCAAAGGTAGAATTGACCAGTCTCTGTTGGGTACTTCCGATGATATAGCAAAACCATTTTAAAACTACCTCAAACATTAACATATCATTCTCATTTCTACTGAAAATTGTGCACCTTGGTTAACAATTCACCAATAAAAAAAAATGATGTTTCTTTTTTCAAATGGATAAATGTTAAGTCTACTCTTAACCTATATATTATGAACACTTCAAACGTCATTGTGTCACCAGATCAGGAGGTACATGTTTTCTACTGTATACAGAAGGGAATGATTAACTGAGGTACTTACAATACATACAATTTGAGTGAATGTTATTTACTTGATACATTATTTTCATGCTTCTTTATACTTTTAGTCTACTACAATGCTGAAACATCTACAGTAGTGCAATACATTAATGATGCTATCGTAATATCAATCCAAAAACGTCATATATATATATTAGGAAAACACTGACTGACACATTCTACTGTGTCAGTACTTTCACATAATGTTGATAAGTTACACATGTGCTACTTAATGCATGGCACTAATCTGTAGTGGAGAATTGAAAGTATACTTTTACTTCAGTAAATAATGTGAAATATCCTTCCACAGTATTGATATTTCCTGAAAAAGGGAAGAGGTTGGAGGCAGCTAATGCTAATTTAGTCAGACTGTCATTAGCAGAGCATGTTATTAGGCTAACATGTAGCTAACTGCAGTTGTTTAAAAGCCTACAGAGGAAAAGAGGTGCAGTAAAATGCAGAAGCAGCTCGCACACACACAGACTCTGGGATGATGTCCATAGATGGACGTGAGGAGCCGCCCTGCACACACTGCAGGATTAGCATTAAGCTAACTAGCTCATAGCCAGCATGACGCGCCCACACACAAACCACAACAATAACACTTGTGTTTTCACCCTTCAGACGTCAATGTGGAGTTCTGACAACCTAAAGCAGTACATGTCAGTTTTACGCACCACAAAAATAGCTTCGGGGATCCCGAGATGCTTTTTCTTTGTAGCCTGAACGGCATTGCTGGTATCTATGGTCGCCGCCATGTTGGAGAGAGGCAACACCTTCCTCCTTCTTTACGTACAAGTCTATGCGTCATTGCGTCATTGCGTCATTACGTCAAATGCGTAAAATAGCGTAAAGGCTCGACTGCCTCTAGTGACCGCAGATTGCTACTATGGTGCTAAAAACCAGAACCAAATGTGGTCCTTCACGACCTATGATATGTGTAGAATAAAGTAGTGTTTATTGGCAGAGATTTCATGTAATATGAACTATGCTCATTAGTGTATAATCACTTAAAACGAATGGCTCACCACACTACTACTCAACTTACTCTATAGTTATCCATTCATAAAAGTTGCGAATGCTAACTAACTTGTCTTGCATGTCGTGCAAAGAAAAAGCAAGTTTGGCTTTATCGTCGGTGATTCAGAGGGTGTGAATATTGATCTGCAGGTGATAATAACTAAGTAAATCAACATTCAGGGCTTCAAGTAAATGCATTACAACGGACTCCAATTCTAGTTAACACAGACTACAATTGCAGAGGTCCAATGAGATAGATTTTTAGTTTAAATTACTATATATTCTCCCCTAAAAGCAGCCTGATCTTTGATTTGAACTATATTTAAATTATTCCAGCATCATGGTTGATATATTAAAAAAACTCTAAGGCTTGAGCACCAGGATACAAAGACAAATGGAAATGTACTGTCACTGATCCGGATGCAAAGCAGATAGTAAGATTTTAATTTAAATGTAAAATGTGTACTCACTGCTTGGACAAATAAAACCCAGCTGTCTTCAAGCGTTTTGTAAAACTTTATTAATGTCATCACTGAAAACGGTCCTTACATTTGACACTCTTTCAGGGGAAAGGTTGTAGATGCAAACATTATATAATATGTTGCATCTACTTTCTGGATATTGTACATTTGTTATATAAACTAGCATTACTTAAATATGAAGACACTAATTGAAAGTAGCATATATTTTACAATAATTCTGTTATTTTCTAATAAATATGTTTTTTTTCAGATATAACATCACCCTAAAGGAATTTGACACAAAATCAAACTAAATGTGTGTTTTATGGAACACATTGTAAATCAGGTGTTTCAGTCTGCTCTTGTTTTGAGTTTTCTTCCATCTCTGGAAGCTTCTTCCAGCGCAGTTGAACATCTGTAGTGGCGCCCAGTTTAGTTTCCACCTAGGCATAACAAAAAGAGGTATAAAATGTTATATTGAACACATGATCATTGATTCAAAGGGGTTTTATCAGGGAGGATTTGTGATTTTACACCAGGAACAATTGAATGACTCCATACAAGTCGTCAGGAATTCGTCAAAGGTTAAAATGTGAACAGTCACCGTTTTCAAGATTGAATCCAACACAGCTTGATCCGTCATGTTCACAGAGTCGTCAGCCGTCAGCTTCACTTCAACCAAATACTTCTTCCTTGGCTCTTTAAAAAAGAAAAAAGGGACAATATTTTTTGCCTATTTAAAGGAATAGTAAAACATTTTTGGGAAGTATGCTCATCTTTAGCAAGAGTAGGACAGTCTGTTGGTTAAAATCAATGAGAGAAACTATACACTTGTCATGAAACTCAATTTAATAGTGGTGTCTCTTTATGAACTACATCAAAAACGGTATATTACATTTTATTTTTGTGGTGTGAAAATGCAAAAATATATGTAACATATGTAAAATGTATACACATATACTGTATATCCTATCGGTTTGGTCTAAAAGTATTTATGCTGCTTTTTATATATGTATTGATGTACAGCACTTTGGTCTATATAAATAAAGTTGGATTGGATATGTAAAATATGATATAATGGAAAAATAATGTCCCTATTCCCCTTAAAAAAAATCTTAATTTTTCATATACAGTGCATATCAGTAGCATTTCTCATAACTACACATATTGAGATGTACCATATCATCATGACATCTTCAACTCTTCATTAAAAACTCACCTGTTCCACATGGCCTTTGACCCCTAACCCGTTTGACCCCTAACCCGTCACCGTGCCCCTGCTTCCACTCCTACTGCTTTTTATTGAATTTTCTATTTGTTTTACCTTATTATTTGCCCTTTTGTTTGTTTGTTCACCATGTCAAGCGGCATTGGGTCCCTTGAAAGGCGCTATACAAATGTAATCTATTATTATTATTATTATTATTATTATTATTATTATTATTATTATTATATCATACGTATTACCAGTGTAGCAAAAGAAGGGCAGTTTTTCAGCACAATCCTTGTCCACTATTCCCAGAGGTTTGCTGTTGACATCCAGTGCGGCACAATCAGCGACTCCCAAGAGTTCCTGAGGTCTCCAGGGTATGAAGGATGCTTCCTTCCCATCGGACCACACCCAGGACTCTGCCTTCAGCCCGATCCATGTCCGGAAGCTAAGCGATAGATCCAGCAGCGCCTCGTTGTCCAGCTGGTTTCTAACTCTGGCCAGGTCTGTGTGCCGCTCCCTGCAGTACGCCTGAGCCGAGGGCCAGTCCACGAGGTCGTTATACAAAAAAAACCTCTCAGAGAGATCGGTTGTGGATTCTGCAAATAATAATAATAAAGCTTTATTTATATGGCACTTTTCATACAACACATGCAGCTCAAAGTGCTTTACAAAATGACACATCACAAGTAAAAAACAATTCCCCTCAGATTATTTGTTAAGAACTTTAAAAGGTACATGCAGCAAAATATAACCTTTTATCAGGTTAATAGACACAAGGAGGTAAAAGGTATGATAATACAAATTCAATAAAATAAAATAAATAATGACACAAGACAACTGAGTCGATGCGACAATATAAAAATATAAAACCCCATAAAACAAAGTGAACATATAGGTACAACAGAAATTAAAATAAAAAGTCAACAATACCACCATTTCTTAGTCAACAATAAATTCTTTTAAAAAAACGTTTATTTTCAGTGGGTTCTTACATTTTTCAATGAAATGTAACTTTTTAAACCAATGTGTAATTGTGTTTGGATCAAAGAGAATACTTACCGTTGTAGCAGATGAATTTCAAAGGAGTGTTGCATTTTGCAGCAAACCACTTTCCGGTGTTTCTTATGAACCCACAATGTTTGGCTCCTTCAGGTTCATCACTCGCCCAGTTCCAGTAGGACGGTTCTCCCTCTTTGTGGTCGTCAGCGTCGGACACTGACCATCCCCAACTTCTCTGCAAACCTATGAAGACGTGTGAGAATTCAGAATCCACAAGACTACCTAGATCCACGAGGTCCTGCTCATCGTTGACGGCGGCCAAATCGGTGTGATATTCCCTGCAGTGCTGACGGGCCTCGAGCCACGTTTTGGACTCGTCGATGAAGTTGTACCGAGGACGATGAAGAGGGAACGCAACGTGGAACAAACCTGTGGACAGGGGTGGAAGAAGTTTTAGGATATTTCCTTAAAGGTCCCATGTCATGCTTTTCTGGTTAATACCCGTCCCCTTGTGTGTTATGTAGCTTTTTCTGCATGTAAACGGTCTGCAGAGTCCGAGTACAACTCTAACACAGAAAAGACCTGTCTATGCTGCCCCAGAACGCCTCGTTGGGGATTTCTCTTTTTCCATTGTTTACTTCTTGGGTAGAGTGACGTATTTCGGGTATAGTTACGTTACGTCCGCGGAGCCGTTGCGTTTGGACCAATCCGCGGACTTCCTCTCACACACACACACTCGGCGGGACATTGCGAGGCTCGCTGCTGCGAGGAGCGGGACACTGTGAGCTGGTGTCCCGCTGGGAGACAGCGAGACACCGCGGAACTCAGCCTGGGCGCACACACAAACTCCCAGCCAGGCTGCGGGTGTGTGTGCCCAGGCTGAGTTTCGCGGTGAAACATAGACGTCACATAATTAATGTAATTATTACCAGTATTTAGTAGTGCAAAAAAAAAACGTAGTGGCAGATATGTAATTGCACGTTATCATAGTACATTATTAATAATAATAATATTGCACATGTTATATAGCAACGAGTGTTTTGGGTACCACTTTACAATAAGACTACCCTTATAAAGGATTCATAAAGGGTTTTCATAATTAGGTTATGAATTAGGTTGTAAACACTTTAATCATTAAGAGCCATTTATAAACCAGTTCTAACATAGTTTTCATACATCATCACAGGCTCACTATTTGGCAAGATGACTAAGCCTTATAGTGGCTACTTAGCGAGAATCAACTCAGTGAGCAACAGATACCAAGGATGCTGGCTGATGAAGGAGACGAAGTAAGCTAGCCAATATAAGGCTTAGCAGTACAGATAAATGTGGGCTCACTATTTGGCAAGCAACCGGTCACAGTTGCCCTGTTTATCTCATGTCTTATAAAAGCTTATTAATGATTTATAAAGTGTTCACAACCTAATTAATAAATAAATTACAAACTATTCGTAAACCCTTTATAAGGGTAGCTTTATTGTAAAGTGGTATCGTGTTTTGTAATGACGGTAATGGTATTTATATTGCACATAGTGGTGGTGTGGAAGTTCTCAGTTCCCTTTACTGAAGGGTGAAGAGTTTGATGGCCAGTACAATTAAGCAATAGCTCACGACAGGCCGTGGTATATGCTCATTATATCACAGCTAAGGGGCGTGGTTCGGCCCGACGCGAAGCGACCGGACTTCTTTCTTCAGTTCGCGTGAGCGTCCTTAACAACGGTCAATAAGTCCTTGCTGCACATTATCCCTTACATGTTTCCATCTTAAGCTTTGTTAGTTAGTTAGTTTCGTAACGGACGTAATGTAACAGTTGTAACGGTTGTAGCTTTTCTCAGACGCGGAGGGATACTGACTTGTTGTGAAAAGTAACTACAATTCTACCCGTGATATACGCTCATTATATCACGGCTAAGAACCAATCAGATTGCTTGATTTGACTTGTCCGTTTTATAACAATGTATAAACAATGTTTCCACGCCAATGTTTTTTTTAAGAACATGTATGGCCTAGAAAAGTAGAAAAAAACTACTTCCAGTTTTATTTTTACTTTGGACTTTTCTTATGTTTTGAGAGATATTGGAATCAATCGTTTAGCCTTCAACAAGTATTTAATTGAATCAATGTTAGAAGTAAAGAGGGCAAGACTACCTTCCGAGAAACTGCAATTCATGGTCGCAAACCAATATATTGGAAACTCCTGGTTTAATCTTTAACAGATTATTGTATTTTATAAACTCATCATGTGTTCTTTTATTTGAGATCTTAGTTTTAAAAGTATCTTGAGTCAAAGTACAAGTACCCAATGAATGTACTTAACTATATATATATAGATATTCCCTTAATAAGTACAACAATGTTTAGACAACGTTTCCCCGCCAATGGTTTTTTAAGAACATGTATGGCCTAGAAAAGTAGAAAAAAACGAAGTTCCAGTTTTATTTTTACTTTGCACATCTCTTATTTTTCTAGAGATATTGGATTATTTAGCTTTTGAGCTTTTAAACAGGTGTTTAATTGAATCAGTTTTAGAAGTAAAGAGGGCAAGACTACCTTCAGAGAAACTACAATTCATGGTCGCAAACCAATATGTTGGAAACTCCTGGTTTAATCTTTAACAGATTATTGTGTTTTATAAACTCATCATGTGTTCTTTTATTTGAAATCTTAGTTTTAAAGGTATCGTTATCTGTTAAGTCAAAGTACAAGTACCCAATAAATGTACTTAACTATAATGCAGAATGCAAAAGTATGGTAAAGGTCAATACAAGAGTATCTCTAGGCCGTTAATAATCATGCGTCACAGCAAGATGTTCTTCACTACCTCACCTGAGAAGAGCAAAATGCCAAACATTCTTCTATCCATGGTTTGCAATTTCTATAGGAAATTAAAACACACACAAAGAAAATTCAAGACTGATCTTCAAAACAAATGAATGGATGATTAACTATGACATCATATAATTGTGATGATAAAACTTACCTGTGATGAAGAAATCAGACGGTCTTTACAAGAGAGAAAGCAGTGAGAGCTGCACAGACACTGACTTAGTAAAAGAATACGGCGCTCTTTATTTGTATGTAATGAATGCGTGTTACTTAATCCTCCTTGCATGAGGCGTATGTCCTCTAACAATGCAAAGCACATGGAAACAGGGTCGCTCTGTCGGGACGGATGCAAAGGTTTTGCAAAACATAAAAGGTTTCTGGGACACGATTTAAACTAGTTTTTTTTATTTAAAAAACAAATCACCAGGTGAGACACACAAAACAAACACGACTATAGGGTGACCAGATGTCCCGCTTTGCACGGGACTGCACAGCATTTTCACGACTTTTGGTGCGTCCCGCAAATTGAGACGATGTCCCGCATATTTCATTTTGATTGGCCAAAACGCTTTTCTGCGGAGAAAGGCCGGCACCGCCCATTATTATATGTTTTAAACGGCATTATGTAAGTTGCGCTGACAGGCGACAGAGGTCCACAGTGTACCCAACCCCCCCCCCCCCCCCCGTTGACAGTTCATGCGTCAACATTACATTTACATGTCCCACATTGTCCCACACAAACATACTCTCTGTCCCACTTGTGGCTTTCTGGCACCTGGTCACCCTAAACACGACACAAACAAATATGCTAGCCAAACATGCTAGCTGTAGCATTATTCTCATTACATTTTTTATCTTAAATTGTAATCAGCATCCCCAATAGTCTTTGTAATGTCAATGAATGTAATGTAAAGAATTCACTCAAAAGGCTGCAGTGAAACAACAATGCTATGCTAAGCCTGTAGAGTCCATAGCACCACACAACCTTTATTATATATATATATATATATATATCAGGGGCGGACTGGGACTACAAATCAGCCCGGGACTCTCGACCGGCCCACTTTGGTACCGCCCCGGCCCACATATATATATATATATATATATATATATATATATATTTAAGCACAAGTTAGATGATTAGTTTAGGTTTGGCATTTGGCATCATGGCGTACAATTGTCCTGGATTGGAATATTATTTTTCTATCTTCTCTCCAACTAGGAAATAGTTTGTCTATAGTTCGGTAGCAACAGTTAAACATTTCCCATTAGGCCTTAAAGGTTCAAATTGCCTTGTATTGAGGTTGTGGTTCATAACGATCATAATTGAAACTGTTGGTGTACGTACAGTAGAAACCCAGATACCAATAAAACTAGACCAAACTTTAAATTCTCAATCCGTTCTGTTGGTTTCTTGAAGCACCAGAAAGCAGTCAAAGCCTCAACATTAAGTCTCATGATTTACCACTTTGATAACCAATGGCGCTGTATTCTTCCCATCATCAAAAACACCCGGGCTGAAGAAGGGGAAGACCCTCTCGGAGAACATACACCCGGTGAAGGTGTAGATGTGAGACCCGGCCTCCACGTTGAAGAACGACACGGTTCCCTCTTCGTAATCCGTGAACACTCCCACCGTCTGAGGCTTCCTCTTCAGGGAGAGAAGCACCGAGGGGGAGTCCAAAGCTCGATACTCTTCTCCGTTCCTCAGACGCACCGTCCAATAGCCGTTCTCTGGTTTGGAAGTGATCATCCCCTTCCTGTTGATCGACTCTTTGACCACGCCAAGGTCCCAGAAGGTCTTTGGCCCAACTGCAACCTGATGGTCAAAGCAAGACTGTTAAACACCTGAACTTTTGAGAGAACATCCAAAACATTCATCTGTGTGCAAGTTATATATATCAATATTCCAATTACTTGTATATAGACTCTCCTTGCACTATTTCTATTGACATATCTACACTGTAGCTATGTACACATGACAATAAAAGCCTTGAATCTAGTAATACAAAATGCTTTAAAAGGTGCCCTAAATAGACCACTTGTATAATGTTGGAAAGGTCACTGGTTAGATTCTTCGTTCCCTTCTCTCAAGTTTTATCCAAACTTGTATCTCATGTGATTAATGGAGGGAATAAATGAAGGAACTATTGGAGGAGCCTGTGACCTAAGATTTTCCTTGACATATCTACACTTTAACTATGTACACATGACAATAAAAGCCTTGAATCCTTGAATCCTTGAGAGAAGATTCTGACGGTTCATTGAACAATTGATCCGTCAACAAACAAGTTCCTGACCTCGAAGTAGAACCTCCCGGACAGGTAGCCTCTCTTGCTCACAACGCAGATAACGGGGTCGAAACGTTTGGGGTTGTCTGGGACGATGTGCAGAAGCTCCCCCCGACCCGCCTGCTTCCCATCAGCTGACAGGACGATGTTTGGATGGGCGGTTTCTGGGTCTAAAACCACATCAACTACGGAGATAAGACGGAGAAACGTTTAATTAATAGTAAGGAAAAAAACATCACTTCTGCATCCACTTCCTGCTACTGATTACGTCTATTTCTGTACACATATAGTGCAGTTACTTTAACACGGACTGTTCTAACTTTTTACAACAACAGTACAGATTTTAATCATAAATAAACTAGGATCGGAGAATTTCTGACTTCACTCCCATAATGCTATTTCTCTTAAGTTGAATATAGAGTTCAAAACCAAATATTATGCATGTTGTGGTGGCATGGAAAATGTTTAAATTGCAAATATACTTTTGAGCAGCCATTTGGGGAAAATAACCAACAGGATAGTACCATTGCCACTGCGATCACTTCTACACTATGAGTCATTTACCACTTTTCTCCATGCTTGTACATATTAGGGATGCCAGCGATTATTCGATTTTTCGAATATTCGTTACAGTCTCCATAATCGAAAATTATTTATTATTTAAAATTCGATTTTATTTATATATTTTTTTATTATTATTTAGGTTTTTCTTTTTTTTCCTGGCTTAGTTTCAATATAATAATAATCGATTAATATTCGCCAGGGCTGTCCGATTTTCGAATTTGATCATGGTCAGTTTCTGGCATCCCTAGTACATATGTTCAGACGTTTAAGGCAATTAAAGTGTTAGTGTGTAGAAAATGGGACTGTTTCAGTGATTGCTTTCAGCCCTATTATCTCGGTTTCCTCAGGTTTCTGTGACACAACCACAAGTGGGCAGCAAAGTCCTGCCATATTACTTTAACTACTGTATAGCAATCCAATATGCCAATGTGCATTTCACCTAAACATGGCAAAAGCAAACATCGATTAAAGTGAGGTCCTACCTGCATATCTGTGCATCTTCTTCATCTCTGCCAAGAAGATAATGAGACATGTTAGATATGGAATTGAAACAAAACTTTAGAGAGGCTAAATGAAGACATAAGAAGGATGATGATTAGTTTCAGTGAAGCACATTTTCTACACTTTACCTTGTTCCTTCAGACTATTCAGTTCTTTACTCAGAGTGTTGTCCAGTTTAGACATGGCTCCCCTCACCGTACCCACACAGAGTTCGGGGTGAATGCCGATCTCCATCCACTCTTTGGTGGGTGGAGAGCACATAAGAGAGGGTGACCTCTATATGAGGGGAAACACGGTGAAGAAATGTAAATGTTATCATGGTGAAAAAGGTGTTTATGAAGCCTAAACTGGAACCTAAAGATCCAGTAATAACCGTTTATTTGGGAGGATGTTAACCTGTAAGACGTGCAGATGGTCCTCCGAGTCCCTCAGCTCCTCCAGCTCAGTGTTTCTCCTCTGCAGTTCAGAGACTTCCTGTTTCAGATCACCAACGAGCTCCTCTGCTCTCCTCTCGGCTGCTTTCTGCTTCTCTGAGATCTCTGTGTTGACTTCAGTATGTCTCTCGTGGACGGAGCGAATCAGAGACGTGAAGAGACGGTCGCTCTCCTTCAGCTCCTTTTCTGTGCTCGTCTGGACGGGCATAAGAAAGGTTAACATTAATAAGGTCAAGTTTTTAAAAAGTGTTAGCATGTTCATTAGTATCTTGCCACGACAAAGCCTCTCTATATGATAGTAAAGAAAAGTTGGACTTGCTTCCTTTTCATGAGTTTGTTTAAAGTGAAATCAATGGCTATGAGTTATTTTATTCAAACAAATACAAATATTTAGGCATTTAACTTGATTAGGACTCACGTTGCTGAGCTTCAGACAGTTTTTGATCTCCTCCACTTTCCTCATGCGCTCCTGGATCATCTGATGGAAATCTGCTTCAGTATTCTTTATTTTGACCTGTTTTAGGCAAAACAGAAATTGAAACTTTCAGTCGACAGAAAGTACGTTTTTCACCGACAGAACTAGCAAATGAGACCATTGGACAAACATGTACTGTAAAACAGAAATAGGTAAATATGAATCATTTAATTTCCTATCACCAAGGATAAAGGTCCTGACTGACTGTTTGAACATTACACGTTTCAGTACCACAGTTAGATGCCTTCAAAAACATTTGTAAGGTCACCATTCCTCCAAAACAGGTGTAATCCTAGAGAGCTGACAGACCTCAAAGCGTCACTCTCCTTTATCTCCATCAGGGGGATGAAGTCCAATTGAAGTCTATGAGCAACTGACTCTACTTCTCACTTGATTTATTACCACAGTAAAGATTTCCTAATGACTTTATAGTCTTAATAGCTTGTTCTAACAGTTCTTCAAAACAGTATGTTGTCCATTTTTAGAGAAGTAAGAGTCCTAGTCACAGTTTAGAGTAAAATAGACAATACAGTCACGTCTGCTTATGGTCAGGATAACCTTTGCCTGTATTGTCCTGGTTTGCGTCTTTGCATTGACTTTCTATAACTTGATCAATAACACATAGTCTTCTCTGAACATTTTACCTTCCTCTCCGCACTCTCGTCCTCTATCTTGACGGCCTGGTGACCTTTGTGCTCGGTCTCGGTGCAGAACTGGCACACACACTTCTGTTCGTCCCTGCAGAACATCTCCAGCAGCCTCTCGTGTTTCTTGCACATCCTCTCCTGCAGGTTCTTCACCGGATCGATCAGCTTGTGGATCTTCAAGGTGGCCACTCTCTGATGAGGCTCCAGGTGGGTTTCACAGTACGACGTCAGACACACCAGGCAGGATTTCAGCGCCTTCACCTGCATGGAGGTTGCCGCGCAGACATCACACAACACCTCACCTGGTTTGGCTGCACACAGCGGGGCAGCAGACTTACACACTATGATGTTTCTCAATGTGTCCGCCAGCTCTTTGAAGGCTGTGTTGATGCTTGTTTCAGGACGGGAGATGAAGGTTTTGTTACAGGTGGGACACTGGCAGACATCACTGCTGTCCCAAACATTCTCGATGCAGGTTTGGCAGAAGTTGTGTCCGCAGGGAGTGGTGATGGGGTCGGTGAACACCTGCTGACAGATGTTACACTGGAACTGCTTTTCTGGTAACATGTTACCTGAGGACAGAGATGGCAAAAGTACACACATACTTTACTCAAGTAGAAGTACAGATACTCATGTTTAAAAATACTCTGGTAAAAGTAGAAGTACTGACTAAACTTCTTTACTCAAGTCAAAGTAAAGAGGGCTTTGAAATGTACTTCAGTAAAAAGTACCCATAACTAGCAGCTGTTTTAAAGAGTACCTGACCTCCCTTTATATTAATAGAACAATAATGTCATTGTTAGCTAATGAATGTTTCCATGCTGAACAACGGCAACATGACAACGTTTTCATTGGTCCCTCTTCTTTAGAGAAGACCAGGAAATGATGGATACACGGATCGTGTTCAAATCAATAGGCACGCAATGACTCTAAATAATAATGATCACGCCACCAAACACACATTCAAACTAAAGGAACAAGCCTGTTTGGGAAATGTAAGAAGTAGAAAGTACAGGTATTTGGGTTCAACATGTAAGAAGTAGAAAGTACAGGTATTTGGGTTCAACATGTAAGAAGTAGAAAGTACAGGTATTTGGGTTAAAAAAGTCAAAGTAAAAAGTCAAGTACTGATACCAGAAAAATGTACTTAAGTACAGTAACAAAGTATTTGTACTCCACTACTTCCCACCTCTGCCTGAGGACGCATTGTCTGCAGAACAATACAAAGAATAGGAAGTTAGGTGCACAGGAAGTGCATGCAACGATTTATATCCACAGAACAAACACAAAAGTAGGCTACTGTGTATATTTGAGTTTCGATGCATGACTTGAAATTCAGGACTTAAACTGTACACCCTGCACTGTTTGGTTTGCAACTATTAGTCATAGTTTTCGAGGTTAAATACACACGACAGACCAGACAAACCCTCACTTCCCACAGAAAGTATCCACATAATTAAGTGCATCAACACCCCATTACTGATGAGATGAACCAAATAATAGTGTTAGCCTATAAAACTGCTGAAATGCTTAGAGGGTTATATTAAACTTAAATGCCAATCTCTGGTATAGGTGTTATGCATACAGAGATATCATTTCAGATTTGGTAGTATTCATGCAGTTCAGAAGACCCAATATGCTAACTAGCCAACACTTTCTCATCACTACATTATTATTGTAATATGTTGTTATTTGAAGTATGTTTTTTGTGATATTAACTTCAAAATATTCCATCCTACATGATTAAACAGCATTTTGTGTTACAGGTTAGTTATGTCTCTTTTTATTGTCAATCTAATCAGGTCCTATGTTAGCATGCTAGCATAGCTTTGTCCACTCAATATGAAGCTACACAGCTAGCATCTTGTTAGCTTAGCTTAACATTAAAGGCTTTAAACAGCTGGCCTGGCTATCTCCTAAAGCAAACATAATCCATTTAGCAGGATATATAAAGCACACTGATAACATAGCAGGCATATATCTTGTTTTTTAAACACTAAAACACTTCAAACAAGTCGTTTATCTTGAATCTAAATAGGTCTATTCCCTTAGTACACACATATTTAAAACAAAGTAAGGCTTAAGGCTTTATTTACACAGACCTGAGTCATCAAACCTAAACTGCTGCTCCTCTCATCCTTCAATTCCACAATAATCAGGAAATATGAAATTAATTAACTATTGGTTCAAAACTGTTATTGTGGATAATTTAAACATTTTGAAGGCAACCACGACAAAGCACAAACCTTACAATTTCCATGGTGAACATACAGTGGCATATTTGTCAGTTTTCAGACTATGAAAGCGCTGTTCCCCCAAATCATTCATCTCTTACCTAAGTAACTTTTATTCACCTGCCAAGTATTTTTAACAACCAAACAGATCTAGTATTTCATATCTCTCATACTTACAGCTGCTTTTCTCCCGTGAAGATGGTCAGTCTCACTCTTGTCCTCTGTGACGGAGCAGGTGGCACTCCTGCTTCATGAATGAGTATGAATACAGCTGTGAAACAGGAAAATCTAACGTCAACACAGTTATTCATCAGCCCCAACCCTCCCTCTGCCGAGCAAAACACTGGTTTCTCTCTCAGTTCACTACCTAATCTTTAAATAGCAGCATTTATGGCACAACCTTCCATTAGTTAGTGTATTTTACAACGCTCCCATGTTGTGGAAGACATTAGTGTGTGTATATATGATCATGGAAATACAGTAATAGCAGCTCTCACACAGGGAAGTTGTGTGTTTGCCTCATGGGTGTGGTGTTTGAGTCCAATGGTTAACATGTTCCACGCTATGACACACCTGAAACAGAGTTTACACCACAGCCTGAACTGAGGAATGCTGTAAGTCGGCCTGTTACTCGTAAAATTAAAATAAAACGTCCTTATTTACGCCTGAATCAACACCAAGAAGAAAAGCAGATTAGGTTACAGTTAAGGCCTCTAAACACATCATTACATGTAAAAACAAAGCAGGAGTTTTACTATAAGGAAACGCTTGGAAACAGTTGCTCATTGACAGATTAGAGATCATGTGACAGGTGTGTGATGGGACCTTTAAAAAGTCCATAAAGTTCAAACAGGATCTGCTTTAAGTGACATAAGTAGGAGATAAAAATACACAATAAGGTACAAAATGTGCTTAATTAAGTCCTGCATTACCTTTGTTGAACATTGATGTTTATTATGTCCTGCATGTATTATGTTGTGGGTCGATTTAAGCTTTTAAGTTAAAGAACAACTTATTTCTTACTTTAATTCAATATATTTTCATAGTTTAGGGTTCCTGGCAATAACAGATCATGTGGAGACATATATCATGAAATGCAAGTGCATATTCTGTAAATGATCGACTCAATTTTGATGAGGAATATCATGAGAAAGATCCATAAGTGAATCAAAATGAAAGTATGAGAAGTATCAGCTACACAAAGTATATTTGTTTTAACAATAATAATCATTTCAAACCACTACTGGATCAGAAGTTAATTGAATAAATGAATGCATTCGATAGATATTTTAGCACTTCCTGACAGCTCCACTCGGTGGCAATGAAGTACAATGCAGTCAGACTTTTCTTTTTGTTGTAATGGGTGGGAATAACACTGCATTAAGTTCACATCTATAACATGTCATGTGCAAAATCCTGGTAAGGCTGGGAACATTTTCATAATTATACATAATTAGTGGTTGGTGTTCGGATCAGGGGGTCACAGGTTCAAACCCCACTGCAGTCAGCATGTCGTTGTGTCCCTGAGACACTTCACCCCAAATTGCTCCTGTGGGGATTGCCCACAGTATTGAGTATGTAATGTAATGGAAACCTCTAGTGTGTTTACATGGACCCTACTATTGCACTACTAATACAAGCAAGGCAAAATTGCTGAAGAAAAATAGGTCCAATTGGGAAAAAAAGCCCAAGCTGTAAGGCAAACAGACCAAAGTTAGCCACAGTTAACAGTTAAATAATTATACACAGACCCATAACAGTTTACAGACCTACTTCATGGCTTAACCCTTAATTTGGACAGCAGTTAGATTTCTTAGGCGTGCTCACTTTTTGGATATCGGATGACTTTGGGCTGCATGATGGAGTCAGAAACTGCTGTTGTTGCCGTAATAAACAGGACTGTTTGGATGCCGGTGAAAAAGGCTAAATAAAGCCAGAGATACATGACTGGAGGATTGAAGTGTGACGCATCTTCTGCTCACCGATGCATACAAAGGGAGGTATTCATTTCATTTCATTTCAAACCTTTATTTATCCAGGTTGTATCCCATTGAGATCATTGATCTCTTTTTCAAGGGAGACCTGCTCAAGTAGGTTCCACATGAAACATTAAAAACATAAACAGAACAACAAAAGGACATCATACAGCATCATTACAGGGATTACAATTTACATAACTATCCACATGAACAGGTACCAACAGCTTCCGATTCAGTAGCATCCAACCGAGCTTTAAAAACATTTAGTGGCACCAGATTGCTCAGTTTCCATTTCAATTGCAGACTATTCCAGGACAGTGGAGCTGCGCATATAAATGCTATCTTCCCTAAGACAGTCCTAGCAGTTGGCACATTTAATAAAACCACAGCATGCGATCTCAGGCTGTAGCCACTTACAATTCGCCGTGAGATCAGGGAGCAGATGTAGGATGGAAGTTTCCCTAACATGGCTTTATATATAAAAATGTACCAGTGACTGAGCCTCCGTACAGTTAGTGAAGGCAGACCAGCCCTTGCATACAGGGTACAGTGATGGGTTAATGCTTTACAGTTTGTCACAAATCTCAGAGCACTGTGATACGCAGCATCTAACTTGACCAGGCAATGGGCAGGTGCATTCATATAAATCAGATCACCATAGTCCAGCACAGGTAAAAAGGTCACAGAGACTAGCCTTTTTCTGGCCTCGAGCAAGAAACAGGACTTGTTCCAGAAGAAACCTAGCCTAACCCTCAGTTTTTTAAGCAGGTATTGCACAACTCTCATGAGAACCTGACAAAGGAACAATGAACAGAGAAAGGATTGTCTTTATTTACACAGTTTATCAGCACACACACATCTCACTATCCTTAATGTGACAGGTTTATCTGCAGTATCCCCACACACACACACACACAGAAATGTACAGGTTGTACTCAGAAGTGTTGAGAGTTCCTCATTGTTTGTTTTTTTTTAAATATAGGCCGAGGAAAAAAAACAGCCTTTTCCTTCAAACTGATCTTTATGTGCTTCTTGAAAAAATAAAAATTCTGTTCACTGATCTCCCCGTAATGAAGTCTTTCCCAAAAAAGACATTTGTTTGTGAGATGCACCAAAATTGGAGTCAGTTACAGTCGAACAAATAGTTTGCAAAGGTCTCAAAAAGTTCTGAAGAAACAATTTGTACCAGCTTGAACTATCATTATTGTGACGTATGGATTCTTGGACCCCAAAGCAGAGACAGACACAAGTAAAGCTCAAGGTGTTTAATAAATAATAGGCCAAGGCAGGTACTGAAGACAGGGAGCTGGCTGGCTGCAGAAAGGTCCAAAAACAAAGCAGAGGGAAAACGTCCCAGGCTAAACTCAAAAAGTTGCTCAAAAACTGCAAAGAAACAAAACAAGACTCAAGGCTGCAGAAAGGCACTCTGGATCGACGAATAGCATTTAATTTTCTGGCAGAGAAGTGAGGTGAGGGCCAGGCTCTTAAAGAGCAGGTGATTATCTGAGTGGGAACAGGTGTGCCTCATCTGCAGCCAGGAGAATACCAGCCATGCCCCCTGTCACACACCAGCCCTGCAGAGAAGGAGAGACAGAGTAGTGAGGGGTAAAAGGAGCAAACAGGAAATAACTCAACAACAAAACCCATGCATAAACATAACAGTACCCCTCCCTCAAAGGATGCCTCCTGGCGGCCTACCAGGCTTATCCGGGTACCGGGCATAAAAGTCTCTCAAGAGATCAGGGTCCAAAATGAGCGAGCGAGAAACCCATTGTCGCTCCTCTGGCCCATACCCCTCCCAATCCACTAGGTACTGGTAACCACGGCCCCGCCTTCGAACGTTCAGCAACCGCCGTACAGTGAAGGCCGGGTGGAACTTTTTTGAGGAGTGACACATAAAAAGTTGGCTGCACCTTCAAGGCAAGAGGCAACTTGAGCCTAACCACACTAGGATTGATGACACGTTCAATCTCATAAGGTCCAATGTACCTGGGAGTGAGTTTCCGAGACTCAGTTTGTAGAGGGAGGTCACGGGAGGAAAGCCAAACCTTCTGGCCCGGTTGGTAATCAGGAGCTGGTCGGCGGTGACGGTCCGCCAGCCTCTGGTTCCGGGCAGAGGTGCGGGTGAGAGCTGCCCGGGCTTCACGCCAGACTCTGCGGGCTCGCCGGAGATGCCCCTGCACCGAGGGAACCGCCACCTCTCTCTCTTGAACCGGAAAAAGGGGGGGTTGGAAGCCGTTAGAAGCCATAAAAGGTGACATACCTGTGGCAGAGCATACCAGGGAGTTGTGGGCGTACTTAACCCACGGCAGATGAAAAGACCATGAGGCCGGCAGGAAACATTTTAAACGAGATTTTATTGTAGATTATACATTTTACTGATACCAATTATATAATATTTACCTTGTTTATTAAACATAAAAATAAAAAATATTTTTTAAATATATATTTTTTAATTTTTTTAATTTTTTTAATTTGTAATGTGGGAAGAGGGGGGGCGGCGCCCCTAGCGCCCCTATGGGCCGGCCGCCACTGGTAGGCTCATAATAAAAGCAACCCTAGATCTATCAGTGGAACAAGTGAATGGTTGTTGCTCAAACACAAGACTACATTGGTGCAAGAACTGATTACAAGACCCTAAATCTCCTGAATACCTGACGGGAGTGGGGCTAAAGGGCTCACGAGGATTGCAGGGCTGTCGTTCCGGATCAGCTTGAGGTGGAGGAGCAGGATCTGGACCTTGAGCATTGGCAGTCAGCGGGCGCGTGGAGAGATGTGCTGCGACCTGATCCATACGGCCTCCGAGGTTGGTCACACCGGAGGTTCATTCCTGAATCGCTTCCATTACCTTCTGCAGGGCTCTGTCATGATGCCCTATAATCATGGGCATAGGAAGCATCCTGAATGTGGGGGGGACATTTTTAACGGGGGGTGTGGGGGCAAAAAAATATATAGATTTCCTGTATTCTGGTGCATTTTAACAGGTGGTTTGATACTTTTATGTGGCTATACTAGCATGAGGAAAATGATGGGTACATTTTGTAATTTCATCCAGTAGTAAAGAAAGGAAACATATTTGATTATTAATTCAGAGCTGTCTTTGAATTAATAAAAAGCAGTTTAAATGCCCATTTTTTGTACATTTATATACAACAATAAATTTCCAAGTATGCTGGAGATTGGAACAGTACTTCGGCGGCACTCGATGACGTAGTATGCTTGAAATAGTGGCTCTGAAGCAGCTTTACTCACGATTGAGAAACACCCAGTAGGTACCCCGGAGGTACCGTCAAGATATGTGTCCGTGCGAAACAATACCCCCAACCTGTAGTTCCTGGATTGAATTATGTAACCCCAGTGTATGAATCAGTGATCACTAGAGTACGGAGTTTCATTGATTTGGGCATTCTCTCAATAAGCAAGTGGAATGGATTTCATTTGATAGTGAAGCACTGACACAGCGCTCTACAAAGTGCGGCGAGTGGATAGACCGATTCACGGACTTTCCGCATAGTAAAAGTGGGGGGGTCTAAACTAATCATTTGAAAAAGTGGGGGGGACTTGTCCCACCCTCATATAATGGCTGCGACGCCCATGCCTATAATTACACCTTGGGCAGCAAGCGCTTCCTGTCACACACCAGGCCTGCAGAGAAGGAGAGACAGAGTAGTGAGGGGTAAAAGGAGCAAACAGGAAATAACACAACAACAACAAAACCCATGCATAAACATAACAATTATACTTAGAACCAAATGCAAACTTGAAAATAATCAACGCCTGTTCAACCGAAACAGTGGGATGGGCTATTCTGGTCCGTGTTTTGGTTTTTGAAAGCACATACTTCACCAGAATAACATAGGAAAAACAGTTTTTTATTTATTTGATCATGTCCCCATAATCAAGTTTTTCTCAAATAAGAAAAGAAAAATGGTCTAGTGTTTTTCACAATCACTAACCCTAACCCTAGGGATGGTCGCTGTCCCAAAAAGTGAGTGGTTTAAAGTTTCAGAAGTCAGATTTAGATTTGTTTTAAATGCTTCTTGGCATAAGAGGAAACAAATACTTCCACATACACCTTTCACACACATTTCTATCGAACAAAATGCAATGAGCTTGAACTATCTACTCCAGAATCAAATGGATGCTTTAAGAATCAAAGCCTGTTCAACAGAAACACAGAATGGGGTTATTCTGGTGCCTGTTTGCGTGCTTATGTTTCTGAAGGCGCATACGTGAACATCACTAGAATAAAAAAAATTAAAACATGGTCTAGTATCTCAAACAAGCACTAACCCTAACCCTAGGGATGTTTGGTGCACCAACAATTGAGTAAGTTACAGAGGTCAGATTTAGATCTTTTTAAAAATGGTTCTTGGCACCCTTCTCTCCACAGAAAAACAATGGCATCATGTGACGGCAACTTACTGTAAGCATGTGCTCCAGCTGGCACTGCTACAGGAAGCTATTTAAGATGTGGTTCGAGTAATTGCGTAATTTAGTAATTGTTGACAGTGAAAAAAATTAAGTTGGCAAATGAATGCAGTCTCAGAAGACGGCATTGAATGAAATAGATGTGGGAAATGTTATTCTATAATAAGAAGAGGTGAGTTCAAGTAATTATGTTTTGGATTAATAATGCTATTGGCTGCTCTAAAAATATTCTTGATTAAGTTAGCATACCCAATTATGGGAAACTCCAGCGCACAAGTTAGCTCCATTTTGTAAAACATTTATCAAATGTAATTGTGCCTTAAACGTTAAACTTTCTTTAAAAGCCAACTGGGGGCTTATTCCAATGGTTGCAAAAATATACCCTTTTTTTAATATCAAGATTTTTAAGAAAATGTTGTTAAAGCAAGGTTTGATTCAGGGCGAGGCTACCGTGCGACCAGGGCCGCCCCTGGCCAACTTGTGGCCCCACGCAAAGTTATATGATGAGGCCCTCTGTGTCGCGAGCGTCGACGGGGACGGACGGACGGACGGGTGCTAGTGGAGCCTCGCAGCGGCGAAACTGTGGCGCGCTTACACTGGAGGTGCGCCGCATTTGCGCTTCAGATGAGGCTCCCTCCGCAAAATGAAGCACCCTCCGCAAAATGAAGCACCCTCCGCAAGCTGAGGCCCCCTCCGCGAGGTGAGGCCCCACGCAGTCTGCGTGATCGGCCAGTAGGGAGGGGCGACACACACACACACACACACACACACACACACACACACACACACACACACACACACACACACACACACACACACACACACACACACACACACACACACACACACACACACCCTTCCTGAACACATTCCCACTCGCCCATTTCAAAGCACACCATGTTCCTATCGTGCAATTGTACAGAGTGACTCAGTTTGAATAACACATTCTGACCGACAGATTGACATCTAGAGTATGTTCCTTATCAGGTCAGTAAAGTACATAAACAAATTCACACAGCATGGTGCACTGGAGAAAAGATTGATAACGTCAAACATTGGTACTGTACTTTGTATTTGTCCACATACGCGATTGTGATACTGTAAATACACATTTGCTTCACAAGTGAACCAAATTGAATCATCAGCTGAAAATATATATACTATTTACTACTTTACAAGATATCTTTTAATAATTGGTCTTTTTCCACCACCATAAGCTGCACTGAACACGGCAAACACTATACTTGCTTAGCCTGTTAGCATGTAGCTCTCTTTATTAGTGATGGGAATTATGGCTCTTTGAAGGGAGCCGGATCTTATGGCTCCGTTCCTTTCAAAGAGCCGTTCAAAAGAGCCGTTTTTTTAAGGTTACTAGGTTTATCTGCAAAATAATCACCAGGATAATGATTGCCAGACCGAATGTCAATAATCGGCATTGTAAACATGACACAAGGTGGCGCCATATCCATGTCATTCATGTCAGTGAATGTACTTTGAATTTACCCTCTGTATGTGTTAAGTAAATAAAGTTGCCTTGCCTTGAATGAAATTCATGCAACTCTTAATATTAGATACTGTTTTTTTAAGTGGCGATGGAGATTATTTGTTGACCCTGCTTTAAAGGATATTTTTGCCTTTACAAATGGTGCGCTTTATCACTGCCTGGGTTTTGGTTGAAGTGCATCCAAATGCTGCTGCGTTTTCGCGTTTGGCTCATTTTCCATCCGAAAAACACGTCGTCTCCCTGTCCTGTACCACTTGTTATGATTTCTCTCTCGCGCGTATTCCGTTAAGACCCACCCCATCTCACTCCTCGTGCTGAAACCTACCAATCAGAGTAGTGGCGGGTCTTCACAGAATACGTTTGGGGAACAAAATCAAGCTTTTTAAAAGGCGAGTGGATTTTGGCAGGCAGTGAGTGCGGACCGTGCGGACCAACGATTGAACGATAACAAGAACGGCTCTCACCAAGTAGGACTCGGTTCCCCTCGTTCGTACCAAAGAGCCGTTCAAAAGAATCGGCTCGTTCGCGACCGACACATCACTACTCTTTATAGTCAGTCTTGTTAAAATATGAAAGGTTATATTTTTGATCTGTTTTAAATATTTACAGTAGAAATTAATTAGCTAAAAAAAAGAGGTAGGGATGTTAGAAAGTGTTGAGAGTTCCTCATTGTTTGTTTTTTTAAATATAGGCCTAGGAAGAAAAAAACAGCCTTTTCCTTCAAACTGACCTTTATGTGCTTCTTGAAAAAATAAAAATTCTGTTCACTGATCTCCCCGTAATGAAGTCTTTCCCAAAAAAGACATTTGTTTGTGAGATGCACCAACATTGGAGTCAGTTACAGTCGAACAAATTTTTCTCAAATAAGAAAAGAAAAATGGTCTAGTGTTTTTCACAATCACTAACACACACACACACACACACACACACACACACACACACACACACACACACACACACACACACACACACACACACACACACACACACACACACACACACACACACACACACACGTACAGGTTGTACTCGGCACTAATGAGGGAGATGTGATGTGATAGCAAGCTGACTTTTGGCATGCTACCATAATGCCAAAAGTAAATCATTCAGATATTTTCATTTAGTAGCACAACATTTTTTTTTAAAGTCAGCTCAAAGCCTCAGATATAACATATTCTTTTTTTTCCAAGGTGGAATGCGCTGGCAGCCTTTGTCCTAATCATTTTAGCTTCAGTCATAGTAGCAAATAGCAACAAAAAGGTATATCAACAGTATGAAATCCCTAAAAGAAAGACTAATCTATGGGGATTTTATCATACGAAATGTTCCAATTGAAAATAATCTTAATAATTATGTTTTTACATTTTTAGGTAATTGTCCAATTAAGTTCAGAGTTATTGTCAAAAGCAATTACTCTGAACTTAATTGGACAATCACCCAACTTAAAAAAATGTCATTGCTGTTGTGTCTGCATAAGCAAACACTACCATAAACAGAAAGGTGAGAATCAGAGAATACAGGGTGTTGACATCTTGAACCAGGCACATTACATTTTGTAAAGCACTTTTAATTGTGTTATATAATTAACTTGCCTTGCCTTGTCTTGCCTTACATTCAGATGAAACTATAAAAGATATTGATAGTCTGGAGCACAAAAGAGGAATATTTCAGGATAAATAGAGGGAGGTGCAGAATCTCTAACGGCTCCATACAGTAGGTCAACAATTCAAAGGAGTGTACAATAACATGCAAAAAAAAACACACCGACAACACTTGGAAACTGTCTTTATGGAAGTTTTCCAATTAAGTTTTTCTTTTTGGAACCATATTTATGTTTGATTCAGCAATCCTCAGCATATTGAATTATGTTTCATTTGGTTGAATGGGATAACAGACAAATGGCGTATACGTTAGCTAGTTCAGAAAGATCAGCATACATACTATAAGTAATATTTTGTTTACTTTTACACAAATTCAGGGTTAAAAGCTATATTTATGTGTGATACAGCAATCATCAACATATTGAATTATTATTTATCTGTTAGGGCTGGGTCAAAAGTTCAGGACCTACAATGGCAGAGACCAGATGGATGCAGTCTTTTAACAAAGTTTAATAAAGGCAAAAAGGAACAACTAAAAAACAATCCACAAAATGAAGGTGGATCTAGTTCACGCTGGTGGCGGCGGCAGGACACAGGCTGGCTCGAGCAGACACGAGTGAGACGGAATTATCTGGCACTGGAGTGTGAACATGACCAGGGTTTTATGGAGGAGTTGATTAGATGAGAACAGGTGCTCCTCATTGTGAACCAGCTGCGCCTTCTAACGATCACCACACTGCACAGGAGAGAGAGAGAAGACAGAGGGAAGGAGGAGAAGGCAAAACACCTCAAACATAACATTATTTGCTTTAATGGATTAACAGACAAACGCCATATACGTTAGCTAGTTCAGAAAGATCAGCATACATACTATAGGTCATTTTTCGTTTACATTTACACTAATTCAGGGTTAAAAACTATTCTGATCCACATCCAATAATCAACCACATTGACTTTGTCATGTGGCTGCTGATAGAAACATGAACGTGAGTCATGTTGTTTGTTTCCCAGCGTGCTTTACTCAACAAGCCAGAAATAACTTCATGCTTTTCACATTTCCGTAAAGAATATATATATTGACTAATTAAAACATAGTTCTACTGATGCTCTGGTTAGCTTGCTAAAACAAACTCTTAGGAACATGCAGCTAATTTTGTGCTCACTTTGTATTTAGGGAAAACAGTTAGAGTTAAAGACAATAACAAGTTACTGTAACCCCCTTTAGGGCTGAGAAGGAGAACCAGAATTACACGTTTTGACAAATGTGGGAGGATCTTTGAACCAGTGTTCATTTCAAGATATCTGTTATGACTGCATTCATACTGCTAGCAACACACAAGGAGCATCTGTTCGTCGACACGCACAGGTAAAACATTATATTAAGCATACAGAGTATTAGCATATACCAGAGGTGGGGACTCGAGTCACATGACTTGACTCGAGTCGCATATGTTTTGACTTGAGACTTGCTTGACTAACATTGATAAAAGACTTGACTTGACTTTGACTTGGTATTCATGACTTGAGACTTGACTTAAGCTTGAGACAGATGACTTGAAAGGACTTGTCTGTTTAAAATTAAATATTTGCGTTTGTTTTTGTAGTGAGATATTACATTTAGTTTTTTCGAAAAACGTGATTGGGTGATTATAGCGCCATGCGCGCAAACCTCGCAACCCACTAGACGGCAGGAGCGTCAGTTAACATGGCACTACTCCAAATTACTCGAAAAATAGTGAAGTTTGGATTCAAGGATTATGTTGTCGATCACGATAATAAGAAGAGAACAGCGGTATGCAGGGTCTGCAGCATAAAGATCAGTGACACGACCACCACAACATCCAACTTCATTCGTCACTACAAAAAAACCCACAGAGAAAGGTGCGTGAATGTGTTGTGTTAGCTAGAAAGCTAACGTTAAGTGTAAGCTACGTTAGACTTGGTTTCAAATCGATTAAGCATTACAAAGAGAAGACAAAACGGTAAATGAACACTAGAACCGCCAAGGGATTCATTTGTACTAACCCCGATACTGACGGGCCGTCAGGAGAGGGAGAGAGAGAGAGGAAAGGAGATGCCTCGTTTATTTCCCCTGTGTTATTCTCAGAAGTTACTGTAAACTGTTGAATAATGTAGTTCATCTACTTTTAGTAGTTTGTTTAAATGTTTTAATTATGTTGTTTTGTTTGTAGAAGTGCATCATTCCTTGATTTATTGTAAAAATGAATCTGAACTTTTTGATCTGTTATGATGATAAACTGAAGCAATTTCTAAATTAACCCAATTAACTGAGTTTTAAATCGTCCTACTTAGTTTATAAGGAAATTATGAAGAGGAACAAATTAAATGATTTGAAAATGATATCTATGTAGGTGCTGACGCTGTTGGCGGTTCTAGTGTTAACAGACATTTAAATTAAATATGTGTAATGGCAAATGCCATATATGATTTTCTTACCTGGAATTCTGCCTTTTTGAACAGACTTTTTAACTGAGTCCTACAGTAGCTATATTGTCTGCAGTTCTAGGGTTAATATGAATCTAATATGATTGTCATCGGTCTAAATTAGATTTCAAATGATTAACTGTGTATGTAATGAAGATCATAGTGTGGGTTAAATCCATTTTCATAACCACTGTCTTTTAACTGATTTAAATGCGGAAACTGGGCTTACTCATCAGAATTTCGTATGACTTGACTTGACTTGCTTGACCTGAGCAATGACTTGTCTTGACTTGCTTGACCTGAGCAATGACTTGACTTGACTTGCTTGACCTGAGCAATGACTTGACTTGACTTGCTTGACCTGAGCAATGACTTGACTTGCTTGACCTGAGCAATGACTTGACTTGCTTGACCTGAGCAATGACTTGACTTGCTTGACCTGAGCAATGACTTGACTTGACTTGCTTGACTCTCACCACAGTGACTTGGGACTTGCTTGATACTTGTAGGTCAAGACTTGAGACTTGCTCATGACTTGCACATGTAGGACTTACTCCCACCTCTGGCATATACAACAGTATGTATCACTAGTCTATGCTTTAGTTTGAACACATTATTGTCGTGAATGCTAACATTTTCAGGAATGTTTTTAAAAGACAAAAGCTTCGGAGCTAGAAACGTCAAAGTGGATATTATAAAGATTGCATTACGATGAACCAAAAAAGGCTAAGTGTAATTTAAGTGGATTTCATATGAGGCACAAACTTTCAAACCAAAACAAAAATGCTCTTTTAACCAGTGTTTAGGGATAATTGAATCTGTCAAAGACACAAACCAAAGGTTAATACATTTTTTAAGTGAGGTACTTTTTAACAAAACCCTTTCACCTACTTTAAAGGTTATTGCCTCTTTATGTAATATATCTAGTACTTTTATCTGCACTGTCCCTTTCCTGTAACATTTCTTAAATAGATTATCTGATTCTGATAAAGTACCAGTGAAGAAATGACGTCCTGAGCAGGAAAAGGCTCCACTTCTGTGTGTGTTTAGTCCACGTGTAGCTAGCTAATAACCACCGCTATGCACTTTGAGTATTTTTAATGTGAAGACACAATTCAGTTGATCTAAACAGCTGCTTTGGATGATGTTGATTTTTAAAGCAAGGTATCGTCTGCATATAGTATCTACAGAAAAGTTTAATTTGTACTTTTCTCACATTCCCAACACCTTTAGGTTAAAACTCAACTTTAAGCAACGTTTTTTTTACATTATAACATGTACAATAAGTGTTGTTACCGCTTGTGTGAGTAAAATAATGTTCTTCTCCAGTCAGAAACATGGCCTTTGCGTTGTCCGAGGATCAGTTTCTGTGCAGCATCTGTCTGGATATGTTCCGAAACCCCGTCTCCATCCCATGTGGACACAACTTCTGCCAGAGGTGCATCAAACGCTTCTGGGACACGAAGCATAAGTTTGAGTGTCCTCTATGCAAAGAAGACTTCAAAACCCGTCCAGATCTCAGGGTCAACGTAGCCTTGAGAGACATCACCGAGCAATTTAAAAAGTATGTGCACATTTTTTATGAATAGATGGCAAAAGTACACACATCCTTTACTCAAGTAGAAGTACAGATACTCGTGTTTAAAAATACTCTGGTGAAAGTAGAAGTACTGATTAAACTTCTTTACTCAAGTAAAAGTAAAGACTTTGAAATGTACTTAAGTAAAAAGTACCCATAACTAGCAGCTGTTTTAAAGAGTACCTGACCTCCCTTTATATTAATAGAACAATAATGTCATTGTTAGCTAATGAATGTTTCCATGCTGAACAACGGCAACATGACAACGTTTTCATTGGTCCCTCTTCTTTAGAGAAGACCAGGAAATGATGGATACACGGATCGTGTTCAAATCAATAGGCACGCAATGACTCTAAATAATAATGATCACGCCACCAAACACACATTCAAACTAAAGGAACCAGCCTGTTTGGGAAATGTGAGAAGTAGAGAGTACAGGTATTAGTGTTCAACATGTAAGAAGTAGAAAGTACAGGTATTTGTGTTCAACATGTAAGAAGTAGAAAGTACAGGTATTTGTGTTCAACATGTAGAAAGTACAGGTATTTGTGTTCAACATGTAGAAAGTACAGGTATTTGTGTTCAACATGTAAGAAGTAAAAGTTAAAAGTCGTCAGAAAAATAAGTAGTGTAGTAAAGTACTGATACCAGAAAGATTGACTTAAGTACAGTAACGAAGTATTTGTACTCCACTACTTCCCACCTCTGCTTGCATAATCACACATACTCTCTTAAGCCAATTTGACTTGAACTAAATCTGTTTTGAATCAACAGGTCTATAAAGGGCCATCGTGAATACAAGCCAGCCCCGCGGAAGATGATGGTGCAGAGACAAGAATCGGAAGAAGTTTCTTGTGACATCTGCCCAGGAAACGACATCATAGCGGTTAAGTCTTGCCTCGTGTGCCAGGCGTCTTACTGTACGATTCACCTGAGGCCACATCTTAGGGATCCACCGCTGATGAAGCACGGACTGACGGATCCGGCCTTCTTCGTCACCAGTCACCTCTGCAAGAGTCACAACATGATCCTGGATACGTTCTGCAAGAGGGATCAGACGCCTATTTGTGTGAAATGTAGAGAGATGGACCACTGGAGCCATGAGATCGTCCCCATCGAGAAGGAAAGCAAGAGGGTCAGGGTGAGGAAAGGAACACACGACAAAAACTTGAAATCTTGCCAAGTATATTCGTCTAATATCTAGTCAGAATGTGTCTTTACACTAAGACATAATAACTTCAGAAGTAACACTGCAGTGAGATATAGGGTCTTGTTTTTAGACAATGCATCATCTTGTTAAGTCAAATAATCTTATTTTGAGTTGTATCTCAGATGAAACTTGATATATTTATTGGAAAATCACCAACTAACATAAAAAAACAGAACACTTTTGAGCATTTGAGGCTTATATTGTAACGCAACATTTCCTAATTCTGGTAAAAATATAGTTCAAAATGAGTTCTCCGAGCTAATTACAAGATCTGATTTATTTCAAGAAATCTGACCAAGCTAATTTTCACTTGTTCTATTGACAGATTTTTGTACTTATTTCAAGTGAAAACAAGTGAAAGAATAATGAAAACAAGTTCGGAGCAGCATTTTTTCCAGTGTACCTTGAGATTACAAAACATTTCTGCAAAACAAAATGCATTTCCTCATCCTGATAGTTGCCTTACAGCATTTTCTTGATTATGAATTCCTTTGCAGACTCAGATGAAGAAGATGGAAGCAGAGTTTAATCAGATGTTCCAGGCAAGAAGCAGAAAGCTGGAGGAGATCAACATATCGGCAGAGTTGAGGAAAGTAAGTTGAAGGTCCCTTCTTGACTTTAACAAGAGATGTCATCGTTGTCTCTTTGCATTTGGCTTATTTCTGCTCAACGATAAAGAAACTGAAGCCCCTTCTTCCAGTAGATACTCTCGCAATTTACATTTCAGAATACAAAATGAAGCTGACTTTGTTGTAGGAACCAGACAAAAAGATTATTACAAAGCATTGAACTGTATGATTTTGTTTTTAGCAGGAATAGACTATAGATTGCCCTTAACTTTACTCCAGCCATTTATGTCCCACTTACAGTAGATGAGTAACTTTGGCAATGCCCTGAATTTCATCATCTGTTTTGAAATTGGATTGGAAGATGTTAGTTTATGTACAAATTATGGCACTAAGATAATATAACAGATACTTTATTGATCGCAAATTGAGATTTTTTTTGCGTTGCAGCAGCATACAAAAAAACAAGGCATTGCACATGAGTAGAAATAAACAATACTAGAAATTAAACATCTCAAAATAGAATTAAAACGGCATTAAAAAGTAGAAAATATACAGTAGACTGTGAAGATAGAAAATCTATATATATATATACTCTGACAACAAAAAATAAATACAAATAAAACACTATTAAAGGGCTTTAGACACAATTCGTGTGTTCAATGATCACTACAAATGACATTTCCCTTTTGTACTTTAAAATGGAACAGGACAAGTGGGATACATTGGTCAATAATTGGCATTGTCAAAGAGGAAAGAATCAGGTGTGATTTTTTTATTTTTTTTTTACTTGATTAGATTTATTTCAAATGTGTAAAACAAAAATGTAACATGAGAATTATTATACAATACCAAATTAATCAGTGTCAAATTGATAAACAAAAAATATTACTGATTCTAAATGATGTATAAACATATAATCTACTGATTAGAGTATGACTGTAAAGCACACATGCCAGTAACACAACTCAGATATAAACTCTGGTTTAACTTTCTTCTGATGTGGTGTTTTGCATTATTTTACATATTAATTAACACCAAATTGTGCACATCTGCAGAAAAACAAAGAACTGCAGATCCAAACAAGCATTCAGGTGGTCACCGGGGTGATAAGTGCCATCGAGAGAGACCATTCTTTCATCGTGGAGGAGATCGAGCAGAAGCACGAAGCGGCTGAGAGGATGGAGGAGGAGTTTATCAAAGATCTCGTACGGGAAATTAATGAAGTGCGGAAAAGAAGAAGTGAGCTGAAGCACCTGGAGAACACCGAGGACCCTCTTCATCTGCTGCAGGTGAGAATGGCATGGAAACAACCTTTATTCATACTTTCTGCTGATCATGTTGTCACTGTCTTCCTGTCAGAGAGGGCAAAAGTACACACGTCCTTTACTCAACTAGAAGTACAGATACTCGTGTTTTAAAATACTCTGGTAAAAGTAGAAGTACTGACTAAACTTCTTTACTCAAGTAAAAGTAAAGAGGGCTTTGAAATGTACTTAAAGGGGACCTATCATGCAAAATGCACTTTTGTACGTCTTTTCTACATGAATATGTGTCCCCGGTGTTCCAGGGAACTCACCAAGTGTCAGAAAACACAACCCTCTCTATTTTCCTCCAATACCCAAATCTCTAAAAAAGGGGCTGCAACGGATCTGATAAAAACTGATCCAGATTTGAACACTGTCCTGACGTCAGGACGGTGGCGCTACGGCTATTGGGCCAACTCCACCAATCAGGAGGAGACAGCCACGGCCATTGCCGTTCGAAAGCGCTGGAGACGCTGTAGTACATATGCCAGGCCTGTAGATGGTGCTGTTCTCACTGAATCAGCCCTTGCTAAAACAGAGCTAGAAAATGTCAAATTGAGCAAAATGAGGCATGGCTAAAATGCATGATCTGTTTGGTATTTTGAAAAAAAAAAAGTATAAATATGCCTTATATAGGTATGGTCCTACACTATATTATTCAAATATAGCATGATAGGTCCACTTTAAGTAAAAAGTACCCATAACTAGCAGCTGTTTTAAAGAGTACCTGACCTCCCTTTATATTAATAGAACAATAATGTCATTGTTAGCTAATGAATGTTTCCATGCTGAACAACGGCAACATGACAACGTTTTCATTGGTCCCTCTTCTTTAGAGAAGACCAGGAAATGATGGATACACGGATCGTGTTCAAATCAATAGGCACGCAATGACTCTAAATAATAATGATCACGCCACCAAACACACATTCAAACTAAAGGAACCAGCCTGTTTGGGAAATGTGAGAAGTAGAAAGTACAGGTATTTGTGTTCAACATGTAAGAAGTAGAAAGTACAGGTACTTGTGTTCAACATGTAAGAAGTAGAAAGTACAGGTATTTGAGTTCAACATGTAAGAAGTAGAAAGTACAGGTATTTGTGTTCAACATGTAAGAAGTAGAAAGTACAGGTATTTGTGTTCAACATGTAAGAAGTAGAAAGTACAGGTATTTGTGTTCAAAATGTAAGAAGTAGAAAGTACAGGTATTTGTGTTCAACATGTAAGGAGTAGAAAGTACAGGTATTTGTGTTCAACATGTAAGAAGTAGAAAGTACAGGTATTTGTGTTCAACATGTAAGGAGTAGAAAGTACAGGTATTTGTGTTCAACATGTAGAAAGTACAGGTATTTGTGTTCAACATGTAAGAAGTAGAAAGTACAGGTATTTGTGTTCAACATGTAAGAAGTAGAAAGTACAGGTATTTGTGTTCAACATGTAAGAAGTAGAAAGTACAGGTATTTGTGTTCAACATGTAAGAAGTAGAAAGTACAGGTATTTGTGTTCAACATGTAAGAAGTAGAAAGTACAGGTATTTGTGTTCAACATGTAAGAAGTAGAAAGTACAGGTATTTGTGTTCAACATGTAAGAAGTAGAAAGTACAGGTATTTGTGTCAAAATGTAAGAAGTAGAAAGTACAGGTATTTGGGTTCAACATGTAAGAAGTAGAAAGTACAGGTATTTGTGTTCAACATGTAAGAAGTAGAAAGTACAGGTATTTGTGTTCAAAATGTAAGAAGTAGAAAGTACAGGTATTTGTGTTCACCATTTAAGAAGTAGAAAGTACAGGTATTTGGGTTCAACATGTAAGAAGTAGAAAGTACAGGTATTTGGGTTCAACATGTAAGAAGTAGAAAGTACAGGTATTTGTGTTCAACATGTAAGAAGTAGAAAGTACAGGTATTTGTGTTCAACATGTAAGAAGTAGAAAGTACAGGTATTTGTGTTCAACATGTAAGAAGTAGAAAGTACAGGTATTTGTGTTCAACATGTAAGAAGTAGAAAGTACAGGTATTTGTGTTCAACATGTAAGAAGTAGAAAGTACAGGTATTTGGGTTCAACATGTAAGGAGTAGAAAGTACAGGTATTTGTGTTCAACATGTAAGAAGTAGAAAGTACAGGTATTTGGGTTCAACATGTAAGAAGTAGAAAGTACAGGTATTTGGGTTCAACATGTAAGAAGTAGAAAGTGGTCAGAAAAATAAGTAGTGGAGTAAAGTACTGATACCAGAAAAATGTACTTAAGTATAGTAACGAAGTATTTGTACTCCACTACTTCCCACCTCTGCTTCCTGTGGTAGAGTTTCCCCTCTCTGAGTGCTCCGCTGGCCGCTAAGGACTGGTCTCAGGTCAGAGTTTACTCGGACAACATAGGAACTCTGAGGAGATCTTTCACCAAGCTGATGGATGTGTGTCATGTGCTCGAAAAGAATCTGTCTGCAGAAGGTCAGTAACTTCAAGACATGGTTAGTTATATCCTCAAATAAACACTTTATAACTGTCTATCATTGAGCGTATTATACTTTATTATAGGTGTATCACATGATCATTTGTCAAATGAATCAACATTACATAGCCTATACATGTTTGTAACTAACAATTATGTTCTTCTTTTCTGTAGAGATGAGTAAGGCAAGTCAATATGCAGGTATGTTTCTGAATATGTGAAATCATCCCATTGTCACTAATGTTTAGTCCCTAGAAACAAAAATGGCCATAAATAGGTACTTAAAGAGAAAATATCCAATTAATGACTTCTCGTTGAACATTATCCAGAGTTTGTATACATTATGTATCCATGTAATAAACACAGCAGTCACAAAACTGATCTGAGTTCTGCAGCACTTCTAAACTGCGTGCCAAAAAGCAGCTTTAGTCCGCTATTATCTAGGTTCAGTCTGTTATTTCTGTCTGAATGTATTGGCATACTGTACAGTTATTGTGTGTACATGCAAAACCTGCACCAGAATATTTGTACAAGTGAAATATTGGACTTTAAACCCAATAGCGCTCATATAGTCTAATTTGGTGAAGTTAATTGAATGTGATCTGACTTACAACTCCTCCTTCTCCAGTGGACGTGACGTTGGATCCAGTGACTGCTTCTGGCTGGCTGTGTTTGTCCGCAGATGGGAAACAAGTAACATGTCATGGACTAATAAGACTAATGACGGAATTATCTGATATATTCCAACACTTGAACGTAAGTGATGTTGTTGTTGTTGATCTCCAGGTGAGCGTCAGCAGCCAGCAGAAGAAACCTCCCCCCCCTGACGACCCTCGCAGATTTGACTCCTGCGTCTCCGTTCTGGGGAAACGAAGCTTCACCTCGGGGAGACGTTACTGGGTGGTCCAGGTAGGAACTCAGACCAGAACCAGATTTATTGCCAATGGGGTTTATATTATTTTTCCAGAATTCAACATTTCTGTATCTGCTTTCATGAGAAATGTAACTTGGGATGAGGGAAATACATTCAATAAGCACGTTTTTGAAGTTGATGATATTCCCTCTACTCCAGCTGTGTCAAACTCAATTTCATCGCGGGCCACATCAGCATTATGGTTGCACTCAAAGGGCCGGTTGTAACTTTAAGACTATATAAAAATACATATATAAATATTTAATATATATAAACGTATGTATTATATTACAATATTTCCTCTGCATTGGATTATTATGGGATAGGGTAATAACTTAATAATTAACTACGTCTGAAAGCAGAAGTCTAGGGCAAATAATTGGAAGTCTCTTCAGTGAGAATGTCACAAAATGATAAAAAAAAAAATCTGGAAAAGATTTGAAAATGTAAAGAAATGCGAAATTTTGAAGCAAAAAAGTCAAATTCTGAGAAAAGAGTCCAATTCTGAACAACATTCATATTTGAGATGCATTGTGGGACATGTAGTTTATGGGCAACGTGCTTCTGTAAATCGGCATGTAACCGTATAATAAACTTATTATATTCTTTCAGAGCTCTTGTGGGGCCACATTAAATGAAGTCGCGGGCCGGATTTGGCCCCCGGGCCTTGAGTTTGACACCCCTGCTCTACTCTACACTGTTCTCTCCAAGTGCAACCAATCGTCAAAGGTTAAAAGGATGTATTCCTGCTTTATGGATTGGCTGTATTTCAAAATAAAGTTGACCAATGGATGTCATCTATAAGCAGGCCCGTATCTATGATTTCGTAAATACCGAGGTCCAAAACATGCTAGGGCCCGTAGGGGGGCTTTTTTTTTAAATTTTCATGATCTAGATATCTGTTTTACGGGTACGGCCATGTTTATAAGTACAGGAAAGAAAAAAAACACTTGCACATCCCTTGATATGAAAGAATAGCTCTTCAATGCCCCCTTGTGGCTGTAAGGATGTTCTTTGTAACAGATGAAGACAAGATCATCAGGGACTGGAATACATTTCGATCCAACCTTGTCCCCTATTTCTAATCCTGGAGAGGGTGACAGAATACTTAAATTATGTCCTGTGGAGGTGTGTCCGACTTTTGTTTACAGGCCGCTTGCATTTAGGAAAAGTGAGCATGGTTGCAGCTTTCATTTGCCTATATTACTTATCTCAATTCTCTACGTATGGTTTCAGGTTGGGGATAAGTCAGACTGGGATCTTGGTGTGGCGAGGGAGTCCATCAACAGGAAGGGGGCGATCACGGTTCGTCCTGACGCCGGTTACTGGGCGATTTGTCTGCGAAAAGGCATCGAATTCAAGGCCTGTGCCGGACCCTCCGTCGCCCTCCATCTCCAGGAAAAACCCCAGAAAGTAGCCGTCTTCCTGGATTACGAGGAAGGGTCGGTGTCCTTCTACAACGCAGACGCAAAGACCCACATTTACACGTTCACAGGCTGTCTTTTCACCGAGCCTCTCTACCCGTACTTAAACCCGTGTCTTCATGACAACGGGAAGAACACCGCGCCGTTGACCATCTGTCCCGTTGAGGTTGGGACCCCTGGGGAGATTAATCTGGCCTTTTAGGGGTTAGTTAGTTACAGTAGTTAGTTAGTTAGATCCAGCATTTTAACAGGAGACTAAAGGCACACTTGTTTGGAGGGCAAAGTCCATGAACATTTCCTTATCCGCCGTGAGAAAGTTAAAGTTTGACTAACACTATAGTAAATAAGGCCTTTAAAGTGTTTTAGGCCTATTATTGATGTGCACAATCACAGCCATCCACATATAACTCATGGATCTTCTGATCCCAGAACAGCCAACTAAACAAATCTGCCCTTTTGCCAAAACCACGTGATTCCCTTAAACAGCCAGTAGGGGGCTCCAGTTGTATAGAAGTCTATGAGAAAATGACTCTACTTCTTACTTGATTTATTACCTCAGTAAACTTTATCATAATGAGTTTTTGTTCTCGAATGCTAGTTTAGTGTCTTCTTCAATACAGCATGATGTTTATTTTGTAAATGATATTCCAATGAGTAATAAGCTTTTTGGTGGGGCCAACGTGTTTTTCGACAGGTTGCTTACTCAATATTGTCGTGTTGTCCATGGTTTTCTCTTAGGAATAACCCTTTTTTAATGTTTTATAAAAGTAATTGTAACATTTGGTGTACAGCGTTTGATTGACTTGTTTCAAAAAATCAAGATGGCTACCACCATTGGAGCACATGTGGCTACCGTAAACAGGACTTTAATGTGATTGTAAATATGTTCTGGTTCTGGGACTCAGTTATATCACTTTTTTTTGTTGGATGACAGACACTTTTGTTTTTATTTTTCCATTTGTAAAAATAATCCCGACTTTATTTTTGTAAAAAGAAATCACCACACTTTTGACGTTTCTTTAAGTTCCCGAAAATGAAACTGCTTCTCACATCTTTCTACAAAAATGTACGATGAGGATCTTTTTTTTGCATTTATTATTTAAGTTCTGCCTATTAAGGAAAACATTGTTTACCCTCATATAGATTAGTGTGCTTAATTGATTCTTTTTGCCAACATTTGTAAACACAAATGATCAGAACATGTTTGTTTTTTATGAGGGTGTATGTTTTCAATGTACAAAGACTGTAAATACTTTCAAAGTAAATAAATAAAAGTTGTATTCTTTCTAATGTGTGGGGGAAACTTCTGAAGCAATTGGAGTCAGGACTCAGAGAGACACGATGGAGAGCTGGAGCTTTGATGGCAAACACTGACGGTTTATTTGGAGCTTCGGCCGGAGAATTCACACGACACGTCACGGGCCACGAGTTGACCACACGGTTGAGACGCCACAATCAATTCTGAAGAACCCTCCTGTAGCTCGAGGTTTTAACTAGTTCAGAGTGTAGTAATCAACATTCTTCAATAGATAGACTAAACAGCTGAGGACGCTGAATCACATTTGTTGTCGCTTATGGCTCGGGGTCATCTACACCCCGAGAAGGATGTGTTCCAGAGGCCTGTACTACGAAGCTGGTTCAACCTAACCTGGATATGTTTGAGTTAGCCGGTTGGCCCAATCCAAAACATACGCGCTCTCGCTAAACTGTACTACGACGCTGGTTATCAAGTGGATCGCTCAAGCCAGCCGTGTCCTATCTAGTTAGGTGCGCGTTCACATGAAAGGGGTGGTATTTGGAGCATTCGACCAATCACAAACATGGACAAGCGTACTGACAGCGCAGCGTCATACTTCCTGAATGAAAAGTGAACTTTAATATTAGTCATATATGAAGAAGTTAAACTTTAAACATCCATGACTTAAACACTTTATCCAGGATAAAAGCCACATAGCTGCACCTGCAAGGTGAATACAGCTGGTAAAAGAAAAAGCGTTTGAATGCGTACATTAACAGGTTTATGAAATCACTGCCCCGTCTAAGACACGAGTGGATCTGACTTTAATTACATTTGACTCGAGTGTTTCGTCAACTTAATGTGTTGCTTAAAATAATACTTCTGCATACAGTATGTGACACTGTGAGTGTTGCACGGCCAGATACGGCTCAAGAAGCTGACTCAAATAAGGAAATATATGATACATTATGATGTGATATGATATGAATGATAATGGGACACATCGACGTCTGCACTCACAGTGCCGCGGACTGTACTTAATGTTACTCTGATCCGGTTACTTATGTCGTGGCAGATATTTAAGTAAGCTTTCTTAATGCTAATGTTATAATAGTCAGATTGCTCTGAAGATGGGAGGGGATATTCTATTAATTTTCACGTTCACACAGTCAGTTGATTTTTGCCGGCCGTCTTTCCTGCAACGGCAGTTTTTCTGTATTTCCTCTATCCTGTAATATGACTTGATAGCTTTAAACTCTGCACACGGAGCTCTGATTGGTCAGCAGGCGGTGCTTTCACTGAGTTGATCTCTTAGCCTGCAACCTAACCTCCTCCCGAGGAGGTTAGCCGCTCAGCATAAGTTACCATGGAGATCTAGCCCGCTAAAAAGAGAACCAGCGTCGTAGGACCGGAAAGGCCGAGTTTTCCCTCAAGTCAGCGAATATCCGGCTTCGTAGTACAGGCCTCAGGTGTCCCACAACAATAACTATCTCTGACCGAGAGTTGCCCGGTCATAAACTGGTAACAACAACAAAATGCTAGGGCAGCCCCCCCTCCTTAAGGGAGATAGCATGCTGCCCAAAGCTGGGCATCTGCGTCAGAGGGCAAAAGGTAAACATCTATGGAAATTATTCCTTGACATAATTAAACTAGGATTCAATATTGTCCGAAGTTTCTGTTTCAAGTGTGTGATCACAGTGACTGAACTAATGTTGCTTTGAAACCAAATACACACCAGGTGGAGTGCGTAATTATTAGGTACATAAGCCGTTCAAACCGAAAGGAGATGAAGCTGTCTGAACGCACTTAACCTGCTGAAATATGTGGGCGAGGTCGAAACAGCATTTAAGAGGATTGTGGTTTCCTTTATGATTGACTGGATTGGCAGACAAAGCAGCGCCTGTCAAAACACTCAGCCTCAGAACTTCTTCAGAAATATGTTCATTTCTAGTAACCGGTTAAGATTTAAAATAGTTTCATATTGACTAAACACCTTAGGGCTTTATTGGTTTCAGAATGATGCAGATATTCCAGGTTTTCTCAGTTCATTGCTTTCATCCTGCAGAAGACGTTTGTAGCGGATTGCAAACAACTTTAAGGTGCATACCGCCACCTACTGTACTCGCCGTGAAGTGGTTTGTGGCCTGCCAGTAAAGCCAAAGCAGAAGAAGAAGAAGTGACGTCAGCGGCTCATTTGCGTAATCTTCCCTCAGGGAAAAAGTACTCCGGTGTGAACGCGATCTGTACTAAGTGCCCTGGGGTAAAAAGCGCCGGGGCTCTGAGTGCCGGAACTAAGTACAGGAAAGTACTTGGTGTGAACGCGGCTATTATCATCAGGGACTGGAATACATTTCGATCCAACCTTGTCCCCTATTTCTAATCCTGGAGAGGGTGACAGAATACTTAAATTATGTCCTGTGGAGGTGTGTCCGACTTTTGTTTACAGGCCGCTTGCATTTAGGAAAAGTGAGCATGGTTGCAGCTTTCATTTGCCTATATTACTTATCTCAATTCTCTACGTTTGGTTTCAGGTTGGGGATAAGTCAGACTGGGATCTTGGTGTGGCGAGGGAGTCCATCAACAGGAAGGGGGCGATCACGGTTCGTCCTGACGCCGGTTACTGGGCGATTTGTCTGCGAAAAGGCATTGAATTCAAGGCCTGTGCCGGACCCTCCGTCGCCCTCCATCTCCAGGAAAAACCCCAGAAAGTAGCCGTCTTCCTGGACTACGAGGAAGGGTCGGTGTCCTTCTACAACGCAGACGCAAAGACCCACATTTACACTTTCACAGGCTGTCTTTTCACCGAGCCTCTCTACCCGTACTTAAACCCGTGTCTTCATGACAACGGGAAGAACACCGCGCCGTTGACCATCTGTCCCGTTGAGGTTGGGAAACCTGCGGAGATTAATCTGGCCTTTTAGGAGTTAGTTAGTTAGTTAGTTAGTTAGTTAGTTAGATCCAGCATTTTAACAGGAGACTAAAGGCACACTTGTTTGGAGGGCAAAGTCCATGAACATTTCCTTATCCGCCGTGAGAAAGTTAAAGTTTGACTAACACGATAGTAAATAAGGCCTTTAAAGTGTTTTAGGCCTATTATTGATGTGCACAATCACAGCCATCCACATATAACTCATGGATCTTCTGATTAGGGTGACCAGATGTCCCGCTTTGCACGGGACTGCACAGCATTTTCACGACTTTTGGTGCGTCCCGCAAATTGAGACGATGTCCCGCATATTTCATTTTGATTGGCCAAAACGCTTTTCTGCGGAGAAAGGTCGGCTCGGTTCGCTGACGGCCGGCACCGCCCATTATTATATGTTTTAAACGGCATTATGGAAGTTGCGCTGACAGGCGACAGAGGTCCACAGTGTACCCAACCCCCCCCCCCCCCGTTGACAGTTCATGCGTCAACATTACATTTACATGTCCCACATTGTCCCACACAAACATACTCTCTGTCCCACTTGTGGCTTTCTGGCACCTGAGGCCTGTACTACGAAGCTGGTTCAACCTAACCTGGATATGTTTGAGTTAGCCGGTTGGCCCAATCCAAAACATACGCGCTCTCGCTAAGCTGTACTACGACGCTGGTTATCAAGTGGATCGCTCAAGCCAGCCGTGTCCTATCTAGTTAGGTGCGCGTTCACATGAAAGGGGTGGTATTTGGAGCATTCGACCAATCACAAACATGGACAAGCGTACTGACCGCGCAGCGTCATACTTCCTGAATGAAAAGTGAACTTTAATATTAGTCAAATATGAAGAAGTTAAACTTTAAACATCCATGACTTAAACACTTTATCCAGGATAAAAGCCACATAGCTGCACCTGCAAGGTGAATACAGCTGGTAAAAGAAAAAGCGTTTGAATGCGTACATTAACAGGTTTATGATATGCCCCGTCCAAGACACGAGTAGATCTGACTTTAATTACATTTGACTCGAGTGTTTCATCAACTTAATGTGTTGCTTAAAATAATACTTCTGCATACAGTATGTGACACTGTGAGTGTTGCACGGCCAGATACGGCTCAAGAAGCTGACTCAAATAAGGAAATATATGATACATTATGATGTGATATGATATGAATGATAATGGGACACATCGACGTCTGCACTCACAGTGCCGCGGACTGTACTTAATGTTACTCTGATCCGGTTACTTATGTTGTGGCAGATATTTAAGTAAGCTTTCTTAATGCTAATGTTATAATAGTCAGATTGCTCTGAAGATGGGAGGGGATATTCTATTAATTTTCACGTTCACACAGTCAGTTGATTTTTGCCGACCGTCTTTCCTGCAACGGCAGTTTTTCTGTATTTCCTCTATCCTGTAATATGACTTGATAGCTTTAAACTCTGCACACGGAGCTCTGATTGGTCAGCAGGCGGGGCTTTCACTGAGTTGATCTCTTAGCCTGCAACCTAACCTCCTCCCGAGGAGGTTAGCCGCTCAGCATAAGTTACCATGGAGATCTAGCCCGCTAAAAAGAGAACCAGCGTCGTAGGACCGGAAAGGCCGAGTTTTCCCTCAAGTCAGCCGGCTAAGCGAATATCCGGCTTCGTAGTACAGGCCTCAGGTGTCCCACAACAATAACTATCTCTGACCG